>NW_027286763.1:33499133-34099133 GCF_022747635.1 Hetaerina americana
TTATAGATGGGAGTTATGTTAGCCAGCTCCCAGTCGCGATGCAAAGAACCGTTTATCGACTTAAGTAAACTGTCAGACTTTCCCACGTGTTGAAGTTATCAGACGACATCTTCGTTACAAGGCGCCATACAAATCATGTATTTCTTCCTACAACATTCATCAACCGTAAGTACAAATTTTGTGTCTTCTTCTAATTAGGGTATTTTCATTTTAGTTTGTGTAAACATAAGGCAATGCGCTCTTTTCGGTGCCGTGGAATTTGCGTTGTATTTTTATGATTGCTGATGAGGATTTTTTCCTTTGATAAAATGTTGCAAAAATATTCCGTCGGGTTTTTAATTGTGGGGCATTGTTAATAGACACTTCATGGTTTTAGAGGAAAAATACACTTTCCTCACCGTTAAAATTTTGAGAGCTCGGACTCCTTTTCCGTTTAATTTCTCCTTACAAGGATATTGCACGGATTTAAAATGCATAAAACTTTATGCAATATCTTTATGAATACTCGTAATTTAAATGAGTGAAGGTGAACCAAATTTTTTCAGGCATGTAATCAAGGGTTTAGAGGTACTTAATTTCCTAAATTTTAATTTACATTTTGATAATCTCCGATCGGTTATTCTGTGGGCAGCAGGTAGCCTAATTACCTCCTATTTATCATCATCAAGGGCAATATCCAGATTTCATAGATTTTCTTTGCGTGTTTTAATCCGGCGAAATATCTTGAGCCGCCAAAAACAAACATTAGAGTTAAAAATATTTTGCTATAGTTTTCAAGAGTTACAATACATTGAGCCATTGGGCCCTCATAACTAAGATAAGATTCTTAACGACATTCTTTCTGTTAATCTAAATATAGTGCATTGTGCTTTAAGACATCAAGATGTTAAGTAGAAGCAAGATCAGATTGAATCTCTTCACTCTACTGGTTTATGGTGTACTAAACCTGGCTGTTGGATACACGTCCTCAAAGATTTATTTTAAGTAGTGGGTTTTCGAATGAAACTCTGTGCTTATTTCTTAATTTTTGCATAAAAAATTTGACTTGCATGTGCCATATTGAACATTTCTAGCAGTAATTAGCATAAAAATCATGAACAACGCAATATCATGTCCGATTTACTTCATCCTTTTATCAGTTCACACGTATTAAATATCACCTGGTTTATAAGCTTCGGAGAGGATTCTAGGTTAACTTCTGAAACAACCATAAATGGGCACTCAAAAACAAGATTTGCGCATCACCTCATGCTGCGATCACGGTTTGCGTCAAATAGAATATATGAAGTATTGTCAAAGAATTTTTAACTAGCAGAATAATACAGCGATCATAGAATGATGGTAGCAATCGTAAAACTAAAGCTGCCAATAAGTAAATTACTTTAAATTTTAACTACCAGCGATTTTTAATAAACAATTAAGCAGTAACAACTAAGCACGATAAGCGCGGAATTCATTAAGCAAGCAGCAATTATTAAAAAAATGAAACAAATAAAATTTTGTTAGCAATAAATGAGAGAGTATTGCAACAAAATCGATGCCTTTGGCATAATATCTTTATGACTTTTAAAAATATTTTTGCGGTATCTTAAATAATATACATTAAATCATATTAGGAATAATTTTAGAGATGAGGGAATATGGCTATTATTAAAGCTTGCGGATAAATACACGTACGTAAATTAGAAGTGGATTTTTGTTCAAACATGCCCATACTTCCCGAAACTATTATGATTATAACATCATGTTAAATCCTAGGGCACTTTATTTCATTTCTCCAATGACTCCGACCAAATAAGGCCGCCACTGTTCACTAAACGCTTTAATTTCCTCTACCTTTCTCCCCCCCCCACTCATGTCAATGTTCCCTCGGCCTCGTGCTCAAGTCCTAGATGGTCTCTGGGGAGGAAACAAAAGGGCTGGGCCCTTCTCGCCCTTGGCCCCCTCGCTCCCTCTTTCTCCTCGACACCCCTCCTCACCCCATCACCTCCCACTTTTTTATTACCAGCTTGTTATTTGTGCGTCTCCGCGCCTCTACCCCGCTTTCCCCCTCCAGCCCTTCGTCCTCCCCCCTTCACATCTCCTCGCTGTTGATATTTAAACCGTCGTAAATTCTCGAGTAATCACCCAATCCCGTCTCGTCCATACCGTGACAGCTCTCACAAAACACGCAAACCCAAATTCCCCTCCTTCTGAAAGGCGCTGCTCCTCCCCCAGCCTCCCAGGCCCCCAACTAACCCACCCTTCGTACCCCCTCCGTCCCTTCCCCCACTCGGATTAAAACATCCTAGCTCTCTCTCTCTCTTTCCGCCTTTGGTTTATGTGGACGGTAATTTTTTGTAGGCAAGTTCGGCGTTGCAAATCCGACGCGGAGGAATGGGACGCCCTTTTGGAGCGCCTTAACAAATTGCGAGCGTTTTTGGCCAATAACACAAAGGCTGCTCGCTCCCAGACATTAACGCTCTCTCGAGAGAAAAGGACACTCTTGAACATGTGGCTGGTGCTCACCATCCCATTGGGTAGACTCCAAAGAGCTGAAAATTTTCTTGGCAAACGTCAACTTATAATTAGTCTCATTTTTTCCGGATTTATCGTGTTTTTTTTAAGAATTAGGCAATAAAAATGGAAAACGGCTATTAAACTATTTCTCTATCTGACTGGTCAAACTATGATTATGCTTATTTTCTTCCGTCAGAGCTATTACTAACCTGGAAGACATTTTTTCCTGCTCCCTAAAATTGCGGTATTCATTTATTAAGTAATCGCCTCTCTTTAATATTTTGAATCGGATTGCATGTTATGAACTTCTCTGATATTTTACTTATTATATTTTTACGTAACGTAACGATGGGGAAAAACCTGAATTGTGAATTCACGTGGTTCTTCCGTTCCAGATACTTTTTGTTCAATTTTAGATTCGCGGTGTCTAGTTTTGTTTTAATATTATACTATTAAAATACAAATATGCAGATATATTCGGGTATTACATCAATTCCCAGCATCAAAATCAATCTTGAAACAATACTATCAGCATCATAAATACAATCTCCATCTAAGAAAATTAAAAAAATTAGGCAAAATATACACTCACAGAAAATCTCTAGACACCAATCTCTGCAAGCATTACCAAAATAATTCTCATCTAATTGAATTCCAGGCTGTGCTATTAATTCTTTGCCACTTTAGGGATATAATACATGTCATAATTACGAATTGGACAAGGAATCTTTTCAAAACTATCCATCCTTTGAACTATGTTCCCTTGCATCTTTTCTGAACATGCATAATCCGTTTCAATTACTCATTTTACTCTACAGAATACCTATATATGTATATATGTAAGTAGGAATAGTATGAAAATTAATTGAGCTAGCATAATTTGTAAAATTCCATTCTTAAAATAAGATTTAGGTGCTTAAAGTACAAAATGATTAGCCATGGAAGTCCAAGTATTGCATTTAAAACATCATAAAATTATCTGTTATCAGTAAACTCTTAAACCTGACATAAGATATTAATTTTCAAATCTCGTTTTTATACGCGAGAATTTCACGCCAAGCAAATTCCTTTCGTGTATTCCATTGATATATAAGTATTGTATTCCATTGATATACTTGTATTTCTACGTAGGAATTAGTTTGTCTGGTGATAATACCCGTTCCAAGAAAGATACTGGTCGTTTCGGCACAAGGGATTTCAGGCATGTAAAACACTAAATGTTTATTTTGTTGATTGTGATACTGACCAGCGCTATAAATTGTAAAACGATGCATGTAGAACTATATAAGGTATTCTGAAAAATTTACATTTCTCACCAATACCATTTCAAAGGACCGATATTTACACTTAATTTATCTATTGGATTCCCGTGAACATAAAGTATCACGGAAATCAACCCGTTAAAATAAGTGAGTGTGATTTTTTTATCGATAATTACGCTCTAAACAACAGTCCGGCCTGGGAGAAAATTCATTTCTCATTTTCCTTATTTCACTAAATAGGCCTAATAACCCTTGCGTGAGTTCTACTCTGGGCCAATAAGAAGAGCAATTTGCATAATTTCCCCGCGACGCCTCCTAACGGCTCTCTCAATCGCACACACGCAGGCGCTCACACACAAACACACACATACGCGCGAGCTCCTCTTGATCGATACCAACCTCCGCTTGCATTCCTCGCGCCCGGATATCCCACCCCCCGCTCTTCCTCCATCTCTCCCATCCACCCATCCACGATGCCCCGAAACCATCGCCTGTGAAGGAGAACGTGGGGCGCGGAATCGCCTATGATTTAGATAACTCCCCCGTCGCCGCCGCCGTCGACGACGTCCCGACTGATGACCCATCATTAAGTGCGAAATAAAGAGAGCTGGCCAGTAAATCCGTGCGTACCTGTGAGCGCTAATAAAATCCAGAATGCGGAGTGGGCGCAAAAAGGCGTACGTGAAGAGTAAACACGCAGGCGTACACACAGGGCACCCATCGATTGGGAAATCGGGAGGTTCGGCGGCATTGGTGAAGGTGGACGTGAGGGGGAGGGAGGGAACGGGTGGATGGTGGGTGTGTGGGGCGAGTGGGGTGGGGGGGATGACGGTGGTGGTGACGGGTCTGAGGGGATGGGGGAGAGTAGTGGGCCCCAGGGCGGGCTGGTTGGTTCCATGGGAAGAGTGTGTGTCTGTAAAATAATACCCTCTCATTACGTTGGCCAGCGTTTCAGACGAGAGAGGAAGAGTGAGAGGGGTCGGAGGGAACCCTCCTCTCTCTCGCTTGGGCTACCAACGCGGAGGGCAGAGCTGAGAGAGGGAGGGATGGGGAGGCATCTTGAGGCAGGTATCTGCTCCAATGACCGTTTCCGCGCGGGTAATTGCCGTCTTAAATACCACGTCAGCTGTCATAGGATATACGGCGATGGGGGTTGATGAGTGTGGGATGCGGGGAGGGAGTGGCCCTCGGGGCCTCTGGGAAGGGCGCGGGGGGCGGGAAGGAGGCGGCGAGGCTGCTGCCTCTTGAGGGAGTGGTCCGGAGCAGAGGCACTCGGCGGAGTTGTTGCCGGCCTCGAATTGTAACACTCCATCAACTGCGTAAATTGTATCAGAAATCCAGATTATTTTGCAGCGTTACCGAGCGCCTTCGCGCGTGTGTTTAAGGGGTAAATGGACTGGACGGCTGGGGCTTGCCCGTTGGGCCCGAGTTCTTGCAAACCAGCTAAAGCGAAAGACAGGGGTTCAAGAGCCGCCCCGAGCGCTATTTTTATTTGATGTCTTCAACAAAGGATTGAGCACTTGTATGGAGTGTTATTTGCCGCGATTGTGAACAAATAAAGAAGTAGGAGTGACTAGAAAGTCCGCTGCTGAAACACGGTTGCTCTCATAACAATAATGTTTCTTTTCTTTTCATTGGTAGAATTAGGGAGGCAGATATTACTATGCAGTCAAGGTTCCCAATTTTCAAGTGGCCAACATGAAAACTATAGGAATTGTTTTGCAGGATTTGCTGTACGTGTATGGAATACCATACTAGGGTAGCGAGTACAATATATATTGGCATCGCATCAATAACTGCGCTACATTTGGTGAAGCCTTATTTAAAAATAGGATAGTTTTACATGGCATTAATAATTAAGATTCCTTCGTTCGCCCTGGGAATATCAATTTGCAAAATGCTATGTGGACTAATATCTAGTAAAATACTTTGAAATAATTAGGATTAGCTAAGTAATCATGTTGTCATAAAAAATAATTCACTCTTTACCTATTGGTTGCAACAGAATAGTTTATTTGGAACGTTTCATCCACCATTATGAATCCGTATCTTTTTGTTGGTGTTACCCTGCATCTAGATCTACATAATACCCCGCAAGCCGCCGTAAGGGTGTGTGGCGGGGGGTTTTAGGTCACCACCCGTAAAAAGGAACACAACCACATGATAAATCAAATCATACGGCTATGCAAAACTATACCCACAGTGGTATATACATTCATGCAAAACCCTTTCATTCGGTTCCTCTTTTAAAATATATTTTATTGTCGAACAAATAATGGCACCTAATGATGCAGTAAGAGTTTTATCCAATAACGTGCAATTTGAAATATAGGAACTGAAATATAGTACTATTTGAAATATAGTACTGGCTTCCCACCCAGAGGGCGCGGGTTAAAATCCCGGCGGTGTTGAATATTTTTCAAAGGTATCTCGATCCCTACTTGAGGTGCTTTGTGGCGGGCACTTCGAGTGAGTACACCGTCCGTCGGATGGGACGTTAAACTGCGGACCCCTTGATACCTTTCGTAAAGAGTAGGCTAATGCCGACGGCGGGTTTCTCTCCACCCTTCATCCTTTCCTGTCCATCCCCTATGGCGTAAATGAGCTCAGTTGTCGTTCGCCTCCCCTAAAAACTACTACTACTTCTAACAATTCCCTTTCTAACTCTACCCCTCCCAACTCTTCCCCTACCAACTCTTTCCCTTCCAACTCTTCCCCTCGCCAACTCTTTCATCAATTGTTCCAGCCCCGTATTTGCCTCAGTTCTGTCCTTCTCTTCGTTGAGAAAGATGGCTTGGACCACCAAAAGCTCGAAATCAATTGAGTTTCGTTTCTTTTTTGTGTGTTTATGGGTTTGTCTGTGTCCGCTAGTGCCAATCTTTAAACATTATTATTCACGTCCGTGAGACTTCCACAAAAGTGTTTATATATGTATATATATATATATATATATATATATATATATATATATATATATATATATATATATATATATATATACACACACACACACGCACACACACATATGTGTGTGTGTTTTTAGACACATGAATATGATATAAAAAAGAGATAGGAGCACATATGATGGTGGGGAACGTGGTATCGAGCAGGTAATAAGCGTATAAAACTGTGTAATGTGTTATTTGTTTCTATGCATTTCCATTATCTGCAATATGTACTCCATGTGCATACGTACTTATTGTGTATAGCGCACTTCTGTTGAGGAAAACACTGAAATATACCCTAATGGTTGTTTTCAGATAACGTTGCATGTTATGCACATTCAGTTTATTCCCTCTTCGGCCGAAAATACTCGGTTATCTCACGAGGGAGGCTAAATTTAAGCTCGTGGTTAAGTAATTTCATCCTTAGCATAATAAGGAAATGTCTACAAGGAAAATGAAAGCCCAGAAATGGAAGCGCTTTCAAATAGAACATAGAAAGAAGATCATGGAACGCTGGTGTCGAGAAATTCGAGGAAGGCTTGAGGGTGCTCCTCCAGGAGTGAGGGAGGCACGGGGCGGTTGCATGGAGAGAAGGATGGGAGGGATAGAAATGTTTCCCGTGCTCGGGGCGGGGGCGATGGAGAGTGGCAGGCGAGGGTATAGGGGCGGGGGTAGAGGGCAAGGAGAACGAGGAAGAGAGTTTTGAAGGGAAAATGACCGCAAAGATTGGCCCTTTTTAATTCTAATAGGCGGCCGAGGAATGTGATGTTGGGTAGACATGAGTGGTCGGTTAAGACAGACACCTCAAATGGTCATTCTCCCTCAAATATACGTTTGGAATGAAATTTAGTCGGTCATTAAAGGTGGTGTGGTTGGCCAACTCTGTTTGAAGGATCGAAATGGTAAAACATGTCTTCCTTCCTTTTTTTCTGGGAACGGCAGAAAGGCTGTCGAGCGAGTGAGTGTGTCTGATTGAGGCTGTCCTGAATTAAGGACGTAGAATTAGCATCCAACGGAGAGGCCCTACACAAGGTGAGCGAAGGAAGAGCGTGAAACCAGCGAGTGCTAACTGACACATAATTTAGTGAAGGATCTGAAACGGATTTCAACCGCCTTCAATCGAAACGCCTAGGCACTATTTTTAGTTACCACAGTTACTCAGTGATATTGGAGGTTTTAGCAGAAAACGGTTCATAATGCAATAATTCCGATTTAATTTCCACAATAATTAGTATTGGTGCACATGTTCAACGAGTATCGCCAGCTTTTGAAAGTTTCTAATTCAAATAGAATACAATAAAAGTGAATTTCCATTTATTCTAAAAAATAATAGCGCAGTTTGTGGAATATATTGATCTGCGAAATTTTTTTAGCAATTTATAGAAATAAATTTAATTCCGACGCATTTTGCTACACTTTATATATTTACCAACTCACACACACACAAATATATATATATATAAATATATATATATATATATATATATATTTATATATATATATATAAATATATATATATTACCTTGATCAAAAAGTTCCCGGAATAACCACCGTGTGGCGCTCCCATCGTTCCGATTTGAGTTCTGTTTTTTTGTTAAATTGGTACATCTGTTGTTGATATTCCCTTTAAATCTTAGTGTCATAACTTGACATTTGCAAAGGTTACGGTCGGTTTTCGGTATGTCCATCAGTGCTTCCTGCGATTTTTCCATTACTTCCTCTCGGCTGCTAAAACGCGTTCCCCGTAATGGTTTTTTAACTCGATTGAACAGAAAGAAGTCACAGGGAGCCAAAAGAGGTGAATTCGGTGGCTGTTGGATGGTATTTGTTGCATTTTTCGTCAAAAAATTACGAATAATGATAGCACTGTGCGACGGTGCGTTATCATGGTGCAAAATCCACGAGTTTTCTGCCCACATTTCTGGTCTCTTTCGGCGAATTGCTTCGCGCAAACGTCTCATAACGCCCAAATAATACTCTTTGTTTACTGTCTGGCCTTCTGGAAAAAATTCATGATGCACTACACCGTTGTAATCCATGAAAACCGTCAGCATTGCCTTCTTTTTTGACTGAAAACGACGTGGTTTTTTTGGTCTCGGCTCATTTGGTGAACGCCATTCACTTGCCTGATGTCTGGATTGCGTGTCGTACTCATAAACCCACGTCTCGTCTCCAGTAATGATCCTTTTGATGAATGTGGGATCGGATTCAGCCTCGCAAATCATGTCTTTTGCGACGTCAACACGGTCTCTTTTTTGCATGAAATTGAGGTCTTTCGGCACCAACTTTGCTGCTACACGACGGAAACCCAAATCATTAACCACAATGTCTTGGGCGGATCCATAGGCAATGTTCAAGTCCTCCGCTATTTCTCTGATGGTTAATTTGCGGTTATTGACCAACATTTCTTTTACTTTATCAATTTTTTCACCGACTTTCGATGTCGATGGTCTGCCACTGCGTTCATCATCTTCGATTGACTCACGACCACTTCTGAACCGCTCGTGCCACTGGTAAACGACCGTTTTTTTTAGAGAATCGTTGCCGAAACACTTTTCCAACATTTCCAACGTCCGTGCACCACTAAATCCGTTTTTTACGCAAAATTTAATACAAGTTCGTTGTTGTAAATTTAAATCCATTTCTGAAATTGTAAAAAATCGCCAACACACACAGAGATAGATGTACTCTTGGCTACGTAACTTTTGCAAATGTCAAGTTATGACACTAAGATTTAAAGGGAATACCAACAACAGATGTACCAATTTAACAAAAAAAACAGAACTCAAATCGGAACGATGGGAGCGCCACACGGTGGTTATTCCGGGAACTTTTTGTTCAAGGTAGTATATATATATACAGGGTTCTTCCGGAAAATAAGTGTACTGAGCTCAGGAAAAAAATTTGTTACACTTTTACATATCTTAAGCTAATACTCCTCAAAATAGGACCCTTGTGAGTCGATACACTTGTTCCAGCGGCGTTCCCATTCCTGGAACGCTCGCGCGAAGGCATCATCGGGAACCTCTCGAAGACACGTCGTCACGGCCTCTTTGACGGCGTCCAAAGTCCCGTATCGCGTTCCTTTCAAACTCCTCTTTATCTTCGGGAACAGAAAGAATTCCGGTGGTGCCAAGTCCGGGCTGTAGGGCGGGTGCGGCAGCGTTGCCACGCCGTGCTTGGCCAAGAAGTCCGACACGACAAGCGCGGTGTGAGACGGCGCATTGTCGTGATGCAGCCGCCAGATGTTTTTGATCGCAGGCCGGACGCGGGCGACTCGTTTTCGAAGCATGTCGAGCACTTGGACGTAAAATGCAGCATTTACAGTTTGTCGTTCAGGTACAAATTCGTAGTGGACGACTCCCCTTTTGTCAAAAAAGACAATGAGCATCGCCTTGATCCGAGATTTGCTCATGCGAGCTTTCTTTTGACGGGATGATGATGGGGTGTGCCACTCCGCACTTTGTCTCTTCGACTCCGGGTCGTACTCAAAGATCCACGTCTCGTCACCCGAAACAACGTTCTCTAAAAAATGTGGATCATTTTTGCAGTGATCCGCAAGCTGTGTCGCGATTTCCAAACGATTGAGTCTTTGATCATCCCTGAGCACTTTCGGCACTAACTTTGCACAAATTTTTCGCATCTGTAATTGGTGGCTAATAATCTCGTGCACTATTGTTTTTGGCACATTACACTGCTCTGCTATCATCCGAACACTAAGACGACGATCAGAGTTCAGTACATCGCGAACTTTTCGGACATTTCCGTCGGTGAGTGTCGTTGATGGGCGTCCAGGCCGTGATTCGTCGTCGACCTCTTCTCTGCCCTCCACGAATATCTTGTGCCACCGAAAGATCATGTTTCTGGACATGGCTGACTCCCCGTAAGCCTGGTTAATCATACCGACAGTTTCGGTAGACGATTTCCCAAGCTTGACCGCAAATTTGATGGAATAACGCTGCTCCAAAAACTTCGGCATCGCGTTCCGTGACGTGGGTCGAGCGTGGAGGTTCGCGTTAACAGAGCTCCTCACTACACCACAGCTCAAAGCCGACTGCCTTTTCAGCGTCGCTTGCCAACATACCCCCCTCCAATCGCAGCCCGTCAGAGCGGTGCTGGGCGCGCCTGGAGCGGCGGGAAAAAATCAGTACACTTATTTTCCGGACGAACCCTGTATATATATATATATAGATATATATATATATATATATATATATATATATATATATATATATATATATATATATAAATAATGTATAGCACTTAGCACTAGTGGACACAGACAAAAACAAAGAAACACACAAAAAAGAGACTCACTAATTTTCGAATTTTCGGTGGTCGTGACCACCTTTGCCAAGGAAGAGAAGGACAGAACTGAAGGGAATACGAGGGCTGGAGCGATGGATGAAAGGGGAAGGTGGGGAGAGAATTCCGAAGGGACGGGTTTGGAGGGGCAGCGTTAGAAGGGTGGGGAAAATGTAGAGGTTGATGGGGGAGGAAGGGGGATGAAAATATAATTGGAGCAGGGTAATACCTAATATTGATTCCTGGCCAATTCCAGGACTCCAAAAGCCAGATGAAGGATTGCTCTAATGCTTTCAGTTTCAGTGGAGGATCAGAGGGAAGTAGGGATGCTATGATGGAACCACTATAGCATTTATCAAAGGGACTGTTGTGTTCGGAGGCGTGTTTGGGGATAGGGAGCATATCAATTAGGGAAGAGAATTTGCATGAGGCTCGGTGGTTGTTGATTCTGATATTGAGGGTTGTGGTGCACTGCACAATATAATAGGCAGGGCAAAGTTGGCACTTCAGAAGGTACACTACATTGCTAGATGTGCAAGTAGGAGGGAACTGGTGGGAGAGAGTTAAAAAGCGGTTGGGACAAGGATGGGATTTTGGTTTTGAAAATAGGGCATGTTTTGCATCTGGGTTTATTGCATGGCGTTGGAGTGGTTTTAGGACGGGTTGGGGATTTAAGGAGTGGATTGGATGATTTGAGGAGATCGGATAGGTTGGCGGGGCGTTTGAAAGTAACTGAGGGACATTTGGGAAAAAGGTTGGCGGTGGCATTATGATTGTTTAGGATAGGGTAGAGGTCTTTTAGGATTGATCGTAGAGATTCTAAGCCCGGAAAGTATGTGGTGCAAATTGAGAGAGGGTGGGGTTCCGCGGTGGAGGAAGGTTTGGGAGTGTACGCATGTTTTCGGATTCTTTTATTCAGGAGGGATTCGGGATAACCTCGTTTGAGGAGGGAAAAGTGTAGACTTGAAAGGAAATTATCAAGGGAATCAGGGTCATTGCAAATTCTGTGTCCTCTTATGGACAGGGAGTAAGGAATGGAGCGTTTTGTGTGATATGGGTGGCAACTATTGTAGTGTAAGTATTGCTGTTTGTTTGTGGGATTAATATGTACTGACGTGTGAAATGTTTGGTTTCTTAATGTTAAATTTACATCCAGGAAGGTGATTTGGGAGGAGGAAAGTGTAGAACTGAAGGAGACAGAGGACGAAGCACTTAGGTCGGAAATGAAAGCTTTCAGGGAATCGGTACCATGTGGCCAGAGGAGGAAGATATCATCGATGTATCTGAGCCACAATAGAGGTTTCAGTGGCTGTTTTGACAGGAATTTCTTCTCTGCGAGACCAAGAAAGAGGTTTGCATAGGAAGGGCTGAACCTGCTACCCATGGCACAGCCCTTGATTTATAAGAAGAATTTATCGTTAAAGGAAAAGGAGTTGCGGGTGAGGATGAACTCGGAAAGACTAAGGAGAAAATCTGTGCTGGGTATGTGTGGCTCAGGGCGTTGGGAGAGGTAAAGTTTGAGAGCGGAGAGACCTTCTGAGTGGGGAATCGATGTGTATAGGGATGTTGCATCTATAGTGGCCATAATAATCTCGGTTTATATCTTCCTCCTCAATGAATCAGTAGATTGGGGTGCAGGAGTAAAACTGTGTTCTGAAGGGCCAATATTTAAATATAGGCAAATGTCCCTTACTTAATGAATATGCCTCGTGTGTGTGCGTGTGTATGTGTGTGTGTACACATTTAAACACGAAATCCCACCATATAGCGGACAAATATTCATTCAAATGGAAAAAGTAATAAGGAGAAAGGACAAACACAGGAGAGGTAAGGAAGGCGAAATCGAGCATATATATATATATATATATATATATATATATATATATATATATATATATATATGGGTCGCGGTAGTCCAAGGGGTAGAGCGTTGGAGGAACTGACCGGAGGGTCCAGGGTTCGATTCTCGGGCAAGGCACTCTGGGCACCTGCAGCTCCACCCAAGCTATGTGATTTATCGGGTACCAGGTTTTCCTGGGAAACCATAACCGGCACAGGGAAAGGAACTGCCCCCCCTACCCTGATGTGCGAATTTCACACGCCGTCGGGCTTAGTACTGGGTGAACTCTACCATTACCTACCAAACCGACCTTCGGGTTGATTACTGTGTTTATGGTTTATATATATATATATATATATATATATATATATATATATATATATATTATATATATATATATTGTGTGTGTGTATATATATGTATATTCATTATTAATCCAAAAACATATTAAGTGATCTCTGAAAAATGAAATGCATTTAAATGTCAACGTCTCTTACATTAAAGCCCACATCAGTGGTGTTTACAAAAGGTCAACTTCGCCAGCAAGAGCTTAATTCCAGTTTCAAATAGTTCCGTGAATTGCTTGATTATTTGCGTGAGCGAAGGACAATAATGTGACTCTTAAAGAAGAATCAAGTATCATTTTAGTTTCTCTTCCAGCATGTTTAACAACAGTATTAACTTGACTGTTATCACCTTGTATGAACACTAGGAGTATGAGTTTTTCTTTATGTCCTTAGACATCCTTTGATACTCTTCACATCCAAAGGAGAATGTGAAACGGTTCGTTTTCATGATTACGCCATGATTGAATACCAAAGCATTTACCTCATGAAGAATGTCGTAAATAAATAAATACATCTATCGTAACGCAATGATTTATTCAATGGGATTGAACCCCTATGCTAAATCCCACTCAGTTACCATGATTATTAGTCTGTAGGAGACTTCTCTAAAGAAAGAAAAAACAGACGACTATGCCCATCTGCTGTTTTGGAACTGAAATGTTAAAAAAAAAATTAAATTGATCATTTCTTACTATCTTGCTTCTATTAAATTATCACCGTAGATCGGTGGCCGTCGAGTTCATTTAGACTTAAGCAGAGAATTTTCATTTAAGGTGATAAATATGAAGATTTTAGCACTCCGTTGACCGGCTATGGGCTGCGTTGGAAAGCGGCGGACGCGGAGACGCATTCTGTATCTGAAGTGGCCAAACCATCCGCACTTGCGGTGAGATTAAGGTCTTCAACGAAGAATGAATCTGGGTGAGCGGGGTAAACTTCTGATGGTTTTCGGCGGCTGGCAGGGTGAGTGTCCATGGGAGGCGACCCTTGTGTCTCACCGCAGGGGGTTATGGGGAGGAGGAGAGGGGTTTAGTGACCGCGGGGAGGGAAATGTGAACTGATTGGGAGGTGAGAGGTAGGGGGCTGTGGGAGGACCCCGAGGAAACATGTAGTTATGGCTCCTCAAATAAATAAAGGAAGCCCTTTTGTGAAGGCCCTGGGGATGAAGGGCCGACCGCTCCTCCGAAAAGATGGCGGTTAAGGAGGGACTTTAAGGGCTTTAATGTGAGACGGGGAAGGGTGGTTGGAATTCGTGAGTGAGACCACGGGAAGGGGGAGGAGGCGGGGAGTATTGGGGGAGGTGGTGTGAGGATGTGGTTGGGGGTGTGCAGGGATGGTGGGAGGGACGGACCCAACCACCAACTTGTTATATCTTCTTCTTTCGCCCCCGGGCCGCCTAATTTACAGCAACGAGGACCCTGGGCTCTTGAAGGAGGGAGAGCCGAAAGGGGGTAGGCAAGAGCCGAGGGCCTCTAAACACGCTCCGTGCCCTAATGTTCGCGCAGGAACGCGTCTGAAGGAAAAGTATACACTTAAGGGCAGAATCTTTATGCTGATGGAGATGAAGGATAAATAGATCGTAAAATTTCCATTTTCTAAAGGTTGGAAGAAAAAAAGAAATCCTCGAAATTGGCGGTTGTGCGATGACTGCGAAAGTAAGTATATATACGCGGCCGTCGATTTCGAAATTTTAGGAGGCTCTGAGGAGTTTTCGGGGAAAAGCCGTGAAGGAAGCCGAAAACAGACATCTTTTTCCCCTATTCTACCCCATGCTCTCCGACAACCCTCCCTCTCCTCCGCGCTCCCAAATTATTCGCCTCTCAACTGACCGAGACCAAATGTGTCTGCGCTGTTATTTTTTTTCTCCCATTTCACGGATGGATTTGAACCACCGTTGGGAATCAATTTCCCGCGGAGTGCAATCGCAAAACGAGCCGTCAAGGAATTCATTTCCCTGGCTCAATCGCTCTGTTTTCAAACACCACTTAGATCAAAGGCATCTAGAGTGTTCCGAGGCGGAAATGTGAACACACCTTCCTTGATATGCCACGGAAATAAGTAGCCGTCGACTGCTTTCAAAATTTCCCACAATATACCAATTCAAAAAGAGCAGCCGTGAAATCAAAAGGTTAAAAATCGACTTCCCGAATTTTTAGCTTACTTTAGGCGATTCCCGCAACTGCAGGCGACGATCAATCCAGTGTCAGCATAATGGCTTCACCGTGATTCTGATATTCCTGTATCAACAAACCAAAACAGTCATTATAATAGAATTGCATTCGCACAATACTTCTGATAATAAATAAAGTCGTTGAATATGTGAAAAATTAAAAGGGATATTTTATAATTATGTGATATTTTCAAAAATAAATCCAAGGTGAATGAAGATCGCTCCGTAGGCACATCGGTGGTGATACGAAGGTTATCTGAAAGTTTTCCATCTCAACAAGAAGATATCTGTATTCTTCAACAAAAGTTGAAGATTATATGCTGCACATGCATTGGAAGGTATTCATCAAGATTTCAGTAATTTTGATCATTCAGTTGCTGTTTGGCAATCGTTTGAGTGTCCTTGTGAGAGTTCTTGTGAACATTGAAAAAATTATTATCGATTTATCGATTAGAAGAATTCGTTTGCCATACTATATATCGACGGAAGAATTGGACGTGCGAAAGCTAGCCACTCGTTGGCTGCCGTATTTGCTCACTTCGGACCAATAACTCATTCTAATTAATATTTCCACTCTGTTGGAGCAATTAAAGCGAAACGATTTCGATTTTCTGCATCGTTTCACCACTGTAGATGAAGCTTGGATACATCACTACACTCTTGAGATGGAAGAGTAGTCCAAGCAGTAGACTGCAAAGTGTAAACTTGCTTCTAGAAAGACGAAGACGATTCCATTGCCCGGGAAGATGATGGCGACTGTTCATTTGGATAATCATGGAATTTTGTGCCACGATTTTCTTCAAAAAGTTAAAACAGTGATGGGAGAGTACTGCATATCATTACTTATTAAACTAAAGATAAAATTTGTAAAAAAACAACTGCATTTGAAGAAAAGAGTGGCATTCTATCTGGACAACGCACCTGCTCACACCTCAGTTGTCGCTGTGGCTAAAATTGACGCATTGCACTTTGAATTGGTTGACCACTAACCGTATTCACCAGGTATGACCCCAAACAAGTTTTGTTTTTTTCCTAACCTATAGGTTTCGCTCGAAGGACAGAGTTTTTCTTCGGACGAGGAGGTTAATCCCAAACGTAAACGTCTGTCTTCCGGAGAAAGGCATCAACTGATATTTGAAAGGATTAAATATTTAGAGCATCACATTAAACAAAGGTATCGACTTTAAAGGAGACTATAGTAAACAATAAAAATAAATCTGAAGAAAAAAATGTCTCGTGTGAATGTTTAATCGGAAAGTTCTCAGACTACCTCTATATATTCACATCAGAAGACATAACTTGGTCATTTCAGAAGCAAGATTAAGGCCTTATTTGGTACAATTAATATAATTTTGAAAATCTATGGGCTCAGAAGCTGCTCACAGCATCACGTGACATCGCCAAAGATGAGTTGTTTTCGTTGACGGATTAAGTCCTGAAGTAAAAGGCAGTAGACAATAACTAAGTGTGAGAAAAAATTAGGAATGTGTTCAGCAAATTTTTTCTACAAAAATTTCTAAAACCCATTTGAAAGCAGCATTTAATCAGTACTTTCCACCGATACGTTATCCAATTAAACATATAGGTAGCCCTAAGTGATTATGTCGTGATGAGGGTGACCTGGTAAGGTTGTGGAAATATATCCAATAATGGTGAACGGAATGTCCTTACATTATGAATCCCATGGACCAGGAAAAACAAGAAAGCGAGATTATGAGAACAGCAACTTTTCACTTTTCCACAGGTTTTAAATCTGTGGAAAGGTGCACATTTGTTTTTCTCACAATGAAAAACTTCCACAATATCTCGCCTGAATCTGTTAAATATAAAGAAAGAGGGAATTTGGGCACGATAAAATCTATCCCTAGTGATCAACCATGTGTGTTCGCGACAGCCCCAAATTCATCTACATCTACATAGTACCCCGCAAGCCGCTGCAAAAGTGTGTGGTGGGGGGTGTTAGGTCACCACCTGTAATTTAGAATAAAACCACATGTAAAACTCACGAAGTCATACCAACACACCCACACAAAATCGTATGTATTCATGGAAAAACCTTTACAACCCACACATGAGCAGATTCATCTACATCTTCTTAATACCCCGCAAGCCGACACAAGGGCGTGTGGCGGGTAGTGTTAGGGCACCACCCGTAATTAAGAAGAAAAAACACCACATGCAAAAATCGCTAATTAATACAATCCACAAACAAAACATGGTATTAATTCATACAAAACCACATATATACCGTATAACATATACATGCACCTTGTCCTGATTTGTAAAATAAAAGCCTTTAATATTTCTACATTGACTTTGGTTTCTTACTATTATAATTCCTGATTATCCGGGGAAAAATGTGTACTTGTATCTACCTCTACCCTAATCGATCAGTAGTATTCTAATCTACTCAGCCCTCGATAAAGTCCCACTCAATCAATTATGACACATTTAAATGCTATGTTATCAATGAGAAAATAATAAATTGGATTAAATACCTCTTGTCAAATAGCAAATGAAGATTCGTTATCGATAGATTGTGCTTCATGGATTGAGATGTAACTTCGATAGCCCCTCAGAGAAGTGTAATAGGGCCATTTCTATTCTTAAAATACATTAGTGACCCGAGATGTGTACTATTTTAATTACGTTTACAGTAAATTTTCAACGGTGAAGCCTCGTGTATATCTATATAATATCACTTCAAAATGTCATTTTACCCCATTGCATATATTATTTTCCATGGCGTGGAGCGTTACACACACTCCCAGCTGAGGCCAATCAAGTTAAGTATGTGGTAGAAGTTTTAGCGCCACTCCTTTCATGGGGGGCATATGTCTACATCTACATGTACTTAATAACCCACAAGACGCCGTAAGGGCGTGTGGCGGGGGGTGTCAGGGCATCACCCGTAATTAAGAAAAAACACCGTATGCAAAAGCCACAAAACATGGTATGCATTCATGCAAAAACCCTTACAACCCATACACATACCTATACAAAAACTGCCAACTAATTTACACATGAACCTACAAATTTAACTGATAATTTTGTGACGCATAATTTTGTTTCGACTTTTAAATTAACTGTTTTTAAGAAATTTGAAGTGACTTGGGTTTTTTACTATTCTGATTTCTGATTGTTCTGGGAAAGAATGGGTATTTGAATCTATCTCTTTTGGAATCTATCTCCCTTGTTTTATCCTTGTGGTCTGATCTACCTAAGTATTTTGGGGCCATTATAATTCCTTGTCTCATCGGTTAATATCCGCTTTAAAGAAACTCAGCTTCATTAAACGGATGGTGGGGAAATGCAATGAGAAAGTAAAAGAGAGGTGTCATTATGCTCTAGTTAGACCTTATTTGGAAAATCCCACAAGTATTTGGGATTTTTGGGAGAATATTTGCCAAAAAAAATGAGATGAAGCCCAGAGAAAATCCGCCAGATTCGTAAAAAAATGTTATAATAAGAACACAAGTGTGACAGATTTCTTAGGGGATTTAGGCCAGGACTACTTCAGATACGTAGAGAACAAGTGAGACTTAGAGTTTAAGAAAGGTTCAGAACAAACAAGTTTAACGATGACACTGAAGGAATTCTAATGGCCCCAAACTACTTAGGTATATCAGACCAAAAAGATAAAATAAGGGAGATAGATTCCAGTGCAGATAGATACGAATACACATTCTTTCCCAGAACAATCATAATTGTAAAAATCCAAAGTCACTTTAGAATTATTTAAAACGTTTAACGTACAAGTCCATCAAGTTTAGTGTGCATATACAGCCTTGGGGAGGACACCGTTTTATATATTGCATGCCCATGCGGTAGTGGAATTGCACCTCAAAGCTTTTCAAATTCTTGCTTGCACGTTATTGGATTACATCTGCACCTACGTAATACCCCGCAAGCCACCGCAAGGGCGGGTGGCGGGGGGTGTTAGGTCACCACCCGTAAAAAGGAACAATACCGTATGCAAACTAAACACCTACATGAAAAACCTATACCCACAGTGACGTAAACGCTCATGCAAAAATCCCTTCATCCAACAGGCATGCAAACACATACACTTTCATCGAGCAAACAATTGCACCCCAGGATGCAGCATGGAATTCATCCGACAACGCGCAAGGCAGAATATGAAAAGCAAGAAGGGGAACCATGTCTGAACTCCTTAAGTTTTCCCCACAAAATTATACCTTGTGCTTATTTCTTTTATTATGTGTATGACTTTTCCATTCTTTTCTTTATATATATATATATATATATATATATATATATATATATATATATATATATTATTAGGTAATCTACCGGTTAAGGTAGGTTTTTGGATGGACATAGCTACTAATTAAATAATTTGTGACTACTAACAAAACACAACATCCTACTCTACATCAGGTCCCTCTTCATCTCTGAGTACCTTCTCCCTCCCTTCATCCCGTCTAACATCCCTATCCTGTTCCTTCCCTTTCCTCGTTTGCCTAACATTCTCCCCTCTATTACAGTCTTCAACATCCCACTGCCGATCAATACCCCCTTCGAACTTATTAATTTCAAACTGCATCCAGAAGTGCTATTATTTGTTAGATGAGAGAAACTTCATTTGTATTCGTGTTCAATGAAAGGAATTTTGTATGACTGAATACGCCATAGTAGGTTAGTTCCTTTTTTCGGGTGGTGACCTAGCACCCCCCGCCACACGCCCTTGCGGTGTCTTGCGGGGTGTTAAGTAGATATAGATGTAGATGCACAATTCGGAACAAAATGAAACATTACGAAGACATCAGGTATCTTTGTAGGTGCATGTGTATGTTAGCTGGTAGTTTTTGTGTTTATACTATATGTGATTTGGTTCTAGGGATTTTTGCATAAATTAATACTATGTTTTGTTTTTGAATAGTATGCATTTGTGGCTTTCGCATGCGGTTTTATTCTTAATTACGGTTGGTACCCTGACATACTTCGCCACACAACCTTCCGACGGCTTGCGTGATATCAAGTAGATGTAGATTTGGTTATGATTATGAATTGTACAAGGGAAGAAGGAGTACTTGAATCTGTCAGTAATGGTGCTTTTCTCACGTAATATTTCTCGGTGGTCGCATGCAATAATATAATTTGATGCCAAATTAATGCTCTCAGTGTCCAAACGAAACTCAGATATTCGATATTTTTCTCAAAGTATAAGTCTTGCCTACTCTCTTTGTAAATAATGAAGCTTCAATGCACTTAGTGAGCTCTACTCTAAACCTATCAAATCAGACTTCGAGTTGTTTAAAGTGGTTACATATTTAAATGCTAATTGTTCTGATGAGAATTTATCTAAAAAATTAATAATATTGCCTTAGAGGTTTGCCTAGGACGCGTGGTCTTCATTTCTTCTGCATCTCTAAATCTGCATTATACCCCGCAAGCCGCCGCAAGGGCGTGTGGCGGGGGCTGTTTGGTCACCACCTGTAAAAAGGAACAATACCGCATGCAAAATCAACACATACATGTAAAACTATACCCACAGTGGCGTATACAACCATGCAAAAATAATTGCACCTCAGGATCCAGTTCTTTCGAGCATATCCAGTCTCATCAAGGTTGACTAGAAGAGAGCACTAAAACTGATCTGCGGAAAATAATTCCAAAATGTTGGGTGCTCTGTTGAACAGTAGACTTGCCCCTTTTATACTCCTAACCTATAATCAATTCTGGTGCCAAAATTTCAGGACTATCTTTGCAAAAGGTGTAACCGACCTCAACTCCCGTACACATCACATTAAAATATTTTTACATGCTTGCTAAGTGTGTAAGCGTTATGGCATACATGTACCAATACAGTATA
The DNA here is from genome assembly GCF_022747635.1 of Hetaerina americana. Taxonomy (NCBI): domain Eukaryota; kingdom Metazoa; phylum Arthropoda; class Insecta; order Odonata; family Calopterygidae; genus Hetaerina; species Hetaerina americana. Next base: position 33,520,338 of record NW_027286763.1, read on the forward strand.
TCGCCATTACCTTTTGAGACAGTTTGCTTTCTACAATGATTCTCATTTCTTTGCATTGAATGATTAACTCACCTTGTTTTGCTTTCTTTATATTTCAATACTACATGTTTGAACTTTAGGTGGGAGATAAGTGGCCGCCATCAAGATGTGTCCTTTGAATGAAGCTTCACTGTGTGATTAAAAAAATTATATTTTCAATCGACAATCTGACCTACCGAGGACGCAGCTGGTGCTATCATAAAACTATTGTATAGCCACCAGTACGCATCTATAATTCTTCATTAATTACCGATGAACGAGCTACAATGTTTGGTTACTTATGAGTGGAAAATGGCGCTGGTGCTTTAAAACACACCATGGTGGGCTGGAACTCAGTTCTGCCTGAGTCTATATGCGAGGCTGACTGGGCAATCGAATATGCAATTAACATTAATATTACATCGCACGCTTCCCCTCCCGCCTGGTTCGCTGGAATATTTATCGCCCCTCCGAGTGCCCGCGCAGCAAATGGGTATTTGGAGTCGTTAATTGGTAGGAATCGGCGACCGGCGCCGAGGGGAGTGGGAAGGGGATTTCGTTGGCCGGAGTTGGCATCTTCGCGTCATCGCTGTTGCCGTGACTACGGAAGGCATCTTGGGAGTGTAGGGTGATTCGTTGGCGCGGACGGGGAATAGAGGAGTGGGATGGTGGGAACGGGAGGAGGGAGTAATTACCGGTCGCTGGGAGGCAAGAGAAGTTGGGAGTTGAGGCGTGCGTGCGTGCGTCGCAAGTTCCCCGACGAGTGTGCGTGTCCTGTGGGCGTCTCCCCGATATCCTCCTTCGATTGCCCAAATTAGACCGTCATTATTCCCGATAAACAAAATAAAATGCACGTTTAAGAGAGACGGAATGGTCCCGCTGTTTATTTAAGGCATTTTTATTAATATATACGCACAAACACGGAGCCGAGTTAAATTACTTCCCTCCGTCTCATTTCTTAGTGTTTTTTTAATATATCTTTTAAAAAAAAATTTCTCTCTCTTTTTCCTTACATAAGTATCGGAGGGAAATAACTGGCGGCGCTTGGGACATATAATGGAAAGGTAATTTGCTCCCATAAACGTCCTTTCGAAAATCTCAATTTCTCTCCTCCTCCCCCCTGGCCAACCCCTCACGTTCCAGGGAAGGAGGGGTCCGAAAGGGAAGGGGGGAAGTGGTTTGCCATCCGGTTCTTCGCCTACCAACACCGCGGCGATCATCGGCCGTCGATACGGAAAGGGGGAGAGAGAGAGAGAGGGGTGGGTTGCAGGTTGGAGGGAAAAGATGGGGACGGAAGCCAACCCTAACCTCCTCCACCTCTCCCTTTCGTAATTGCGAGCCTCGCGTTCGTCTCCTTAAAGACCGGCAGCCGTCATCATCATCATGGCATATAGCTGTGCCAGTCAGTAGGAATGGAATCAGGGCCGGCGCCCGGCCCCTATCTGGAACACCATTTACTAGACTTGCAGCCACCTGGCCTCCTGAGGTAAGTCGCAGCGAAATAAATGCGTCTGTTTTAATGACTGAGAAGATTCGCTATTAATTTTATTCAACCCGTGGCATTAAGAACTCCATTGTGAAGTCCTTCATGTAGACTGATGCAACACCAGACGGTCGAGATTAAAGTTGTAAAAAGGTGTAAATGAGCCATTGAAATAATATGGTCGCTTTTATAGGCCACCACACCACACAACCACCACAGTTCTATCAACTAAAATCGAATAATATGTGGATAATATACTGATTTCTCAGGTTAATTCTTACTCTATACTTAATTAGGCGAAGAACAAACGGGGAATATTTGGAGAGGCTAAAAGAAAATTATGACTTCGCTAAATTTAAAATATCATGATAGGGCAATGTAGAGTTGCTACATATTATGCTTGATTTGAATATCCCACTGATCTACACATAGGATCCTTACCAAATCGGTATCAAATCAGAATTATTTGGAGTTAAGTATAAAAAAATATTTCTCATAGAGAAGACTTAGGATGAGTTCTTACTTTTGCTTAAGGGTTGGAAAAAAGTAAACAATCTTCATTTTGAAAACCTGATTATGAATAATCTTAAATAATATTCGCTACTAACCACCTTAGGGTTTTTAGTGCTCTTACTGCTTGCAGTGCAGGAAAATGTTGCGCGGATGAAGACCAACCCCAGATATGATACCCCCTGTCTTGATTTTTACATTTTATGGGAAATGATTATTTACATGTTTTTCTACATTATATTGCAAAGAATTGTGCCGGAGTTGGATTCCACATAAACAATGCAGCATCAGATATAAGATATTAATATTGTTTTTTTTAATGATAGAAAGTTTTCGGAAGAAAATAATGATAATGATAAAAATAATAATATCGAAAATAGCTTAAGATTACCAGCAGTATTCAAACTTTAATTATCTTTCTATTAATGATAAATAGAATATTTATATCAAAAGTGTGCGGATAAATTTCTGGAACATATTGTTGCTATATCTTTTGATAGTTAATGTGTGAATCGCATTCTTCTTTTCTTTACACTACTAACTACATAAAGTTTGTCAATTAACTTCATTTTGTGTTTCATAGAATAATAATTTCTAGCATCATTTGAAGGAATTGCTTAAGAATAGTTTTACATAGACTGCAGGCATTTGATTAAAATTACTTTGAAAATATAGTTCTAGTAATTACGTTTTTCAAAGAAATAACTGTTGAGTTATATTTATTAATTACCTTGTAAAATATGAAATATATGAATACTCGTTTCAAATTACTTTTGTATTCTTTAAACAGTTTCAGTTGGAATGTCTCCGTAATGGTTAAAGAGTTTTTTTTTCATTATGATACCTTTTGCGCAAGACTTTGAATTTAGTTTAGGTAATTTAGTTTTTTAAATCCAAATCAGTCCGTTTAAATAAGTTGATTTAATATAGTTGGGGATTTGTTTCCAATCAGTTATTTCAGATCATAAGAAATTGGAATTAGTTATCGGTAGATCTGAGAGAATATAGCTATAGTCATTGAGAGGGGTACACCATCGTGAGATTTTCGTGAAATTTCATAATGCATATAATCTTGTGGAGCTACAAGGTGTTAGGTGGAAGAAGGGACTATCTTTTTTCAATCTCGGCTCGAAAAAACATTTCATTATTATTATTGCCATCCAATTTCAAAATAACTTTGAAAGGTATTAACCCTCAAAATATACCTATTTCGACAGTACTTTTATTTAAATACATCATACATTTCCTGTAACTCACGATTTTCTTATCCAATGTATTACGTATGACCATCTGTGTCCCGCGTAAATTATCAGCCATTAAAAAAGAGGATTCTGACTAATTACATGGGGTTTCTTAAGAATAATGTGATTTACAAAATATTTATTATTATTTTATTCAATAATACAGAAGAAATAACTTGCTAATCCCACCTTAATTCAAATTTTTCCTTTGGCTTTCCTGATCTGGACCATTAACGGAATAACGGTTTTAGTCTCTCTAAACCGAGATTTTCCAAACTTATAATTGAAAAAGAGTTTATAAAATGAAAGAGATGCTACATTTTTCTCATTGTGCCAATACTGTGATCTAAAACTTTCACTATACCAAGGCAAAGGAAATATTTAAAAAAGATTGCCAATACTTTAAAAATATTTATTAAAAATCACATTTAGTGCTTATTGGGGCAATTTTCCAATATTGGACTGTTTATTAATTTGGGCCCATATTTCGGATACGAGTAGTGACGGATAGTACTCGTAATGTACGATGCTCTTTTAGTTCAATTTTACAGATATCTCATTTCCTCTTTCGATGCATACAAATTACAATTGTATTCTCTCAAAGGTACCGATAGCTAAATCTACTAACTCGAGAAGGAAGTAAGTATTGCGGGTTTTTTAGGAATCAATACTGGAAGGATCTCGATTCTTGCAAAGAGGTGAGATGACAGACATTTTTAAAGATGCAGGGGACCTGAATTTTCTTTCGACAGAGAGGGAATTGCTATGACACCAAATTATATTATTTAATGTGATCAAATAATATGATTGGTAGATGGATTTAATAAAAGAATTATATATCAAGAATTTGTGTCACTTTGATGCTCTAATTATTTTTCTGACGGTTAATAAAATTTGGAAACACCTGCACATTTGTGTTTATCAAATATTATATCGCATACGGATCCCTATCTTCAGGTATTGCCCCAAGCGAGTTCCTTAATTGTAAATATTTGAACGCTGACCTTGCTTGTCACATGTCCATGGAAAAGATGAAGGACCTAATTTTCACAGCGACTCAAGTCGTGCGCTTGCACATGCTTTGTGCTTTAATATTAAAGAAAGAAAAAACTATACAAGTCCTCCACATAAAGATGGGGATCTGAGCATTCCAAAAACTGGATATTTTGAGGAAATGGCTTGCCACTAGCCACGACATCTGGAAGGACTTCGAAGGCCCTTGTTTCTGGTGTGTAACGGATTTTTAATGTATTCTTCACCACTCATTTTTTATCATTAATGGCCATATCGATTGAATTTAGAGGTGTTCGCGAACGCATGGAGCCAAAAAGATAAGACATTTAGGAACTTTTTATAAATGGCCACGATCTGACAATCAATATTTTTTCTCCTTCCCCTTGCCTATATGTTAGTTTAATGTTCGCCATTTTTACTTCCTCCGTAGATAAATGAAAAGTATTACATAATCGGAAATATTATCAGGGTTAGTAACTATTGCCTACAATTGAGGAAGTCAAAATCTCTATCCTGACATGCTCTTTCGTCATACCAAAGGAGATTCAGGGATATTTTTTGACGGTACTATCCAAATAACAACGGAGGAAAACTTGACGTAAATTTAGGAAAAACTAATACAATAAAATCGAGACTGGTTCCAAAAATCAAAATTTATTGTTAATTATCATTGTTAATTAATATTGTTCTTCGTTAACTGCATGATTTTCTTCATCATCCATAGTTCAGTCTAATGGCTTCTAAGGCCTAAAAAAATATCATTAATTTAGTTAAAATAGCTTACATTATTAATCTGACCTTTGTTAAGTAGGCCAATTTGGGCACAAGCAAGATGGCTATAAAGACATCTTTTAGTTATATTGTGCTTTTCCGGCGAATTGCTGTGGAAAAGGCTACTCGGTTCTTCCACCGGGTTAGTTCCTCCATCGATGACGCCAAAGTTTTGGAAAACGAGTTGTTTTCCATTCTTAGGGCTGAAGATGATCAGTCCTGAGGATGAAAAATGACTCGTTTTCCGAAACGTTGGCGTCATCGATGGAAGAACTAACCCGGTGGAAGACCCGGGTATAATTTTCCACATATTTTTATTACGCTTCTTAGTCTTCTCTTTCTCACTAATATTACAATGGAAAAGGATGATAACCAAAGAAACACGATTGATTTAATAAACCCACTCACTATGTGCCTAGTGTAAAAACATATATATCTACATTTACATATTAGCCCGCAAGCTGCCGCAAGGGCGTGTGGCGGGAGGTGTTAGGTGACCACCTGTAAAAGAGAACAAAAATGTGTGCAAAACCAACATTCAAATGCAAATCTACATCCATTTGGCGTAAACATTCATGCAAAAGCCTTTTTAACTAACACGCATGCAAATAAATACAGATGTATGCTATCAACTAACAAAACATGCAATTTCTAATGTGGTAAAAATTTATCTAATAACGTGTAAACTAGATTTGAAAAAGTAAGATGACGTAGTTAGGGCTGTGCAACATACAATGATCTCCTCCCCCTAAGGACACAGGTAGGGATTGTGACACACCGTACAGGTGATTATGTTTATTATAATTGGTCATTAATTGAAGCATTAATTTATTGGATACTTCAAGCCTTCCTTATAATTTCGCATTATCATAGCAAGGCTATAGCGAAAAGTTATGGGAAATGAAGTTGGAAAGAGAATTGCAAGGAATATTTTATTCTTCGGCAGACTAGTGGGAGCAGAAGAACGAATGCTCATATTCCATTTTGACAGTTAGAAAATAACAAAGCACGGGATCATCAATTAGACTAATTTATAAGGGAAATTGAATGAAAATCCTCTGCCACCTTATCTTTATGGTAGATTATTAGACCAAGAAGCAGATGTACATATTACCTAGCAATATCTTTAATCTTTCGTTGTTCCTTGCACTGACGTCTTACTGCACCCGAGTCTCGTAACTCATCCTTTTCCTTCCTTTGTGATTTATCTCGTCTACGATACCTTTAAAGATATGGTCTTTGTGGATCAAAAACCAACCAATGAGACTCCCTCTTCTTTGTTACCTTCTTTTTTACTAAGTATTTCTGCATTTGTTACTCGATCCTAATTTTTATTTTATCATTATTCTCTTGCCTCACATTTTATTTGTTTCTAATCTCATTTATCTGCTGCCCATCACGTTTAGGTTTGAAGTAAACATCATAAAAGTTACAGCTTTTACGTTTAAGGATAAATTAGAATAACAACAAGGTGTAAAGTATAAAAGAGATGACACCGAGTACTCCTGCTCAGAACAAGTCAAATAAATGGCTGCTGCATTATATGGACTATTTTACTGGGCAGCGAAATAATAAATATACGGTGATCGGGCTTACTTCAAGCTAGATTTCATTAAACGGACAGTATGAAAATACAATGAAAAGGCGAGAAAGAATTGTAATTCGATTGAGTTATACCACATTTGCACATGACGCAAGTATTTGGGAACACGGGGAGAGCGTTAATCCTGGAATTGAAAAAAATCCTGAGAAAATCACCAGTATTGTCCGAATTGGCTACGAATAGAGGTTAGACGTGGCATGTATGTTGAAGGAATTAGATGGGGAGCTTCTTGAATGGAGAGTAGGCATAGTTACATTTTGGAAAGGTACTGGTTACCTGAATTTTCGTACGGCGCCGTGTGATTTACACGTAATAATTTGACTTGTATACTATGTGATGGTAGGTTTTGAACATACGCATCCTATACAACGGCAGAACGATACGTTTACGTGCCTCTTCTGACAAAACGCAAACTGAGATCCGCAACAAAAATAAGCCCTCTTTTTTAACTCCGTCTACTTCCCGCTTCCTTTAATTCCGTCCAATATCCCTATCCTATTCCTGTCCCTTCCTTGTTCAACTTCCATTTTCCCCACTATCAAAGTCTTTCACATCACATCGGAAAAAAAACTATCTGCATCCATCTTTCCTGCCCCATTTCGATTTCTCTCAGTAATCTTCTCTTCCCCCGCCCAGCCAGGCACTTCTTTCCGTTTTCGGATCTATTTAACTTTTTTCATTGGAAATTTCACCTACATTTCAAAATCCTCAACTCTGCGCCTATAATCTTGCTTCATAGTCCATGTTTCCGCGCCGCATAAAACCGCGTTCCGAAATAAAATGTTAATGTTCTTATCCAACGTCCCTGTCATTAATTTCCTTCTCCTTGTGAAAGCTTCTATACCTAACGCAATCCTTCTCCTTACTACTTTGGTTCAAAACTCTTTCGAGGCAGGTATGTAAACCATTCTACCTGCTCAATTTTATAGGTTCCCATTTTATTATATAGCACAGCTTTCCTCTTTATCAACTTCAACTGCATGGCCTTCGTATTATTTATATTTATTCTCATCCCATATCTATCATTCTGAATTCCTAATACGATTAGAAATGCTTGCAGTCTTTCGGCTGACTGAAAAGCTAAAGCTTCATCTTCTGCAAGACATACTTAATTCCTAAATTGTCCATCGAATTTAATTTTTACCTCCAGTTTTTCCCAAGTATCTTTAAATGTTTTAGTAACATTATAATATTTCTTGATAATAGAAAACACAAAGCCACAACCAGCACGGATTTAGGAAGAGCAGATATTGCGAAACATAGTTAGGTCTTTTAATTTACGGTATAGAATGGGAGAAAATATCACACAAGTCGATAAATTATACCTAGATTTCAAAAACGCCTTCGATAAAGTCCCAACCAGTACATTATTACACAAACTGAAATGCTATGTTATCAATTAAAAAATAATAAATTGTGTTAGATGCTTCTTGTCAAATCACAAACAAATAGTATACATCGATGTGTAGCGCTCAATGGATGGAGATGTAACTTCAGGCGTCCACCAGGGAAGTGCAATGGGGCTCTTCTGTTCTTAATGTACATTAATGGCATAAACGCACACTGAGGTAGCAATCTGATGTTATTCGCTGACGACACGGTGGTATACAGGGAAATAAGGTGCCAACTAGATCGCGAGCTACTCTCTAGAGACTTAGACAAACTCTCGGAATGGTACAAGAAATGGGGATTAATGCATTAATAAGTAATTAATTAATTATGGACAAAAATTAATAAATTGTAGACAGATGCGCAGTTTTGAAATTTTGGAAGAAAGCTAGTGGGGAACAGGGCATAAACTATGAAATAGAGGGTTCAGTACTGACTACGGCCAATCAAGTTAAATATTTGGGGGTAGTTCTAACGCCACGTTCTTCATGGGGAGCATATATCGGAACAATATACGCATCCGCTTTGAAGAAACTCGGCTTCAGAAGGGTGGCGGGGAAATGTAATGAAATAGTTAAAGAAAGGTGTTATTTTACTCTAGGTAGATCTCATTTGGAATATGCCGCAATATTTGGGATCCTTGGGAAAAAATTTGGCAAAAAGAATTGGATAAAGTCCAGTGAAAATCCGCCAGATTCGTTAAAAATTGGTATGATAAGAACACAAGCGTGATAGGTCTCTTAGGGGATTTAGGTTGGGAACCACTTGAAGTGCGGAGACAACAAGCGACCTTTGGAAGTTTTCAGAACAAACGAGTTTAATAATGATAACAAAGGAATTATTATGGTCCCACACTGCCTAGGTAGATCATACAATAAAAGTAAGATAGATTAGAGTAGAGATAGATGCAAATACTCATTCTTTCTCCGAAAAATCAGGAATCATAATACCAAAAACCCGAAGCCACTTTAGAAATATTAAAAACATTGAATTTACATGTCTGAACAAAATAACACTTTGCAAAGATATCCGGTATACTTGTTGATGCATGTGTATGCTAGCAGGTAATTTGTGTGTTAGCATGTGTTTGAGTTGTAAGGGTTTTTGCATTATTGCAAACCATTTTTTCTTTTTGGATTGTATAAATTTCTGGCTTTTACATCCCTTTATTTTACTTTCTTAATTACGGGTGGTGCCCCAACACGCCCTTGTGGCAACGCGCAAAGTTTTAAGTAGATTTAGATGTAGTCGTAGAAATTTTACCTCCATGTATCTGATTAAAAGTGCAGATTATGGACAAGCATGTTTTACTCTTCTTTCTAACGCTGCCCATCCGGACTTTTCATCCGCCACTCGCATCTGCGTAGTTTGAGACATGCACAGGTTGCGGATATATCCTATCCTTCCAATCTTCTCCAGTTTTCATCAAAATTTTCACTAACTCTTCCTTATTCACTATATCGAACGCCATTACCAAATCTAAAAAGCATGCAAATAAATCCTCATTGCATTCTTTTTCTCTCTAATTGCCACGTCATTTCTGCAGTGACGTGACTTTTCCGTTCTTGAACCCAAACTGATCATCCCCAACGTAATTATATGCCTTGATATCCATCCCCTTATTATGAGGATTACTTCAGCTGATAGTAAAATAAAACGTATTATTCCGTATTCCTCAAATATATCTGCCTTTACCATTTTGGGAAAATGATCTAAAACTGCTGAGAAGAAATTATCCAGCTAAATTATATCTCTTTAAATGCTACAAATTGGTTCATATAATCCTATTCCGACGTTTTCTTAAATCTTTAAGTAGTTCGTCCGGTATGTGGTTTACCCCTAACTGTTTAATTTGATTTCAATTCCCCTAATTCCCTTTCTATCTCGCCATTGAGCAAGCCTGGACCTAAGCTTTCTATATCTACTCGTACGTCTCGTCCCCTGACCAATGTCACCCTTCTTTTGTAAACTTTGCATATCCTCGCACTTTGTCTGCCACCATGATTCTGTTTCTTTATTATTTTCCCCCTTTAGCCATTTAGTCAACTCTTTATACACCCTTTGACCAATATATATTTCTTTGAAATATTTCATTTCCCTCAGTAATCTACCTTTACAATCATCTAGCCCGTAACCCTTGATTTCACTGCTCTTAATTACTATTCCTTTTTTTCGTTTGCGGCTTTCAATATCCCCTTTTCACGATGTTTCCTTATTTCCTCAATAGCACTCTGCTCCTTTTCTCTCTCATGACATCCTCTATAATCTAAAAATGTTCGTTTTTTGTCTTTCTTCTTATTTCTTCTACTTTTCATTTCCAGAACTGTATCGTTTTGAATCTGACATTACATTCCATCATTACTAAATTATGATCTGAATCTGCACCCACTCCCTGGAAACAGTGTACGCACTGTTCCTAAATATATGCTTTACCATACTGTAGTATAACGAATATCTTTCTGAATCCTCATGAATTTTATATGTACAACGATCATTTTCGTAGTATTGAATCCATGGGTTGGTAATAATTAAATCCTCTCTCCTTCAGAATTCTATTTCTTTCTCTCCGCGGTCATCCCTGATGGTCATTCCTAAATGGCCACCGCACTGGAGTCAGACGCCGCGTATTTTGTCTTTCATCGATCAGGAAAATCAATCACTACAGCAATAAGATAAATTTTACCCTACAGCATTATTCGAATGCGAGTAACTGTAAATATGCGCCGTTCAACGATAAACTCATTTTAGTTTTCATTCACAGACAACGAAGAAAATTTGAGATATACCACCGCCAGTTGTCTAAATCAAGTGAATGAATTTTTATGCCAAGATATTATATTGATAGAGCCAATCACCAAGACAAAATAAAAGAGATAGACACAATCACCAAGAGATTCAATATTCGTTCTTCTATTGCGTAATAAGAATTCTTAACAAGATTGCACCCAAACACCAAGTCATGTATGGTTAAAGAAGAACAATTAGTAATTTAGTCAATTATTTCATAACGTATAAAGGTATGTATGTGTGTATATACACGAATTTTTTTAGGAGCTAATATATTTTAAAATGCATGTATGAAGTAATAATTTTGCATGCATGGCTGACCCCCATGGATTAATGTCTTTATCGGACTTGGTTAGCCTCCATCAAGGGAGCTAGCTGTGGGCAGAGTTATATATGGATTAGTTTTCATAGCTGCATAAATGATTGATTTTCCCTTTTTTAATAGTTGATCCTTTCCCGATGTACTTTAGTAAGTTAGCATTCCCGATAACTCTTTTACATCAGCTTCAAATAAGATCCCATAGGTTGTAGCCTCATTAATACGAACTATTATATTTTTAGATAATACAGTTTCAGGCAAAACATGGGGAAAATCCTTTATGATGAAAGTTCATATTTTGCTTTTCCACATAGAATTTTTTTATTACTCTATGCTATGCTTCTATTACTCTATCTTTGCTTCGGTACATCTTAAGGTTGAAGGTGTTACGCTGTAATGAAATCTAAAACGCGAATTGTCTTTTTCACCTGTTTAGATGTACATGCATTATTTTAGATTATGCATTTATCGTTGGTGAACTGACGAACAAAATGCGAAAAATTAAGGTTTAATAAATGCATATATTATTATTATTAGGTAATCTACCGGTTAAGGTAGGTTTTTGAATGGACAAAATTACTAATTCAACAATTTGTGGCCCCTAGCAAAACACAACATCCCACCTTACATCAGGTCTATGTAGGGCGAAGAGAGGGATTTGCTGGGAGCAATCCTATGGATGCAGGAGAAGTGGCTGAAGGGGGTATTGACCGGCAGCGGGATGTTGAAGACTGTGATAGAGGGGAGAATGTTGGGCAAAAGAGGAAAGGGTAGGAACAGGATAGGGATGTTGGACGGGATGAAGGGAGGAAGAAAGTACTCAGAGCTGAAGAGGGACCTGATGTAGAGTAGGATGATGGATTTTGTGTTTTGTTAGGAGTAATAAAATGTTTGTTTGTAGTTGTGTCCATCCAAAAACCTACCTTAACCGGTAGATTACCTTAAAAAAAAATATATATATATATACATGTATATATATGCATATATATGCATGCATATATATGTTTATATATGTTGTGTGTGTATATATATATATATGTATATATATATATATATATATATATATATATGAGTCTCTCTTGAAGAAGGCCTCTGAGAGGGCCGAAAGCTCGAACAATTATCCGTGTGAGTGTCCTTTTAAATGTTGCTATTCTATTCTATTTGTGTTATATTGTGTCAGCCCATTATTGTGCCGCTCGTGTGAGTTTTTCCGTACAATCGTTATATATATATATATATATATATATATATATATATATATATATATATATATATATATAAAACTGGCATAAAATGACCTCTATCTCTTTCGTCGTAAACTAACGGCCTAGGCTCCCGCGTTATCGGAAATTTCGATGGACGACGCAGTAATTTACAGGAAAATAAGTAAAAACCGAAATTCCGGTGAATTGTCCTTAAAAAAGCTAAGATTCATCAGACAATCTGTAGTGAAATATAATGAAAAATTAAGAGTAACATTAAAATTCAAATTAGTTAGGGCACAATCAATGAACTACAGGAGTTACCACGACGGTAGCCTTTGACGGAGTTATCCGGACATCGAGGATTCCGGGTTCAAATCTCGGTCAAGACGAATGATGTTTACACCATTAAATTGTTGTATTTTATTACGGCACATTATAATAAGCGCAAAAGTATTTGGAATCCTTGGGAAAAACCTTTGATAAAATAATTATAAGAGGCTCCAGAGAACTACATTACAGGGTCTGTCTCAAAAGTAGTAGGACTCCTCCGATCAATAAATGTATTCCCAAAATTCATTCAATCACTCAAAATTCTTCTAAGTAGCCCCCTTTTGCGTCCCCACACCGCTGCCAGCAGGTTTTCCATGCCTCGTTTACCTTCTGGAAGGCAAGACCCGGAAAGTTGCGAAGCTCCTTCATCACAGGTTGTTCTGACGCTTCCACCGAGCTGTGGTGACGTGCTTTCAACACGAACATAAGATGGGTGAAGAGAGAAAAGTCTGGTCGGGCAATTTCTACAATTTAGGATCCTCACTCACAAGGTGGAGAAACTCTTTGTCGATCCGCGTGAGAGTTTCCTTTTCGTCGTCCGGGAGGACTCGCGGCACCAAGTTTGAACACACCTTTCTCATGCCCATGCTTTCGCTTGCAAGTTGAAGCATATCACTTTTAGGGATGCCAAGTTTATCAAAAACCATGAAAACACTCAATCTGTCTCTGATTCCTGTCCAACAAACCCTTCACTCCTGCAATGTTTTTGTCACTTTTTGAGATCGGATGGCGTCCTGAACGTCCGGCGTCTTCAACAACTTCTCTACCATCCCGCTACCTACAGCGTTGGGTCACATTCTCTACTTATGCCCTTGGGGAGGATACCGTTGTATGCTTCATGTCCATGTGATAGTGGAATAACGCCTTCTTACTTTTCAAAGTCTAGGTTGCTGGTTATTGGATATTTTTTAATGTATCCTAAGGTGCAAATGTTTGTTAGTTGATAGTAAATGTATTTGCATGCAAGTAAGTTGAAAAGATTTTTGCATGTATGTATACGGCACTGTGGTTATCAGTTTGCATGGATGTGTGGATTTTCCGTGTGCTTTTGTTCCCTTTTTACAGGTAGTGGCCTAACACCCCCCGTCACACGCCCTTGCGGCGGCTTGCGGGGTATTATGTAGACGTACACTGCCAAAGCAACTTGTGCCACTCAAAAATACCCGATCAACCCACGATGTTATCAGTTTAAGCTGCCTCGAACAATTGAGTCTTTCCGGGTTTTGCCCAGTTTCATGCAAAATTTAATGGCGTAGCGCTGTTCTAATAAGCAGTTCTTCATGGAGCGTAACGAGGTCACGTTATAGAGGTTTCGCAAAAGAAATATTCGCACTCCACAAAGGCTGGGAGCCAATTACCTCATGCCCCCAGCCTTTACTGGGACTCACCTCCCTCGAACCCAGCCAGAGTAATTTCCGTCCGTCCGTCCAAGAATCCGGGAAAAAATGAGTCACAAAACTTTTGGAACAAACTTCGTAAGGTTGTTAATAATAACCGCTACGAATAGAAAGTAAGTGTCACGAGTGTGCAAGTGTAAGAAATTTGTTTGAAATGCTCTTGATTATCGCAGAGAGCAGGAAACTCTCAGGCTTTTAGAAAGGTAGAGGATACCTGAGTTTCTTTGCAACACATTCCTCTCAACCCTTTTCATGGCATTTAATGGAACCAGTATTATGAAATAGGTTTCTAGTGTTGACCTAATCATTCTTCTGAATTGGGCATCCTATGAAAGGTTTAATTTAGGTGTAACACTAAATTATTTGACATGTTCTGATATGTTAGCATCGATACTATCTGCATGGCTTATCTTTCCTTTTTTTCCGAAAATGCCATTCTGCACATTTTGTGTTAATTAATTATAACCCGTATTCCTTACACCCCTCCGAAATCTAATTGAAATGTGTTTAGAGTAACGCAACCCATTAGCGCTCTAATATACCTGTAAATTGTCTGCAAATAATGTAAGGTTGATGTTTATTTGAGAAATTAAGTAGCCCTTGTATCTCAAAAAATAGCAGGGACCCTGTAGAACTTCGCAGTGGCACTCAAGTAGCTACGCCTGTTTCTTATATAGCCAAACCATCAACAACTACTTTTTGTTTACGGTTAGATAAAACGTCTCTAATCAATTTGGTCACTTTTTCTTGAATGCCATCGTAATTTAGTTGTGTTTTGATTGCTCGTCGTGGACCTTGTCAAAGGTATCCTTGATATTCGAAAACAGTATCCACTGAAGTAATCCCTTCCTCAACTTAAGGATATCTTGAACAAAAACACTCAATTGTGTTTTAAATTATCTGCTTATCCTAAAACCGTTTTGATTGCGGTATTGTACGTTTCCATTGTCGAGAGAGACCATTATTTTGCTAATATTCGTATTTTCCAATATTTTGTATGATATCGATGTAATATATAGAGTATAGCAAGTCAATCTGTGACCAATAGAGTCATCATTACAACTGCCTTTGAAAGGGTTGGTTACGTGAGCTAGCTTCCAGACACAAGCTATCAAGCCCACTTCTATCCCTTCATCTACATTTACGTAATACCCTGTAAGCCACCTTGAAGGTTGGTGGTAGGGGGTGTATCCATAACAGACATGCCCGGTACACAAACAGACAAAGTCACGTACCATGCATGAGACACAATCGAAAGAACTGCACGGTCCTTTTCTCTCTAAAATTTGAGAGGTTGAATTTGATACATTTGTATTGGTTATTAATTCGAGGTATTTGATCATATAAAAAAGCATGTTGTTGGTTGTTGTGGATTTTATATTTATAACGGCTGAACTAATCTTAAACGTTTTGAGGAGGTAGTTCAGCCTGGCCAAATTTCGCTGATTATGACAGTGGTCGAGGGATAACAGGACCGTGTTGAGAGATCAACAGAGGAAAAACCAAAAAGTGTGAAACGTGAAACAAATAATGACACTGGCCAAAGAGAAAACATAGGGAGAATTGAGCCTAGAGGTTCGTCAAAGCTATCTTAGTGTTAAATACTTGTGATCGTCATAGAAATTAAATATCTTAATTTTTACTCTCTCCCTTCTGTTAACGAGATCACCGTTTATTCAAACTCTGGAATTAATTTATTTGATATTATACTCTATTCTTTGCGCCTCATTTGTCTTTCCATGCGTCTTTTTATGGTATAATTTCCAATTTCATTCACTGTTCAAAATTTCATTATCATGCACTGTCTATCGTGTGATTCGAAACAACATCATCTACGGAAGTTTGGAATATATTCTTAATCGCGTGAGAAATTTCCTACTGACAGATGCTATTTTACCGTTAATTAATGTGCTGTTAGCGGACAATTCTCTATGCGAGCATTGGGTGTGAAAATCAAGTCAAACTGCTTTGTGATTCGGGATGATCCGCCATTTTTCCTGCCTTCCCCTCCCACGCTGCAAGCCTCCCAACCCGTCCTCTCCGCTCCTCTCACACATCCCACTCCTCGGAGTCCTCCTGCACCCCTTCGCTCTCCCCCCCGGCCGTCCTGCCACCTGTCGCTCATCGCTGAACTCCGTTCATCTGCCGCCCGGCAGGGGTCCCTTCATATATTATTCATAGCCTATGCAACTTAATGCGCTGGGACCGTGTCTGCGGAGGAACACGATAATTTGATGGGGGAGTAGAAGTGGGCGGAATGGGTGAATGGAGGTGGAGGCCGGGGGCCGCACGCCCCCGCGTATCTCCCGATGCGCCTCCCTCTCCCCGTGATCCCCTCACCGCACCGTGTTAGCGTGCTTGGTCGGAAATGGCCACTCCCCCACGACTCAAGAAAAAAATTAGAAATGATGTCGTCGCTTGAATGCTTGTGGTTGTATGTGCTACCGCTCATATTCCATTGAGGGCGTTGGATCATCTCGGCCGAGTATGGATGGCCGTGCAAGATCAGTTTATATTTCCCCCACTTAAGGCCCCAGTTCATTGTTGGTGAACAGTGGGTATATCTTACGTCCGAATAGGATTGTAGATGGTCCGACAATGCGCGAAAGGTAAGAAAATGGGGTGGGGCGTCACGAGCGAGTGCTTTACACGAAATGTAGCTCAATTTTGCGCAATAAATTAGATGAAATTCACTAAAAAAGTGGCCATTTTCAAAGGACCGATGCGATACTATTGATTAAAATTAGAAAAAATGTTTTGAGTTGTAAGAAAAAGGAGATTTCGAAAAAAAAGGAAGAAATTCATAATGGCATATGTTACCTTGAAAAGCTTGTCTGGAGAAAAATTAAATTCTTCTCTTTTGATTATAATTTTGAATGCAAGTTATACGGCCCAATAAGGTTTTCTTTGAAATCTTCTCAGCGACTCGGTAGTTGCGGGATTTGAGTAGCCAAATGATGAATTAGTCATCTATTTAAATTCATTGCTAATTGTCCATTCCAGATGAAAAGGAGAGCGAATCCTGAATGCGTTCACGTGAACGCATTCAGGATTCGCTCGCGCGAGGCCGGAAGGGTAATCGACAGCTTAAGGTGAATGTGAGATGGGAAATTAAGGCGAAGGGGGGACGGAGGTTGAAGAAAGGTTGAGTTGGAATATGCATGGAACAATACTTCGTGGCGGCTAAAATATTGTGCATAAACCTATTGTTAATGGGCTGCTTTTTCTACTTCCAATAGTGTGCTTTTTGCTCTCTATGTGAAAGAATATTTACGTGCATAGAGCTCGAGGAGCCCAAGCTACCAATTGCTAACTAAAATACATAGGTTAATTAGTAGAAAAAATATCAGTACGTAATTAGTCTTGGTATAGTTTATCTTTCTCATTTTAAATAAAAGCTTTCAAAGCATTTATAGGTTTTGACTATTGAATATTTTTAAAGCATATCAAAAAAAATACAGCTAGGTACGCTAGTTACAATTTCTCCGTGAGATACATTTCAGAAATTGGAAAAGTTTCTAATTTTTTTAGTCTGGTAAAGAATTCCACAATTGCCAAAGCTTAGGTGTCAGAGTACGTACTTGACTGACGCATTTGGCCGCAAACGGAGATCCAGCGACAAATTGCCATCGAGCCGAGTGAGAATTTAAGAAAATCTCATTCGAAAAGGGTGCACGGCTATGAACAATTTCAAGTTGTATTGGTTACTTTTTTAATCATAACACATCATGTTATCTGTGCGCAGTCACTTTTTCCGTACACAATTTTCATACGACTTCCAAACTAGGCGTGATTTGTCTTTCAGACAGCTCCAACATTTCTCCCCTAAAACAAGTTTCCTGAAAGGTCCCGGTTACTCTCCGCTTACTCACCTCTGGGTCGCAAGAGACGCGACAGAACTTCATTCCACGACTACCATCTTGTTTGGGCAGTATAATTTTAATAATGTGCTTACACTAACATATTATTCACCTTTTCATTTCTTTATGCCATCGTATTAATTTAATATTTACATTAATGTCACTAGGCCGCTTATTTTCATCATTTGTATAGTGGCATTGAAAAGGAATGACTTTTTTCATATTCCACAACAGTTTATATCCTTAACTATTTTTTTGTTCTAGATATGAGACACACACTTAACCTATTGGGGAGACATTGGCTCTGCTCTGCTTCGAAAAGTTTTCAGGCGATGCTCCTATAAGAGTAATTTTCTGTATGATATTCACCACTACTAATGTATGGAAGAACACTTGTAATTTGAAGGTCGAACCTATGATATAAGCGAAATGGGAACTATCATTAGCTAAAATAAGAAAAAATAGTCCTGTTTGAACTTTTTGAAATATTTTCTTTATCTTTCAGAATTCTTGTACATAATGAAAACAAGGTAAGCTCCCCAACGCAAACGTTGGTAGTGCCTAATTTTTACCCAAGTTTAATAATCGCGTCTAATTTTCACCCAAATTTATGTAATAAAATATCAATTAAAAGATACTAATAATAAAATCCTAACGTCATGTAAAACATTCTGTTGGCAACTCATGGGGCGTAGTGTAGGTGTAACTTCTCCTTTCATGATTTCTGGTTGAATAGAAATAGCTTGGTGTGTGAGGACTCTTACAGAATTTCTCGCTAGTTTTACGATCCTTCTAATCGATCTTGATCATAGCCATGTGTCACATCGTTCCCATTCAAACCAACAGCCTGTATACAACTATTAGCACTGTCGACATCTCTCATACTTCGTGTCCATATGGCTGTCGTGTCCATACCTCTCCTAAATTGCTTTCTTCCCTAAGAACGCTTTTGTTACCTATATAAATTTTGTAACTGCCGAAAAGGGCTATGAAATAGTTTATCAAT
This sequence comes from Hetaerina americana, assembly GCF_022747635.1. Taxonomy (NCBI): domain Eukaryota; kingdom Metazoa; phylum Arthropoda; class Insecta; order Odonata; family Calopterygidae; genus Hetaerina; species Hetaerina americana. The sequence continues at coordinate 33,539,271 of NW_027286763.1, forward strand.
TTTTCTTTAAGGCGAGTCAAATTGCCTTTACATACTAGATAAAATTACCATGAATAATAAATTTTTTTTATTATCATGGTAGTCCACCGTTTAAGGCAGGTTTAGGGTATTCACGTAAATGTAACCACCCGTAAATTTCTAAGTCTCACCTCATACGTGGCCACACAACACCCTAAACTAAAATCAAGCCCTCACTGGTTCCGCATACTTTTTCTTTCTCTCTTCGTTTGGGCTACCATGCCAATTATTTTCTTTACCCAATATATCTTGCATAGCATTACCTCTCTTTCACAGTACTTATCATTTGATCGCCAGTCAAAAGGTTGTCTAGTTTTCATGTGAATCTAGTTTTCTTACCTCCTTTGGATTTCTTCCAGCAAAATTTCAATAATGTTCAGAGATTTTTCGTTCCTTTTACCTTCCGTTCAGGTTACTTTTTTCATTTTACTCTGCACCCTCACCGTAAAAAGGTGAGGAGAGTGGACACACTAAAAAATTTACGGGGAAGTTTGCTTCATATCTACATAATACCCCGAAAACCACAGCAAGGGCGTGTGGTGGGGGGTTTTAGGTCACCATCCGTAGAAAGGAACAATACCACATGCAAAATCAACACATACCTGCTAAACTATACCTTCATTGGCGTATATATTTATGCAAAGATTCTTTTATTCTACACGAATGCAAATGCATATGCTATCACCTAACAAATATTGCACCTAAGGATGCAGTATGAAATTTATCCAATAACATGCAAGCTAGAATTTGACAAGGATATCTTCATAGCCGTATATCTTCTGGTTGGCTCAGGAAACAATGCAATGAAATCGTTATCTTTCGTAAAACCAACTAAAGTGACTTCTACAAGACTTAAATTATTGTTAAATGACATTTTCCACGGTTTCAAGTAGATGTATAACTACCAAATCTTCTCAGAGGAGTTTCCAAAGAAACTGCGGGAGATGCCGCAACAGTAACTTTTAACGGGGTTATCTGCTAATGTGCATTTCAATGCAACAAATTAAGAGTGTAAAAACCATTCGCCTTGACTGGGATACGAACCCAGATCCCTCAATATCCAGTCGAGTGCTTTAGCCAGTTAAGCATGATCAAGAATGATTTTTACACTCTGAAATTGTTACATTGAAATGCACATTAGCGGATGGCTCCGTTAAAAGTTACTGTTGCGGCATCTCCCGCAGTTTCTTTACAAATTTGTCAAGGTATACACAGCCTAAGTGTTTAAAAGTTGGCTTTAACCTCGTGGACAGTGGCGCGTCGCGCACGACTACGAATGCCTGTGACATTGTATGTACGGTATTTCGTCACAACATCTTGTTCCTTTAAAAGCCCCAACATTTCAGAGTTTAAGAGGACCCCTCGATAGCTTGACTGCCTAAACACTCGACCGGATATTGAGGGATTTGGGTTGGTATCCCAGTCAAGGCGAATGATTTTTACACTCTGAAATTATTGCATTGATTCTCAGAGGAGATTTGACAGTTATAAATCTAATTGAATCTCTGCCTGGGACCACCAGTGTGTATAGCAAGGGGTGATTAAGCAATGCAGTAAAGGTATATATCACCAAATTATATTGCTACCAAATAATGGCTACCGATTGAAATGTTTATTTAAATGATAAAGATGAATTTCTTAACAGCTAATGTGCACTCGGAATGAAACACCTCCACACAAGCGAGACGAGTTGGGAAAACATCCAAGCAAGGGTTATACGATACCACGATCATGCAATAGGCCAATTAGCGTTAAAAAAATGTCTTCATTGCACCTTCGTCCTTAGTCATTCCGGTCCGCCAATTCTCTCAGGAAAAATTACATTCTAACTCTGCCCGTCATGCAATCGACATCTCCAACCTTATTCAGTTCTTAATTTTGATGTTATATGCCTGATGTTTAATCACATGCTCCCACACATCAGAGTGGTATCTTTTAGTATACCAGGTAAATATATTTTAGTAATCTCTCCAAAATTGGTACAATGGGGATAGTAAGTTATCATTTAGGAACTGTAAAACTAGGCGTGATTTGGATTTATGCTGTTATTAAAATATTGCTATTCACACCAGAACGTTTATCTTGGCAGCGTTAAAAAATCCTCATAGGTCTGAAATATAGATCTGTTATAATAAACTACTATTTATTATTGATGTAGATGTAGATTGATATCTCCTCTACCTTCCGCGATAAAAGATGTAGATGCATCGCGGTTAGAGACTCACTCGAGTATGCGTGCGACGGCTTCAAGGTATGTATTTTGTTGAAACAAAGTACTCCAAGAAGGGAGGCGAGAGCAGTATGGTGGGGTGCGTGACGATTTGGGCACCAACCCTTAAATCTCTGTAAGATGCCCATCCGTTGTTTTGTAGCTACCCGAGGCAATCGAAATTGTGTTTGCCGTATTAAAAACCGTAGCAGTTTCGCCCTCCTTCTAGGATTTGGGATTTAAAGTGGCGGGCGGCGATTTGTGTTTGATTAATCGCTGAAGGAAGGAGGCAGGAGCGCGCGAGCGAGATGCCAGACCTTTAGAAAAGGAGCCATTGGGCTAAACAAATGAGTTGCGTGGGGTAGAAGACCGAGCGATTTGGGGAAGAGGGGGGAGGGTATTAAACGGTGATTTGTGACCGGATGCCCGGGCAATGATTTAATCGCGGGGCACCAGGAAGGGGGCGTGACGCTCGCGGCGATGAGGATAGGGTCGGGGGATGGGATCAATAGATTGTAAGGGGTGCGGGGGTGAGGCTGCGGAGCACGAACGGAGCGGGGGCCGCCGTTCGTTGATTCACATGGGCTCATTCCTCTCTTAGCCCTCGCTAATTACGATAGTCACACTTTCGAAGATAAGCTCCAGAGAACCCTCTCGACTATTTCTTACTGCAAATCATGGCGTTTCAATGTTTTGGTCCATAATTATTCATCTCGTGGTTAATGCGTTGCATGCATATTCCCCCTTGTTGCATTTTTTTGCATACCCAGAGAAAATGTCAATATGTGACGACCTAGGAAGTAATATATTTTTTCATGTTGGTAATTGTTGCGTCGTCTAATGACTTTCTAAAAGTAGCAGTATTTGCACCAACTAATACCGGGTCTTGCTGCCCCGATTTCAATCATTCAACTTTGTCCCAATTATTTCAATATGCCTCAGAACACTCCCGCCCGGGGGGGTTGGGCAATAATGTCATGATTTCTTGACTTTCTCTCTTCTGCATTGGTAATTTTTAAAATGATACCTTACATTTCGAAGGGTGAAGGCAGTCCGCCGATAGTCGTGTATTGAATGGGAAATGACTAATGGTAGCTAATGGTAATATGGTAGCGTAGTAGTTTCATTATTTTTCACCTAATCATACTAAATGCTTCCTTTTTCCTGAATTCAGTATATTTCCAAATGCAAATGAACGCTGGTGATGCGTCAATTCAATCAATCGGTCATTACTTGGGCTGACTTTCCACTGCTACCGAACGAAAGATTCCTTTTTCAGCAACCCATTAATTCCTCTCTAATAATTTTGCTTTCACCTGATAAAAGCGTCTCTGCTATGTGCTAAAGGTGGTGATTTTTTCTATGCTTTTCTGTAATTCTTCTTGGTTATCATGTAATATTTGAAAAATCATTTCTTACGATTGAGCAATCAGATGCAAATGACGATCTGAGTTCTCGGATGGGTTCCTTCAAAGCCTTCCGTTCCATCTTCCTTCGGCTCATTTTACCCTCTTCTTCCTAATATTTTTTTTATATTGTACAATCATCTTTCATTCTGTTACATGAACGAATTAGGTTTTTACCTCGTACACTCATGGCCAGGAAGACGTTTTTTTTGCCCTCAAAAACACGCTTCATAAGCTATTTCCGGTCCTCCTTCAAGGCACATTACGAATAGTCAGAAGGAAGAAGACATTTGGGGGTTTCCATTCGCCTCACAAAGCAATATCCTCCGCTCGATCGCAATCTGTTCACCGGGATTTTTGAAGCCATTACAGCCAAAGATTCAACCATGCACCCTCAGGGCAATCGTCCCATTTTTTGAGCTGATTTAAAATTCTTAAGGGTATAATGGTAGACTCAAGCAGCCATTGATTTCTAGTTTATGCTCCAAAAGATTTGCGGGAGCCTAAATTTGAGCGTGTTTTCGTTCTGAAACTGGAAGGTTACCTTCCCTTCTCCCATAATTTCCTATTTAACTTTAATGGCGTATTTATAAATTATAGGAAAACTGATTTCACGGCACAGGTGCTTGAATTGAAGCTCTAAAACTGTTGTGAAAAAAAATTAAAAAATAAATAAAAATTATCTTAATGAGAATAGGGTAACACGACCAGCCTTTTATACAGCTACATATATGCTCGAGTTACATTTTTATTTTAATTCTTTGAAGGGGAGGCAATTTATTCAATTCAGGTCTGTTGACACTATCTGCATCTACATATCCACTGCAAACCCCCCCAAAAGCATGTGGCGAAGAGTTTTAGGCCACCATCCGTAAACTAGAATAAATCCACATGCAAAACCAAATCATGCTACCTCAGCACAAATATTGGTTCGTTCATGCACTTGACATACCTTAATTACACGAAAGAAAGTACTCACATACAACAAAATTAAATGACAGAATATGTACTTTCAAATCATGCTGTAGAACTATTAAATATATGGGTCTATTAAATAAAAAGAATAACATACAGGAAAAACATGCAAAATATCAACAAAGATATACACTACAAATTCTCATAATCTCCTACGCGATTGCTTTCATGTCTATTTTGGTTTCTAATGGTTCGAGGAGAAAACGACATTTTTAATCTATCCGTTCTACAATTTATCTCTCTGATTTTACGTTGTTGATCTAATCTAGTAAGCGGGGACCTGGAATATGTCCTTAACCCTCTCACATGAGTAACCTGCCTCATCGGGAATATGCCGCAAGTATTTGGGATCCTTGGGATAAAATTTGGCAAAAAGAATTAGATAAAGTCCAGAGAAAAAAATTGATATCTTAAGAACACAAGCTTGATAGGTCTCTTAGGGGATTTATCCTGAGAGACACTTGAGATACGAAGAGAACAAGCAAGACTTAGACTTTTAGAAAGGTTCAGAACAAATGAGTTTAACGATGACACTAAAGGAATTATAATGGCTCGACAATGCCGACCGCAAAGGTAAAATGAGGGAGATAGATTCCAGGACAGATAGGTACAAATACTCATTCTTTCCCCGAACAATCAGAAATCATAATAGTAAGAAATCGAAGTCACTTTAGAAATATTGAAAAAAATGAATTTGCAAGTCGGAAAAAAGGATTAGATATTGCAAGGATATTAGATGTATTTGTAGGTGCCTATGCAAGGATATTAGGTGTATTTGTAGGTGCATGTGTTTGCTAATTGGTGGTTTGAGTGTTTGCATGTGTGTGGGGGGTATGTGTTCTTGCATAAGTGTATGCCATGTTTTGTTTGTGGATGGCGTAAATTTGTGGCTTTTGGATGCGATTTTTTTCTTTCTTAATTACGGGTGGTGTCCTTACACCTCCCGCCACACGCCCTTGCGGCAGCTTGTGGGGTATCGGGTAGATGAAATTTACGCAGTAAAGTTAATTTGAATATAAGCCTACGGTTAACTAGTGACTCTAGTCCTAGTTCTTCCAATACTGTCGTGACACTACTACTTTTTTCATAACAACTCTTAACAAACGCTCTTCGTTGCACTCGATCTAGTTCCAAAATTAAACCTACTTCATGAGGGCATAAAATAAAATAAGCATTCAGAAAAATATAAGGCGAACAAATGTGAATATTTACGAACACTAGGTCTGACTGCGAGCATAGCCATTACCACCTACTTCATGAGGCCTAACTAACGTCTATACAATACTTCCCAAGCCACCTCAACGGTTAATGGTAGAGGATGAAAGGGAACTAACAACGCATGTAGAATTATCTTTTTTCTGCCTATAAACATGGTACCGCAAGACCTTATTACATCTACATGTACATTTACACAATACCTCACCAGCCGTGGTAAGGACTTGTGGGAAGGTATAGTAGGTCACTAGCCATTTTGCAGCATGGTGTGATTCAACATCAGGTATGCAATATCAAAATTTAAGTTTTTCTAAATTTTTAGTTAAAGAGTATATGTGTAATTGAACGTAATTGAATGCATTTTTACTGCATTCTTAGATGTAATTGTTTGTTAGTTGATAGTATATGTATTTGCATACATGTGGTATAGTATATGTATTTGCATGTAAAATGAAAGGGCTTTTGCATGAATGTATAGGTCACTGTGGGTTTATGTTTGCATTTATGTGTTGATTTTAAATGTAGTTTTTTTCCCTTTTAAAGGTGGTGTTATAACACCCCCGCTCCACGCCCTTGCGGCGGCTTGCGGGGTATTATCTACATCTACATAATACCCCGCAAGCCGCCGCAAGGGCGTGTGGAGGGGGGCGTTCACCGCCCGTAAAAAGGAACAATACCACATGCCAAGACAACAACATGAAAAACTACCCACACAGCGGCGCACACACTCATGCAAGAATCCCTTCATCCAACGCTCATGCAAACCCATATAACATAAACCAACAATCAACCGCAGCCCAGGATGCAGCTCGAAAGCCATACAACAACGCGCAAGCCAGGCCACAACAAGCGAGAAGGTGAAACTTAACCACCACAAGAACATGCAATACAATTATATTAAAAGCAGGACCTATTATTTTCTTTTGTTTACTTTTCATGTTAGTGAATTGTATCCATTTATAAAATTTGATCATTAGCTTATCCAGGGGCTTATTTTTTGATAATCTAGAAATTAGAAGTTACGCAACGATGGAATAAGATTACAGATTGGTGTGTTCATCTACATCCACGCAATACTCCGCAAGCCGTCGCAAGGGCGTGTGGCAGGGTAGGTATGTATAATCGACTCCATTTAAATCTTGTGGATCGATCAAAGAGAGATGCAAAATGAGTTATGCTACTTTTGAGGATAGCTGATTCCGATATTCAGTTTTGCCATATTAAACGTAATCAAACATCCGAGCATTAATTGATGGAACTTCCCCTACCTTACTTTTCAGATTTGCATGGCCTGTCTTGGTATGGTGGATGTCTTTCGCATGAATGGTTGTGGTTAATTATTATTCCTCCTTTTTCGTAATCAAAAAGATTATTTGTTAGGTAATATTAACACTTGTTTTAACTAAGTTTGCCATGAGCAGTAATTTACGAAATTTGTACGTTTTTTCAAGGTTTTTAGTGTCCATGTATGTTTGTTTCCTTTTCCCTTCCTTTCCCTTTCTCCCCTTACCCGGTACTTTCACCCCCTACCTCACACATATTTGGTGTGTCGCAAGGTATTCATGTAGCTGTTGATGTAGATTAGTGTTTTTTCCCTTCCTATCTCTCTTTTTTTACCCACAACACCTGGTGTTTTCACCCTCTGCCTTCATCTTTCATGCTTTGGTAGATCGCAGCATATTTACGCCGATGCAGAAAATACCTTCGATCTCTTCACTCTTTCGTGCCTTTCTGTTACGCTTGTTTGGTCTCAGCACAGCCGCTAACACTATTCCTTGGAATGCTATGAGTAGAGCATTGTTAGAAATGTCCATTTCCGGGCACCACCTTATTCCTTCTTACTTACGGTCATTCAAGTCTCCACTCGAGTCATTGGTGACTTGAGCGTCCGAAGAATGCAAAACGCTATCCCAGTTTCTATACAAAACGCTGAATTTTTATAAATCCTAACTTTTTATAAGCTATTCCGCCAATTTCATGAATGTGTTTTCCCCAGGACATATCTGTAGTCATCGTTACACCAAAGTTTTTTACCAATTCAACATATGTAATGATGGTTCTCTGCATAGCGTAAATGTTTTCTGGTGAAGTACTTTTCCCCCAAAAATGTATCGAAACATATTTTTTCAAAGTTAATTCTGGCTCCCATGTCTCGCACCACTTTTGGATGGCAATTAGATCATTAACTAATGATACTCTATCTTCATGACTGGATATTTCCCTATGTATCACGGCATCGTCAGCAAATGGGCGATGTTTACTGGAAACCAGAGACCCGATGTCATTAATATATAAAAGGAACATTAGCGGACCGATAAGACTTTCTTTTGGGACACCCGATGTTACGCTTATTGTGTTTGTTGATGCCCCGTCTGTTATGACCATTTGCTCGCGGTCTGTTTAAAATTTATTTATCCAGTCTATTACACATTTATCAATCGCATAGCTTCCCAACTTTTGAAGTAACGTTTTATGAGGGACTTTGTCGAATGACTTCATAAAGTTTAGAAATATAACATCGATCTGAACATTATTTTCTACCGAGACCAAAATATCATAGACGAAAAGTGCCAGTTGGGCCTTGCAAGACCTACCCTTTTGGAAACCGTGTTGGTTTTTTGTAAGTAAATTCTGAGAATCGAGATATTTCATGATTGAGCTTACAATTATGTGCTCTAAAATTTTGTATGAGATTGATGTAAGAGGGATTGGTCGGTAAATGCGTGGATTTTCTCTGTTACCTTTTTTAAAAATGTGAATGGCATTGGCTCTTTTCCAGGTTTTGGGTACTGCGCGATCTTATAGGGTTTTATCAAATATCATTTTCAGGAGGGGATCTATTTCTGAGGCCATCGTTTTGTCATCATGAACAGGGATATTCTTTACTATATATCATTCTATACTACGTATTTCACCATTTTACTTTATATTATACATTTTCGTTACCATTAGTTCATAAAATGTAAGCGTACCTATCCATGAGTTAGGCCCAAATGTTATTTTGAAATGGACAACACTTTATTCAACTTATAAAGTCATCCTATTTAGTGAAAATATGTGTAAGGTCATTGACTTAATTATTTTAATTTACAATTTATAAAAAGGAACGCGTTAAAATGACAAAATATAAGATTATAGTCAAATTAACAAGGTAAATTATTTATTAATATAATACACAGAGTTTGAATTGGCTGGACATTTATCTCTGGAAAAGTACACCGTTCTGGTGGAATTATTTATGGAGAAAGATTTAATGGGACCAGTTAATTTCTCCTTTAATGGTTGTAATTTTTACTAAATTATCCAATAAATGGCGGAATCCAAGTTTAAAGGAACCACTTGCCTGTATCATGAAAGTTCCAGTTCATTTAGCAATTTAAATGAGGTTCGCCTATAGAGCCGTAGCTGTAAAGACCAATCTTCGGAATACATGTAAATACCATAATATTGAACTGGACTTCTACCTCTATTTTAATTGTGTATCTGTCTCACTAAGATTCAGAATTAAATCTAACGAGGAAAGTTTCATGACGCATACGAGGAAACTATTGATCTGACTTTCCCTTCATCGGGCCATAGCCTTCATCGGGCTGACGGTAGTTGGTCCCCACGTCCCTCGAATCGCCTTGGACCGTACTCTTTCAACTTGGTCAGGCAATGAGATGGCCTCTCTGATTAGTAGAGATAAAAACATTCCGTTTCGCCGAGGAATAGGCCTTTATCCGGAAGACAAGGTTGCTGAAATAACCGTCCGTTACGCGCGAAATTGTATACTCTAACAAAAACACTCCTATGAAAGCAACGTGGATATATTTGAATATTTTACAGGTTCCGGTCATGCTCGTTGTTGGACGAGATGTTTTAGACCAGCGTTCCTTTTTTCGAAGCGCCTTCTTCTCATCTTCGAAAGCGGACGGGACTTCACATGTGTTCCTCCGACGTTTTAATGCCTTCGCTGCGGAGGGCAGGCGACCCGTTTCCCACCTATCGCTCCCTCTCCCCGGTTAATGCTGAGGGCCTATGGACCGGGTGCACGCAGGTGAGATGGCAAGGGTCTCACTCACTCCTCTCCCCTACAAATGTGACCCTCCCCTCTGTGGGTTGAAGAAGGACGGGGCAGGGGAGAGGGTTGGGTGCGGTACTGGAAAGTCGGAAGGAAGGGGCGGTGGGTGGGCGAGTCGGGTGCGTGATGGATGGTCAGGGCCGGTGGGGAAGGACGTGAGGCCGAGAAGGAGAGACAAGTGGCTGAGATAAGGATTATTATCTTCCCCGTGATATTTGAGCGGTTGGAGGGAACATTCTGGCGAAGGCGAGCTGCGGTTAGCAAGGGGGAGAGGGGTACCGAGGAGCTGGCCGGGGGCCGAGAGAGTTGATGGGGGGGGGATCCTGAAGAGATTCCTACGTTGATAATGAGGAGATAGATATTGGAGGCGGAATTAAGATGCCAGTACCAACATCCTCTCCCTCCCTGGAATCCAAGGGATCCTCGTGAGGCGATGCTCCCTGAGTTGTGGAAGCGATTCTTTGTGAGGATGGAGACGATCGTCGCATTTTTGACCGCCCATAAGTGATATCAACTCATTCTAAGGCGTGTTAGTGGCGGTTAAAAGGTCTTCGCTCCACCAAGGTGTCTCCAAAACTGAGTTTTCCGTAACCTTGTGGGAAGTTTAGTGGTCAACTGTAAGTGAATTTCTCCACTAGATTTGTAACGTAGGCTATTCAAACTGTAATGAAATTTTGAGATTAGCATATACCTGTATGTTGTACATACTTGGTCTGTGTAGGTTATTAATATCACTGCAGGGTCATTTGAAGTGTGTGAACGAGATGAAATTTTGTTAGTTGGGAAGAAATTTGAGCAACAGTATAGTACTTCAATTGAAGTACTTCCTGGGGTGTTTTACACTCCTGGTAGAGTCGGCATCGATTCTAATTCTTAGCGTGTTATTATCTCGAACAAATATTTTATTACTTGCGCTTTTTTTGCCACTAATCACCCATGCCAAAGCATGAACGAATTCTGCAAAAACCATTGTGGCTTTCCAAATGTTTTTTATAAATGACCACCAATTGTAAAATTCAAATTATTCCTTAAGTAATCTTCCCTATTACTGTCTTCAGTACTTACAGCGCACACTGCCGATAGCCGAAGTCGCTGTCTAAATAATCCGAGTAAAAAAGTTTTCAATTGCAATTAACAGTTACACTCTAGGAGAAACTTTTCTGCTTAAAATACTGATGTCAAATGGCCTTTCCCAGAGCATTTGTCGCCGAGTGCTCCCAAAGTTCCTCTCCAGCGGAGCTCATTATCCCTAGTTTAATCGATGTGGTTTGCGGGCACGCGTAGTGGGATAAAGACGCTGGCCGTAGTCGGACGCGGTGTGCGGACGGCGGCTGAGGAAGGTGGTGCGGCCGATGGGAGCTCGGTAATTGGCCCGAGCATCCCACTGCGGGCGCGCGAGAGAGGATTGTTGATGCGCGGCTGGGGGGCGGGGGAGGGGGGAAGCGGCTTCGAGGGGGGAGGGGTGGTAGCTTGAAGGAGGAAGGGGAGGGCCGGTGGTGGCGTGAGAGTTGGGGATGGTCCCTGGGGGACGGGGTCTTCAACAATGGCGGAGGCGAGGGAGGGAGGGTCGAGGCTCATTCAAAAGTGGACGTGTTTAGGCTTATATTACAAAGTGACGAGGTGGGCTGGGAGTGAGGGAGTCGCTGTCTTCCACGGAGATGGAATAATTCTCCCCGCAGACGGGGATGCGAGGGTGGTTGCAGCGTGGGGAAAGAGGGAACGGGGGGAGGGGGGTTGAGGGCTGGCGGAGGAGAGCGAGTGGGGAGGATGCGCTTGATAAATGGGGAGGCCACTCTGCTTATGCGAGCCCTTTAGTTTCCATGGAAGGGACGGGTGGCACTAAAATGTGCCATCTCCTTTATACTCCTTTCTCCAATTCTAAAGTCATCGCACTCCAAACATCTCCCGGCAACACACCCTGTCCGGCCTCCCACACCTCCCACCCTTCTCTCCCTACCCCCTTCAACCGCAACCCCCCCCCCCCCACCGGCCCTCAGTCGTGGTAACATAAATGCTCGGGCTTCATTTTTCCGTGTGACTTACCTTCACCCTCCCCATTCTGTGACCACCCAACCTCCCCCTTCCCCTGTCAAGAAGTTAAGCGAAGGGGTTTCCCAGCTGGCAGAGCCTCCTTCCCTCTCATGTCATGTCCTTCCTCGGAGTTTCTCATTTCTCCCTCTATCTCTCCTACCCTTCCACCCATGCCGCCCCGTGTCCTCTCCTTCGCCCGAAATAGAATAGAGAATATGTGAGGAGATGAATAAAATAAGCAGCTCTGCTCGTTTTTCTCCCTCTCTCTCTCTCCCGAGCGCGTCTTGATTTTCGTAAACGATTGTCCTCCCCCTTTGTGTCCACGCGTCTGACACTTTGTTACAACTTATTCTTTTTTACAGCAAACTGCTTGCATCATTATTGTGTCGTATTTTCTTTTTAAATGGTCACTGTTAAAGCGCGTTAAGTCGAAGCGCGCGCAAGAAGCGCCCTTCGCACACATAGTGACTGGTGGAGATGGAGGACGGAACGAACCGTACCTGAGGGTTGCTGTGTCGTTTAGATTACCTTTCAAGAGTAGGCGAGTTACATCCGCTTGATCTAAATAGATTAGATAATAATGCCGGTCCAATATTTACTAATTAATAGTTGTAAAGGCTGAGATGAAAGGTAGCATCACAACTTAGGAGTGTCTTCCTAGAATATATAGCGTTTCCCCAATAGACGATGCAAAAAAATATCTTTTTGTAATACTTTCGCGTTAATATATGAATCATTTTTGAATAGCATGACCTATATCTTAGCAGTTTATCACTGTTTAGTATCTGTCATTCAATGGTAAGTTTTGGCCTTGTCACAAAAATACTTTTACATCGTCAGAAACTTAACAATTCCGTGCGTTTGGACTTAAGCATCCTAATGCGGTGTACTGTACGTGTTTTTGATCCATTTTACTATAACATTCCTTTCACGCCGCCCAGCAAGGGCTGAGGATTTAGGGTAAAGGACAGTGAGAGGGAAGAGAGAGGGGCGACGAGGCATGAGAGGAAAGGCATAGAAATTAACTATTCAGTGGGTATACCAATGGGTAAGATTAGAGCACAGCCAAATATATGCTCTTAATTCCGCTTTCTCGTGCCTGAGAAAAAGCTAAAATGAAAATACTTCATTTCAGACCGTGTATCCTTAAGGTTTCTATAATACTTAAAGGTAGCTGGTCTTAGGCCGTCATTAATCGAAAGATTTAATCGAATGATGGATAGGAACTGGTACTCGTTCTACCCTTACGCAACATTTTCATAAGAAAATCAAACAAAACCACCCCCAAATCAAATAAGGAAATAGTAGAATTCTCCATGGACACACTTATTATCTCAGTTTGTGTATAGGCATGTATGTGTGTACGTGTGTGTATGTACGTATGTATGTATGTATGTATATATATATATATATATATATATATATATATATATATATATATATATATATATATATATATATATATAGAAGAATTCTGCATTCTTGGGTTTCACCGCGTCGCTGTTTGATTCTAACAAGTTTCGCCGATGTTGCATTCGGCGTCTTCAGGTCGAAGATAAGGGACTCGGGATTTGCCACCCTTATATAGATGGTCCCGTCTAGTGGCTGCTCGAGTCCGAGTCCCCTGTCGGAGAATTCCGAGTCCCTCATCTTCGGCCTGAAGACGCCGAATGCAACTTCGGCGAAACTGTTGTCAGAATCAAACAACGACGCGATGAAACCCGAGAATGCAGAATTCTTCAAACCACCGCCACGAAAACCTACGCAGCAAAATAAATATATATATATATATATTTATTTATATATATGCGGGTCGCGGTAGTCCAGGAGGTAGAGCGTTGGACTGCTGACCGGAGGGTCCTGGGTTCGATTCCCGTTGGCACCTGCAGCTCTACCCAAGCTATGTGATATTTCGGGTACCAGATCTTCCTGGGAAACCATAACCGGCACAGGGAATATATAATGTATATATATATATATATATATATATATATATATATATATATATATATATATATATATATGTATACAAACACCCTTGCGGCGGCTTGCGAGGTATTGTGTAGAAGTTTAAGTGCATATTTATGCATGAAAGATTAGTACACGCACGTATTCGACGCATAGCCGACATCATCAGGTATAAAATCATACATGGCGAGTAAATGTATATATTCTCTTTAGGAGGGGAGGTGGGCTATGGAAGGGAACTTGCGGCGGGAAAGGAGAGGGGGGAATATCGGTAAGGACACGTATTTTCGTTATTCCCTCCCCCCTCACTCCCCCTTCTCACCGCAAATTCCAAACCGTGGCCCACCTCCCCTCCTAAAGAGAATATATAAATTTCCTGGCCATTAATTATTTTATGCCTGAGGATGTCACCTGTGCGTCAAAACCGGTAGTAATATAGGGTTTTTTGTGTGAAAAATACCAATTTTATATATTCAATGGAACTATTCATTCATTCAAAATGCTACTCATTCAAAATCTATTACCGAAATGTTGTGTCACGATAGAAAGAATCGCATCTTTTATTGGTGGTAAGAGATGGACGGTATTTCTCGTTATGGTTCACATTGCTTCGTCTTTAGGGATTAAATCCTCCTGACGAGCAAAAGGGTGGTATCGAGTAATGGCGGATGCCGACTGAGTACCAAGCGCCCTAGCATTCGGTCACCGGGACCGACTGTCAGAGGAGCACGAAAATCCTGAAAGCAGTCCAATGTATCTGTAAATAAATCATGTATGGTGCCTCTAGCTTTTAAATAGGCATTTTAAAATAATTTTAACTTCTTAAGTGCCTTAAACACAGATGGATCGAAGCAATTGCCAATTATTCCAACTTATTGAGTCCTACATTTCTTAGATTTAATCCTTTACAACGTCGCTCTGCAGCTCATTTTTAGCATAACCTAAATTTTAATAAACACGGCGATAGCCTACGTGATTTCTTCGGACATTCTTGAAACAAATATAGAAAAATCAGTTGAAGGAAAAAATCTTGATTCGATTTGAGTGGCATTGCCTTCTCTCAGATTATCTTTTGATTCCATGGCTATTGTGAACGCTTATTATGGCGAAGACGGCACAAGATGAAGCTATAGCATTTCAGAAGGAAAGAAGTATTCCGTGAATAAGATGCCATTCAACGTCATCGTGGAATGGGGAAATAAAAGTTGGACTCACTATAAAGAGCTACGATCAGTATTGAAGCTCACTCTCACCATTTACACGGCGACCTTCACTCCGGTCTCCCCTCTTCCCTTCCTTAGGATTGGATAGAAATTGATACTACCTTATTAAGAGTAAAACAGTGACATGATAATGCATTTGTTTAACTTATACGGGGATGTATATTCTAAACTAAACGATCAAGTGCATCTCTGATGGAAGGATTTATGGAGGTTCCCTCATACATATGATGCTAAATATAAAATTAAATATACTTTTGGCGTTTGAAATATTTATGGATTTTCCGGTATCGGTCTGATAGTAAAATATGCTGTATCTATTAAGCGTATTTTAAGGCATGAAATATTTCCAACAAAGGTATTAATATGAATAATTTATGGAAAAAACTAAAGAGGGAGTGAATGATCGGAATATATAAACCAGCTTTTGAAAGAGAAAAGGCATACAAGAAGCGATGTGGTTAGCTGAGAAAATAACGGAATATTAAGCTATAAGAATGTAACCGTCGAAAAATCAACAATTTTTAATTGCTCAAAAAAAACTTGCATATGATGCTTAACAATGTGAAACAAAACTCTTTCATGAAATGGCATACTTCTGTATATGTAATGTTAGTTACATCAATCGGCATTACTGGTTTAAAATGGTTATTAATTTAATTATTCTTTCTCGGACAGCATTTTCCTTCTTTGCACTCTTTGATAATACTTTAACCTTAAAAAATAACTATTTTTAAATACTTTATTCGTAAGATGACACCACGAGATACCACAGGTGGAGAAGTTGATTGTTACATCTGCAGCCTTTAACGCTTGCGTTCGATACAAGAGCTATGGGGATGAATACCAAGTATCACGTTATCAGAATCAACGGCTAAATCGCAAAATTTTTAACTTAAAAAATGTCATGAACATTAAAAGTGACTGAAAACAATATCAAAAGCTGTAACACCTCGTTTCAAGCATTTTAGTGTCGAAAAGTTTCATTTATCCACCCCATTAAAATTGTCATTCGTCCCCTCAGGTCATTGGTAAATATTTTTCATTCTAATTTGCTGATAACTAAACTATGGTGACTTATTTTATTCACAATAATTCAAATCTACCATATCTCTGATGTTTTGTCTGTGTATTCTGAGTCCCATATCCCTGGCAGCTTCTTCATTTGCTACGTACTCAATCCCTTATACTCTTCTCTTCACCTTTGTCAATTTTATGCTGCCACTGAATTGAATTGAACTCCAGTTGTTCTCTATCACATGTCATAAACAATCTTTATTAAGATTTTTCCATATTTTTCTTTAAATACATGTGTAGTTTATTGGATTGTTTGCACACAAAATATTTTTGATTATATATTTGTCGTACCATTTTCTTAATCTCCCTATGACGGCTGTGATGGTTTTAAACCTTTTTCCTTGTAGCGGAATGTTTATGCTTTTCCTTTTCCCTTAATATTTGCCCAGAGATATCCATCTTATGGTTTTAACCGCCTTAGAATACATTTTAAATCCTTTAAAACTAAGATAGGGAATTGAAAGATTAGAAGTTAAGTCATTTTAATCTGCTAGATTTGAAACTGATTACAGCAAGAAAAGTATAAGGGTAAACGGATTTGAAGAAATTAGGTCCGGATGAAATTTAGTCACAGGAACAGGCAACACATGCTTTTAGATTTCCCTCGCACGATGCGCAATAATAGCAAAATAGAACCCAAGAGACGGACACAATTATATTAATTAAAATTTCATAAAACATTCTAATACAAAAATTATTACATGGGCTTTAACAGCCCCCACCGCAAGCTCTTGCGTAGGCTTATGGGGCATTGTTTATGTAGATTTTAAAAAGATACAGGACGCCTTAGTTTTCTTGTGGCACCGAGTTATATTAGTAGATTCGACCACCAAGATAAAATAATAGAGATTGACACCACCAATGACAGATTCAGGCATTTTGCACACACACGATGCACAATCATGATAGCATCCTACTCAC
The DNA here is from genome assembly GCF_022747635.1 of Hetaerina americana. Taxonomy (NCBI): domain Eukaryota; kingdom Metazoa; phylum Arthropoda; class Insecta; order Odonata; family Calopterygidae; genus Hetaerina; species Hetaerina americana. The sequence goes on from NW_027286763.1 coordinate 33,556,374, forward strand.
GCACTTAAATGTATTTACTTTATGACAAAAAATTTAATCAAATGCGAATACCTGAAGGTGTAAAAATCATTCGCCTAGACTTAACATTTTGAAATTGTTGCGTTTCAATGCTCATTACCGGATAACTCCCGTAAAGTTACTGTCGCGGCATCTCCCGCAGTTATTTGAAAAAATTACATGATATAGTTAATTGATGAATAGATGTAAGTATGTGTGTATATGAGCAAGTACATATTAAAATTCTTGTTTAAGCTCATAGTTCTGAATGTGCCTCACCAATCTCTTCCACATGCCCTTGCGACAATTGCCTGATATTGGATAAAATCAGTTGATATTCGTTTAATTCTTGCGCATTTTATTGAAATGTTTTCGGGATCTTTCGGCAAATGGGTGTTACCTCTTCACCACAATTTTTTAAGCATCTTACGTTTTCTTTGCCTAATGTCCCAGAAGTGTTTTTCATTGCTATTCTTTCATATTAGGTGCGTGATCGAAATTCCTCACGTACCGCATCTATATATATATATATATATATATATATATATATATATATATATATATATATATATATATATATATATATAAGGATCTTACCTTGTGTGGATGCACCCCACTTCACTCATGACCATGACTTGAAGAATATCATGCAGAAGTCGAGGAACTCTTTCATTGGCCAACCTGAAATCATTCCCTGTCCTGATGATTTATTAGTACTAATGGACTGTTGTTATTTACCTAATTATATCTGACTTATGATCACTTCGCCTTTCATTCATCAATTCATAGGAGATTTTGATTGCCTTCGAAAAATCGTACTTCTGCGCGCCCGGAATGAATATTTAATGCTGTTCTTGCCACAGTCTCAATCTTTTTTTTCGGCGTGACCTGGTCTCTTTCCTCAAGGCAGTTGTTTACGAATAGAGTCCCTCTTTCAACTTTACATGAATCATTAAAAACTACTTTCTCGCTTGAATCGCAAATGCTTGCATTGTTTCAAAAATGGCTCCGCTGATCCTAAATAATATACCGTTGCGAATTAATACATTTTTTTGAATTTAAAAAGTTTGTCTTACTTCTCAATAAGCCTTATATACTTTTCCACAGCCATTCATATGCTACCAGAATTTTTTTAGTCGTTTATTTCGTCATTATCTTCTCCTAATATGTACGCAACGTTATAGGTTGTATTTATTAAGGCAAATAAATACATACTTATCCGAAATACTTCGGCTGACCTGGCTAATTTTACTTGTTCTCGTATGTTCCTTTAATTCTTTAATACCATTACCATACATTTGCAATATTTATCTCTAATCCTCATTCCTTACCACTAACGTATCTGCGAAGACCTTGATGGCCGTTTAACTAGATTTAGCCCGCGGTATTAGCCTGTATACGGTTAATTTGATGGATATTTTTCTTTTTATAGGTTAACATACGCTATAGTTTAATTGAATCGCCATGAATTTCCCATTATACAGGGATCTGGATAACTGAAAGATGTAATCTTCTGGTATTTTGATGTATTTCACTGATTATTTCTTGCTATCATTTCGTCACTACTATGAAATTTGCCACAAAATTATTTTCATTGACGATGGTGTAATGCAGAAGTAAAATTTATTCTTTTAAAGTAGGCCTGTGTTCATCATTTTTGAAACTTTAATACAATACGCTTCTCATAGGCTAGTAAAGGAATATCAGGTGAAATCATTTTGAATTTGCCGATCTGTATTTTCATTTTACTAGAAAATATATGCTAATTTAATTCTGATTTCCCGGTTCATTTTTACTTGCATTTGTATACCTTAACATAAAGTGGAATAAAAAAGTACAATATTATCGTAATTGCTTATTTATCGTAAGTGATAATATTATACTACGTAGCTATTCACATCGAGTTACGAGTGCTAGATTGCTGTTGGTGACTACTCGCATAATAAATTTAAAATGTGTGTTGTATCTGCTAGAATAATCATTTAATTTTGTATGAAGATCACTAATTGCATGTAATCCCGCGAGAGCATTTCAATAAATCTGTGTTGTCGCCATTGTTCAGAATAGCATTAATGTTTCCCTCTGATAAAAGGTTAATTTGGTGGAGAAATTTTGCACCTTCCGTGCGCCTCGGGTAATTTGAAGCACCAAAATGTAATCACTGCTTCCACGCGGTGAGATGTAAATCGAACCCACTTTATCAGGCGCACATGGGTTGACTGGGGAGCACATTACCTCCGTGTTTAAACCGTTGTTAATGACAGCAGTTGGTAATTAATTCAATGAGAATGCACATCCCTCCGGAAGCTGAAGTGATCACAGTGCAGGCAACAGCTTACACCCGCGCACGCATATATACACTGCATACACATACAGACTTAAAACTGAAAAGAATTAGCACAAGAGACAAAATGTCACGTCGGTCCTTCTTCCTTTGTTCCGTCCCGTTTGCAATGGGAGGGATTGCAATGGGAGGGATCATCTTCGCTTGAATGCGCTCGACATCCTCATCTCTCTCCCTTCAAAACCCCCTACTCCCCCGCGTTTCCCTGAGCAACCCCATCAAAAGCATGCATATATCCCGCGACCGCTCGCCAGGCAGCCTACTACATAATATATAACGCGTTCCACTCCCATCTTTTTGTGTTTATATCCAACCCTTCGGGTGGCGGCCATCTTGGGTGCCATTCGACCAGTCAATTGGACGGACCGACCTACCGCCTCCAATTAGGAGGCACGAACGCCCATGTCTCTTCGCTTCTTCTCTCCGTGCTAAACCTGTGTTTTAAAACGTGCCCTCTCTCTCTTTCCACCACCACCCTTCTCTCCACCCATCTATTGCTCACCCCTTCCCCACCCCCAAACAAACACATTCATTTTCCCATACATTTCCTCTCTCTCTCTCCCTTATGCTGGAGAGCAACTCTTTCTCTCTCGAAGTGCTCTCACTCTCCCACCCACTCACCTTCCTCCTCCTCCTCCCTTTATCCTTCCAGTCTTGCACCCATCCCACACCTACAAGCCGTGTTCTCCGACCCCACCCACCCATCCCCGCCGCCACCCCCTTCCTGAACCACCCGCCTCCCCGAACCCCTTCTCAAGCCCCCACCCCTCCACGCTGTACAACGCCACTTCGCTCAACAAACGAGGCGGAGAATATCCACCTCCGGCCACCCGCTGAGCGCAGCACACCTCTCAAATCTCCAACCCCTTCTCCTCCTCCATACCCAACTCCCTCTCTGGTCTACCCCACCCCCAACCTTCTCCCAACATATATAGAGACGCCCACAGTGTAATCTCCCGGCCCTCACCACTTTCATCTACCCATCCCTCTCTTCCACTTCAACACAACTCTATTTTTTACCTATCTCTCGAGCTAACAGAAAACATTTCTTCCACCCCCGTTCCTCCCTCGTATATGTTCTTTCACGGTTCCACCTGCTTTTTCCATGCTAATAATCCCGTGAGTTACGCTTGTGTATTCTAGCTGAGCGGCGTGCAAACACGATGTCACCGGAACGTCTACAATCTTTCTCTCATTGCATTCTTCATTTATAATCGTATATTCTAAGTACAATGTGATAGGTTGGACAGTGGAGATATAATGATAATGTAAAAGGTTCCGTTTTTGCAAGGATTTTTGTTTCAACACAGAAATCGTTTCGGACATGACGACGGACTCTAATTTCTATCGGTTTATCACTAAGAAATATGGATTACCATGATATCCCTACGGCTTCATCTACAAATTTAGTTGTACACGGAATGATAAAGGCCATTATCGGAACACGATAGAGACTTTATGTGAAGAAATATTCAAAACACATGCAAGAATGTTCTTGAATTAAAAGTTATCGTTACTCTGGGATAATAAAATGAAATTGGAATTACTGTCACCTATATATCAGAGGTTAATTATGTGTGTATCGTAGGAGCATATTCCTACTAAATTACGCAGTTATATCTGAGAAAGGCGACGGGACGATATCAAGCTGAATTTTGATGTGAAATATTCAAAAGTTACATTTACACTTTTATTCGCCATAGAATTATCATACTATCCACAGTAGCATATGTATTTCACAAACTTTGAAATCTCAGTTGATGGACTATTTTTACCAGAAGAATTTATGGCTTTATGAATTGACGAGGTTAAAATAATAGAAAGGAGTTAAATAACCAATCTTGAAAGAAATTCCAAGTTACTAGATCATCAAGATTATTAATCTCAATAGTTTGCCTTGAACGAGAATGTATTTTACGAAGGATGCCTTGAGAGAATGAAACCTTTTTCCGGCTAATCTATGGATTTGGAGTAAATCATGAAGATTGAAAATTAATCTAAATTATCTAATTAATGAATTATCTATTATAATAGAAATAAGTCAAATATATGAGACTGTAAAATTTATTTTTAATATGCTTGTTAATGTTTCTATATTTAAATTCAATTTAATATGAAACTTTAACTTGAAAAACTATTTATTATGTTTTATATTTTTCTTGCTGCCAATACTACTTAGGTCCCAAAAGCAAAGCTTTTTCAAACTAAAATTATACTTGATCTAGCTTCAAGTTTTGTACGCCATGGCCTATAATCCTACAGAAAGAGGCATGCTGAATCACTTATCAAATAAGACACAGACAACAAAATGTATGTCGGCGTTCAGTGACGAGAGGAATCACCTGAAAAGGAAGACTGCACTTTAAGATAATGTTATCAATCATTATTAGCTTTTAGCAGACTTTAATTACGAATAGATTTAAATGTACAATTTTGGTAATTTATGGTATGCATTAGTGCTTATATTTTATCATTTAAGGAAGGCTGAAATATTTTATGAAAACTTCGAAGTACGACAAGAGCTGCTGTGGTAAGCGGGAAGGGAGGCAGGGGAAGAAAATACGTACATCTACATAATACCCTGAAAGCCACCCCAAGGGCGTGTGGCAGGGGATATTAGGTCACCTCCCGTAAAAGTGATCAAAACCCAATACAAAATCAACTCATCCATGCAAACCGTGTGTAGCTCATCTGCCGACCCGTTTAACCACCATGATGGGGTAGAAGAAGAATAAATATGTTTACTTCGACATAAAAATCATAGAAATGAAATCAGGAACGAATATTTTCAGCGGTACAAAATTACAGGAAGGTACGTATGAATTACGACGCCATGAATAAGTCGTTGGCCCACGCATGCTAACGTTGACAACCAGTTTTAGCCAGAAAGCGGTCCTTCTTAAGGTAGTGATTTTTTAAGCATACGAAATGTCCAGCATAAAGTTGGCCGTTCAGTGTCAGAGTAATACGGTGAAATAATGTCCCGCATGATTACTAAGGGAAAGCAATTTTTGAAAAAAAAACACTGTGTCCGCTTTAAAAACGAACTGAAAGCTATTATACCGTAAGCTAAGCACCTTCAACTCGAACTATTTCAGCACAAATAACTCCAATACTCAGAGGCATATGAGCTGATGGCTTTATATTTATGTGCTTGAGGAGGAAAAATAAATCTCCACTGAACGAACTCACATCTATACGGCATGACGTTTGGCATGTGCGCCACTGTGGGTATAGTTTTGCATGCATGTGTTCTTTTTGCATGTGGATTTGTTCCTTTTTACGGTAGGTGGCCTTACACCACCCGCCACACGCCCTTGCGACGGCTTGCGGGGTATTATGTAGATGTAGAAGTATACAACATGGATATGCAAATCAATTGTGTCCAAACGAACCATGTTCTCCTAAGCACTTCCTCTAAACTTGCCTGTAGATTCATCATCTTAAGGCTCTCCCCAAGGCTTATCTCTACTCATGATAGTATCTATAGATTTTTCATAAGTGTATAATAACAATATTTTCAAATATTTATCATAGTCAACACGGATAAATTGTGTTGGACACTGAAGTAAACTAATATCTTCCATATTCTTTAGGCGATTTTCTTTAAGAATTGTTTTCTCATATACAAGAAAATATGTTTAGAATCAGGACAGTTTTTGCAATACTAATTTTGTATCAATTTCGAGTGCATCATAAAAGATACTTACAAAATATTAAATATTCAAAGAAATTTATATTCATGACCAATTTAAGTCGTCGGTTAGTTAATTACCTAGCCACTCCTCAGCATTGATGTAAGTGTATCGTTTTAGCCCGAAAACCGTCACGGAGCTGTATTCTAGGCAGGCGCTCCCTTTTAGGTTTTCGGAAAGCATGTATAATGATCTGTGGAGCTGAATTAAGGAAACCAGGAATCATCAAACGATTAGTAAAGAAATTTTTTTTCATATTTTGCGTTGTTTAGACATCATCCATAATAATCATCGAATATTGAAGGTTCTTTGGAGAACTAAATGTCATCTACATCTACATTATACGAAGCAGGGGCGAATAAGGCATGCGGAATATGCTTAGCTTCGTGGTCATGTACCGTATGTTAAATACTGAAGTCAACATAAATTCATATTACGCAATATAGTTATCAGATATCGGATAAGTGTAGGAAATGGTGGTAAGAATTAAGCATAATAAACGCAAAGTTTAACAATTGAAATAAAAAATATAAGGAATAGAAGAAAAGATTAACAAGGAACAAAATATGGAGAAACCTGATATATAATTAGACTTAGAAGAGAGTGAATAAAACGTGCTCTACTGAATAAAATCAAGCCTTTATTGTCGTAAATACAATCAACGAAAACGCAATTCAGCCTTAGAAAAGCAAAGGTTCACTAATGAGTTGTAGGAAAATGTAATAAAAAAGTAAGACAGAGTTATGTCACGGCGGTGAAAAATATTTAGATTTATGAGAATAGCAACGGGTAAATATTAAGAGAAGTTTCAAGATCAATGTTATTTATTTTTATAAAATTTTCAATATTTCGCTCGTTAGGCCTCATTTAGAATCTGCTGTAAGTATATGGGATCCTCATGAATTTGGATTAATTGCTAAAATAGAACGCGTGCAGCGTAAAGGAGCTATATTTGCAAAACTTTATGGAAAACTGAGTGGCGTATCAAAATTAAACAGATAACCTTGTATGGGAATCATTCATGGAGCGAAGGTGAAATTACAGATTAAATCTCTTGAATGCATTGGAAGAATGTCTCTTTAGGGATAATGTTGAAAAACTGTTATTTGCCCCATCTTACAACGGTAGCTCATCCAACTAAGGTAGGAGAGACCATGACACTGAAATTAGAGAAATAAAGAGTAGAATAGATATATAAGATAAGGGAGCAAAAGGACAATAAGAGATAAGAATATCTGTATCTGGCCACTCAAGGAAGGAAAATATTTCTCTTTTTATTTTAAATAGTCTTGATTGTTGCATTATCTCATATAACCTGTTATTTTCCTTTTTTTACTAACTCCTCCTTTCGAGCACTTAGAGAAGTATATCCCTGTTAGATATATCTACATCTGTATAATACCCTGTAAGCCCCCTACCACAAACCTTTTTGGCGGGTCGCGGGATATCTATATAAAGGTAGATATAATCCACCGGAAAGGTGGGTGGCAGGAGGTATATCCACACCAGGCATGCACAGGATACGAGCATACATATAGAATCATGCACCATGCATGAGAAATAACTTAAGAAAACAATTCTGGCACGGAAATGAATTAGCAGTAATTTATCAGATTGAAGAGGAATGCACAGGGTGCCATCACCATTTATAGTAAAAGCATGTAGCCACCATACTCAGATACAGTTCCAGATACTTAGTGCAGTACTGCACTCATCATGACCTATATTATTTGTATTATTTTGCACATATATTATAATTAAAATTATGTAAACTTAACTTTGTATGCCGGGTATGAAATCACCTGTTACCACACAACTTAGGGGTGCCTTACAAGGCACCATGTAAAAGTATAAGTGCTCTGTTTCAGCTATGCTAAACATTGAATACACAACAAGTAAATGGATACCATGTGAGAAAATGTATTCCGGAATCGGAAAAGATTCGGAAAAAGTCAACTATATTTGTTCAAAATTGCTACTAGAGGGAAGATTGACAGGTACGTTGAAGGAATTAGGCAGGGAGCCTTTTGATTAACGAAGAGAGCCTTAAACTCCGTTATCCCTTAGCCATCCCGACTGGTGCTTGCACCCCATACCACACACCATTTTGGTAGATCGCGGGGTATTTACAGGTATGTCGACGTAGATGAAGGGAGCAGGCAAAACTTAAGCTTTTAGGAAAATAAGGAACACCTAAACTTTCTGTCAACATCGAGGGAATTATTATGGTCCCAAATCACATTTGTAGATTCGACCATCGGAATAGATCAACAGGCACAGATCCCGTCACAGTTCTCAATTTTCCTTCAGATGGTACAGAGTTACGATATATAATTAGTTTCAGCACATGGCGCAAATGACCTTAGCTGTCGGTCGCCTCCCCTCAAAACTACTACTACTCGAATATTTTAATTTATTGAGTAATATTTAATAATTTACACCCTATTATTAGGAAAAGGCCCTTAATGTCATGACGTTAACAGTCACGTTTATATGTGTATTTTTGTTTGTACGTGCCCTGTGTATGTGTATTTGTGTTTGCATGCATGAAGTCAATTTGTGCATGACAGGCTGCTGCCCCCACGCCCTTTGGTCCGGGGATAGCATCCTATTATGCACACATTGAATGATCTGCTTCACACCCTTCGGTGGTTTGCGGGGTTTAGTGTACGACCTTTATTAACTACGCTCTCGAAATTGTTTTTTAATTTCTGAAAAATTGCTTGAAGGTCGCGAGAGTTTTTAGTTATTATGACGAACATTATATTTTCTGCCGTGTTGCCTATACGAAAAAATGTCGAGCATTTTGTCAACGCTACTTTTTTGCTGTTTCGCTTTCTGAAGATGTAATTTACAATCAAGTGATTTCTTCTGACGTATTTGACCTTAGGTCAGTCTTGATTAATTTTAGAACTACGAAATTACGTTTCACTGAGGATACAGTAATGGGTATTTTAGGCAAGACCTACTCTAAGCAATGGATGTGTTGCTGAGAGTATCAGACTAAATAGCAAATTATGGATCAACAACAGCTTAAAATCTAATGTGCACAATACGTCTAAAAGACTCAGACTTGTATATTTAATCGTCTCCTATCTTTTGAAGTCTCTAACCTCTCATGTCAAAATATTTCCTGGGATATCCCAGTGCAGGGTGATCCTGAGGAGTCTCTATCAAAAATCTCATGAAAACTTTTGATAAATGAGACCGCTTATATGCTTCAAGAACCGAGAGTTGGCTATTAATAGAGACCTCAAACTCTTTCAGTGACTGTAAACAATCCATATCATTAGATTTATCTATGAGCAGTAGTTTATCATGGTCCATAGATCGTTTCCTGGGATTGATTTCATCAAGATTTAAGGACACTAAAGCGCCCAAAAAAGAACAAAGTTTATCATTTTACTGGTTCAACTGTGTATTTCTCCACAATAGAACTATCAACAGCTTCATACATGCATATAAATAATAAATATATTCATATTTTTTTAATTTTAGATTTTTTTTGTATTGCCAATATATATTTTTGGTTTTTTTGTCATAGTAGAATATCTTATTTTTTCTTGTATAACGTATTAGTTTCATATCTGGGTCTATGCTAATTTCGACAGGTATTTCTTTAGGAGCATTCTTTGGTGTATTCTGTAATGTGTACTAAAATGTGTAAGTTCTTTATTTTGTATGTTCGTAAGAATTTGCATGGTTTACATTTTTCTTTGCTGATGAGTCATACACGTAATCTTCGTGATTCAAGCGTCTACCAAACCATGCTATCCAACAAATGGCGACACTTTCGATCCGTTCATAATGATTCTCCACGACACAGAAAGATTATATTTCAGTCCTTTTTATTTCCGATATTAAATGATTCAGAGTATGGCCACATTAACTCGTTGCATATTCAAGTTGAGGTATTGCAATCATTAAGCAAATAACTGTAAAATTACAATCACGTGTATTTCAACATTTTACCAAATCTTCTTGACGTTTTTTCAGGACAATACCAAGTATCGATTTGCAAACTAAAGGGACCCTTATTTGCTAGAAAATAGATTCGATTCTTATGATTCTTCTGCTTAAGGTCTGACATGAACGCATGCCACTGTGGAGAATGGGTTGAAAGAGTGCACCCTAAAGACAGAAACAATCAAAACTCAGGCAATGGTTTGAACGCACCGAAGGGAATAAAATATTCAAATTAGATTAGAGGAAGACTCACTGGAACAAGTAAGACACTTTTAATATTTAGGCAGAAGGAGCACTGTTGGAAGAAGCAAGTTTAGTACGTGTACGATAAGGAGGATAGAAATGGTGAAGAAGGCTTTCTATCGGAATAAACATTTACTAATTCCGAATTGAACTAACAAATGTACCAGAAAGGGGTTCGTTAAAATGTAAAAATGCAGTCTACTTTTAAACAGATATAAGATATGGACGATGAGAGCAGCAGAGAAAAGAGAGTTGGAGGTGATAGAGATATAGAGCTATCGAATAATAACGAAAATATGACGAATAGGCAGAAAGAAAAATTAGGAACTATTTGGAATAGTTGACGAAGAGAGGAGCCAATGAATACTGACAAGAAGAAGAGGGAAAGTCAGTGGGCATACCTGTATACTGAGACGAGATAAATTGATGCAAGCGATAAGTAAAGGAAACATTTAAAGGAATTATTTTATAAAAACCCTAGAGTGAATTACGAGAATCAATTAATGTAAGATGTCGGTTCAAGTATTATGAGGGAATGAAAAGATTGGCAGGGAAAAGAATATAATTTGGAGAGCTGCAATAAACCAATTCTGATGAATTTTTCATGAAAAAAGGGTTTGATTAATCATATTTTTTTCTTCGTCTGAAGCGATCAAAAATACAAGACTGCAAACTCGATTTCTATTCTAGAAAACCAGGAAAAATGTGCTTACCTATGGGATCAAGAGAAAATTCATTCCTTCCTCACCAAACTTAATTGATAATTCTTGAAATGAAATGATATTATCGCAAAATGCATGCAATAATCAGAAGTTGACATATTCTAATTGCAAAATAGTTAACCAAAAATCAAGAGTCGGACGTGGTTTTCATGATGGATCTATGCGTCTTTCCTAGTTGATGATATTTCATACAAATATATACGATTATTATATGCATGATAGCAAATATCAGCACCTAAAAATTGATTTTGATTCTGAATTTATATCAAACAGAATAACGTTATTGACTAAATTGAATAATTCGTATTTTCAACTAGGTGCGTTATAATTTTGTTTTATCTTTCAATACAGTTTTCTTGTGATTGAATAATATATCAAGACAAATTATCTCCTAGTCGATTTTTCCACCCATAAAGTGCGACAAATGATTTGATTATAAAAACCTTAAGAGAGAGGTTTACCGTTTCAAATAACTTTTCGATAAATATGAACTAAAATGCAAGGTGCGGCAACATAACTTCCTTTTTTGGAAGCGTTTTGCTATTGAAAAAAGGAAATTGTGATGCCGATAGTTTCCCTGTGCTTTGCAGTCAGGTTATATTATTATTATTAGGTAATCTACCGGTTAAGGTAGGTTTTTGGATGGACACAGCTACTAAATAAATATTTTGCGATTCCTAACAAAATACAAAATCTAATAACCTAATCTACATCAGAACCCTCTTCACCTCTGAGTACTTTCTTCCTCCCTTCATCCCGTCCAACATCCCTATCCTGTTCCTTCCCTATCCTCGCTTGCCTAACATTCTCCCCTCTATTACAGTCTTCAACATCCCACTGCCGGTCAATACCCCCTTCATCCACATTTCCTGCATCCATAGGATTTCTCCCAACTTACCCCTCTCTTCGCCCACCATACCAAGTACTTCCTCATTTCTTTTCTTTTCTGTCAATTCCATCTTCTCCATTCTTCTCCACACCCACATTTCAAAAGCCACCAATATACGTCTATCCTCCTGCTTCAATGACCTCGTTTCCGCGGCGTACATAGCTACGCTCCATATCAAAGTTTTTACGAATCATATCTTAACATCCTTACTCAAAGTCCAACTCATCAACTCCGTCCTCCTTGTGAAAGCCTCTTTGCCTAGCTTAATTCTTCTCCTTACGTCCCTACTACTTTGACCGTGTTGGTCCAAAACACTACCGAGATACGTAAACTGTTCTACCTGCTCTAGTTTATGTCCTCCTATTCTAATGTTAAGCTTAGCCTTTTCCTTTCTAGAAAATGGCATAACCTTTGTTTTATCAATATTGATTCTCATCCCATACCTGTCGCACTGAATTTCCAATTCACTTAGCAATGCTTACAACCCCTTGGCTGACTGACAAACTAAAGCTTGGTCATCAGCAAACCTAACTGATTTTACGAATTCCCCGCCCACTCTCACTCCTACCTCCAGTTCTTCCCATGCCTCTTTAGTCATTTCCTCCACATAGACGTTGAAAACCAACGGTGATAATGGGCAACCCTGCCTTACACCTCTTCCTAGCACTGCCAATCCGGACTCCCCGTTCCCCACTCGCACCTTAGCAGTCGGAGACATGTACAGGTTGCGGATGGATAGATAGATTGAGGTCTTTATTTGGGCGAAATTGAGACCAAATGGTCCCTTCTTCCATTTAACCCATCGTCGTATGCATATTATATTAGGCGTTAAACTTATAGTTGCATTCATATGTGTACACACATAAACATACATACATGCATGCATACACATGCATAAATACATACATAATTACGCACATACATGTACATGTACGAACACAAATTAATAATACATCTACACATACTCAAATTAAATGACAGTGAAGATAGAGAACAATAAAATGAGGAAAGTCTAAGCAAAGAATGAGGTTTGTGAGAAAAGCTAGGGAGAGTGTGGCATTGCTCGGCTAGTAAAAACCTACGCAGTAAAAACACCCACGAAGAGAAGGGGGGTGTGAAAAACCTGCGAAAACCCTATTAATTGCGGATGAGTCTCCTGTCCCCCCAATCTATTCCTATTATCTTCAATGTACTTATTAATTTTTCCCAATTCACTCTATCAAACGCCTTTTCGAAATCTACGAAACAGGAAAATACCCCCTGATTGTATTCTAAATTCTTCTCGATTAGTAATGTCATTTATGCAATGGCATCGCGGGTACTTCTCCCCTTCCTAAACCCAAACTGATCATCCCCTAAGTATTCATTTACCCTACTCTCTATCCTTTAGTTGATGATCATGAGAACAACTTTGATATCAAACTTATTGTCCTGTAGTCCTCACATGATGTAGACTTTACCTTTTTCGGAATATGAACTAAAACTGATCTCACAAAGTCTTCCGGCCAGATTCCTTTCTCATAGATACTACGAATGAGCCCAAGTAGCCTCTCCCTCCCAAATTTTCCTAAACATTTTAATAGTTAAGCGGGAATGTTATCCACCCCCACGGCCTTATTTATTTTCTTACCCCCTAATGCCTTTCTATCTCATCGTCGAGTATGCCTGGACCTAAGCTATATTCATCTACGTCATGTTCCTTTTCTATGTCTAACTTTATTGGTCTAAGTTCTTTACTATACAGTTCTTCCATATACTCCTTCCATCTCTCTTGGATCTATTCTGTATCAACTATTATCTTACCTCAACTATTATCGTACCTCATGTAATACATATTGAATTATTAATTATAAATAATATTTTATCGCTTAAGCTTTCCTAACAAAATCCAACCAAACATTACACCGACAATACAGTATACCTGTTCTTCAATGCCGTATAATCCATTCTGCATAATCATATTGTGTGAGGTGCAAAGAAACCATTTCATTTCGGGAATAATTGAAATCAAAAGAATCCATTATATTTTGACTAAAGTCGCATATTTTTAATCATGACAAATGGATTATTTTACCCTTATTACCCCTAGAACTCGTTTGCTTTTTTTTATTTTTATATTAATATAAAATTAAAAAGTTATATAGGCAATTATTCTCCTAACATAAGGAACATATTACTTTTTAATTTGTCTGTCGTATAGCCTCATCTGATTATATATTTGGGGGAAGTTCTACTAACCCCACGCCTTTCATAGGGAACACAATGAGGACAATATGCGCATTAGCTTTAAAGAAACTCGGCTTCATGAAACGGGTGGAGGGGAAATGTAATAAAAAGTTAAAGAGAGGTGTTATTTTTTTCTAGTTAGACCTCATTTGGAATATGCCGCAAGTATGTGGGATCCTTGGGAGAAAATTTGGCAAAAAGAGTTAAATTGAAGGCCAGAGAAATCCGCCAGATCGTTAAAAATTGTTATGATAAGAGCACAAGTTTTACAGGTCTCTTAAGGGATTTGGGCTGGGAACCACTTGAAGTACGAAGAGAATAAGCAAGACTTAGACATTTAGAAAGGTCCTGAACAATCGAGTTTAACGAAGACACTAAAGAAATTATAATGGCCCCATACTACTTAGGTAGATCAGACCACAAAGATAAAATAAGGGAGATAGAATCCAGTACAGGTAGATTCATATACTCCTTCTTTCCCCGAACAATCAGAAAAGTCACTTTAGAAATATTGAAAACATTGAATTTACTAGTCGGAACAAAATTAAATATTGCAAAGATGTTAGGGTTAGTTTCAGGTGCATGTGTATGTTAGTTGGTAGTTAGAGTGTTTACATGTGTGTGGTTTGTAAGTGTTCTTGCATGAATGTATGCCATGTTTTTTTCTGGATGTATGAATTTTTGGTTTTTGAATGCGGTTTTCTTTTCTTTTCTAAATAACGGGTGGTGTCCTAATACCCACACACCCTTGCGGCAGCTTGCGGGGTGTTGAGTAGATGTAGTTGTATATTTATGGTTAGCCATTATTAATACCTTATATCGTTACACATACCCATAAACATACGTTTGTACAAAATACATTTATTTTTTGACAATTTCATGGCCTTTTGACCTTGTGCCATTAAAAATATCTGCCAAAATCTGCCAAAAAAGCCACTGAATATCTTTGGCGAGGAACCGGAAATCCTCGTTCTGGGAAGAGGACACAGTCATTTCCTCGAGTCACGTGACCCAGTGGCAACTTCTCGCTTTTGGGCCTTTGTTCACGATGGAAATTATCCGTGAAGACGGAATCCTCCTCGACTGACCCAATGAAACCTCCCCATCCCCTTCTATTACACATCCTCCCACGGACGAATCTTTACCTCTTCTCCCCATCCATCCCGCTGCACACCGATCTACCGGGTCTCCATTGCTTAGAGCCAGGCTGTCACACTCAGGAAGATTCTCACGGCCTCTGCCACCTGTCCAGTAGCCCTTTGTTACTTTCACATTTATAGAAAAGTTTATATCTTTCGAGTTTACACTGATATTAACTCAGAGGATGTGGTAGTTCATGAGTAAATCTTGGGCTTGACCAGGGGGCCTGGGTTTGATTCCAGGGCACACCTCTCTAAGCACCCTCATTTCCACCCAAGCTGCTATGTTTTGGGCACCAGATCTTCCTTGGAAACCATAGCCGGAACAGGGAAAGGATCAGGCTTCCATACCCTGAATGGTGAATATCACAAGCCATTGCGCTTAGTATAGAGTGAACTCTACCATCACCTGCCAAACGGGCCTTAGGGCTGATTACTGTGTTTATGGTTTTTTTTATGGAAAGAATATTCGGAGCGCCACGGCAAAACTTGTAGGGGAGACTATGGTTGATATAAAATACTACTTTTGGTTTTCTTCCGAAATCATGTTTTATTTATGTCAATTAATAATCAGTATTACGCCAGTTTTTATCCGAATTTTAGTTCTTAATACCATATTATTCTGAAAAATTCAATATGATTTTGAATATCATGTGACATAGAGATTCATCGCACAAGGAATCGAATGACAGCATTTCGTTGAGGGGGAAAATTTTCATTGAAATGAGCACATGACCACTTCGGATTGCTGGAGTTATTTCAATAAATTAATTGTAATGGTGGTCGCTAAGCGACCTCTGTTCTGGCTCCATGGTTTGTTCCTGAGACATGAGCCATTTGCTTAGTAGTAAATTAGAACTGTAGTAAATTAGAACTGTAGAATTCTGGGATATAGAAGGGTTTATTCAGTTTTTATTAGCCAAAATAAATTCATTCATATTTCTTCTGTTTTATTAAAACTATAATAATTAAAATCATAGCATAAAGGTTTCATTAAATGAAGAACACAATGTATATTTCCACTGTTCTTGAAAGGAGGATAGTGTAGCTTCCGCTGTGGGCTTCTTTGAGGAATACTTTAACCTTTCAAGACAGTTAATTTTATCACAGATGACTAACCTCTTTTTGTGCGCGATTTAACTGCTTTTTGTCAAACGTAGTCATCCAATAACGTCCATTCAATCCAACTCAGCTCTTGGCACAGCTCCGTGTGTAGCAGGAATCTGTAGTGGTTGATGCTGTTTCTCCTTGCATACCAGGTTTACTGTTTTTTTTCACCTATACATTGAGTTCTTCATTTGTACTTTGTATTCTTCATTTAATGAACAGGAACTTCCACAAAGTTGAGCCGGGAACAATTGAATACATGAAGGTTTTGCCATTTCTGCGTAGGAGCAGCTAATAACGTAGTCCATAGATTGAAAAAATTTCCTCTACTTAAACTGTTTTACTTATCTATAGGTTCCGAACATTGAAATAAAATCTGATGTTGATGTTTAATACCTTATGCACAATCACCATGTGGAACATGACAGCGCTGGCTTACAAAATACCATGAGATCTGGTTACATTAGATTAAGTTTAAAGTTGTTCCTGTAATACAAGGAGGCTATTTAAATTATTTTGGCACAAATTTCTTCAAAATTTTTATGTATCTAGATACATAAAACAACTTTGTTTGATTCCAATGGTTTTCAGGAGGGAAAAGTAATTGAAAATCCGCGGTTTACTTTAAAATGATCCAGGCTTCCTTTAATAGGAGAAATTTTCTCTGAGAAAACGGTCGAAAAGTTGGTGAATATATAACCTAATTTTTTACCTCACCTATACATTTGTATAAACACATAGTACCACCCAAGCCTCCACAAGTACATGTAGTGGGGGGCTTTAAATCATTGCCAATGCATTAAAAATCATTGCACTTCCTCATAGATATCATTTCGTTCATGCAATCGAGCAAAGTTATTCACTCAGCGTTTAAAAAATAATTAGTTGTATTTAAATGCATGCTCTTCCACTAACCTTATGTTTTTTGCTATAATAACCCATTCTTTCCGAATGACCTCATTCATGTTCTGTTCATCTGTTTTTAAGTTTCCCTTTCAATCCCTCGTCCCTCTCCGCGGGGGGAAATTCCTGCTACCTGCAACGTTGGGTCGCATTCCCTGCCTTTTAGAGACTCTTTGGGGGTAGAGTGTTTCGTGGTGCATTTTCATGTGGTGCTTCAATTTCTTGCTTGTTGTGTCCTGGCTTCCGTGTTGTAGAATGTCTTTCGTGCTGCATCATGGGGTGCAGTTTTTTTAGTTGTTTTGCGGTATATGTGTTTGCATGAGTATTGGATGAAGGGATTTTTGCATGAGTGTGTGCGCTGCTGTGGGTGTAATTTTCCGTGTTGTTTTTTTGTATGTGGTATTTTTCCTTTTTACGGTTGGTGACCTAACACCCCCCGCCACACGCCCTTGCGGCGGCTTGCGGGGTATTATGTAGATGTAGATGTAGAAAGTCAGGCAGAATGTAAAAAAATATATGACGAATTAAAGTGTGGCTTATGGAGCAGTTCAATATGAATAACTATTAATTGCTCTGGCTGGTTATTGTGAATAGCACAGGCCGGGAACATGAATGATAATGCATGAGGAAGTGAAATATTGAGAGCAAACAAAGAGGTATATATTAGGGAGATTATCTTAGCTAAAGGTGGAGAGCTGGGAAGATAGCGTATCATCTACATCAACATCTACCAAATAACCCGAAAGCCTTGCATGCAGAAATATTAGTTCATATATGAATTTAATTATATATTATCTAATATAGAAACAACTGCCGTGCTTATACATCTACTAAAATGCCCCGCAATCCACCAAAAGAATGTGTGGCAGCAGTTGAAAGCGCTAGGTGGGATGGATAAGGGATAAGGGCGAGGAAGGGTGTCATAATAGCTATGAAAAAAACAGACTAAAAACCCCGAAATTACGTGCAAATTCATAAATATGCTAGCAAAAAAATGAGTTCAAACAAATGATAATTTCACCCACTTAAGTATTTCTTTAATATACGAAAAAGAAGGGAATAAAAATGAACCACGACCACTTACACAATAGGCATCCACCATACTCTGGACAGGTCATGCAAAACTTGAAAGTAAGAAGGGAATATATTCATACAATAAGAAGGATTTATAAATAATACAATAATTGATAGCCATTCGTCCATATTTTTTCCTAAATCAAGTGTTAATTATAATGATACCATTTTTTCTGCATAACTACGAGCATGGTCTGAAACGTTTCCGACCTAACAAGGACACAAGGCATTTTTTCTGTGATTTTCTGAGGCCGGAAACATTTCAGACCACCCTAGTATATTGATTTCTCCTCGCGGACTTTCTGGTACGTAAACTAAACATTCATGCCTCAGTCCTACCTCTCCTTTACGCCTACTGCCCTGTTCCAATTCACTCGCTCGTGTTTCCTTTCCGTAAAATCTACATTAAATTGATTACATACAGTCTCTTTTTCCTTCCTATGATTACTTGATAGCATATAGGCCTTAGTTATAGTTCGTTGTTTTAACTTTTGCCCCTATTCGTAATTTTCTATCATCATGCACTGCGAGTATGGTTACTTCTCTCCTTGTCTAAAACGCATCGAGTGATTTTGACGTGGCACTCCACTATATAAAGCAGAAGTCATATATGTTCAATCAGTTCTGTGTTATGTAAAAATGCTATTTCTACTAATCAAAACTAAAAAACGAATTCAGGGTGTATATTGTACTCCGAGAGAAATACAAGTAGTTCTATATGATTAACATATGATTTAAGCACAATTTAAAGTTCATTTTCACTTGGCACAAATAATCATTTTATCGCGAAGATAAAGAAATGTTGTGCGTCTTTCAATGAGCGAGATATTTGACTAACGTGTTAGTGAGAGAGGATATGTGATTCCCACAGTTAATAATCCAATAATTTAGTCATACCAGTACGTAGTTTATCAAATTTTTGAATAAAGAAAGTATTCGCTCTGTTCTATTTACTTCCGAAATGGAAACTTTCTTTGTAGGATTACGAACTATTGAACCATATTCAACTTGTGACCTAATAAGCGAGAAATAATTATACTATTTGATTTTTCATTGAATTTCCTTAGCACTAGCTATCTTTAAATTTTCATCATAGTAATTAATAGACTTTGACCTGCTGTTTTAACTGGTTGTGGCTGTTTGAGGAGGGGACATACTCTTTTCGAAAATTCATAAGTTGGCGATGGTATAAAAAAGTTGAGTTATTTTTCCTTCCACCTTGAAGGTGATTATTTGATGTCGATTTCTTAGGTAACATCGACGGTTGGCTGTCGACGACCCATTCTAATGGCCGGCGCGCACTGCGGAGCGGGAGGCGCTCTGGGGCCTGGAGGAGGGGTGCGTGGAAGGGAGGGGAGAAGTGGAATGGGAGGGGAACGGGGTGAGTGCGGGGTGGATGGTGAGGGGGTGGAGACAACCGAAACGGAGGTGTGGGAGCGGGTAGTAGGGAGGGCGAGGGAGCGTAGAGGAGATTTATTCGCTCGCTGAGTGGAGCGCGTCGTGATTCGAAGCTTTTTCGACGCTCTTCCAGCACCGATGCGACGGACACGAGGTTCGAATGTCCTCGTTAGCGCTCTTGAGCGTCGATATCGGAGCGTCTGCAGGATGCGAGGGGGGGGTGGGGTTTGTGGAAGGAATGGGGTTCTCAAAGTGGCGGAAGGAGAGTTGATCGGGCGGGAGTCGAGGGCTATTCGGAGATCTCCCTCCGTCCTACATCCCCCGCCACACTCCCACCACCTCTCCGATTACTCCACTCAAATGCCAGGGCCTCGACATCACGAGATTCACCCCCCTCCTGGTGTCCCCGCAGCTCTCCAGAGTCACCCCCACGACACACTCCTTCCGGAGACCACTCCACTCACCTCACCACATCTCTTTCTCTCTCGCCTCCTTCCCCGTCCTCTCTCCTTCTCTACGTCTTCATCCTCCCTCTCCCACTACTGCACTCACTTTTCCCATCCCCCTCTCCACTCCGCTGGACGCGAGGAGGAGGGGAGTGTGGTGAAGGGGAAAGAAGGGAAGGGGGGACGGAAGAAAATGATGAAGAAGACAAATTGCGAGTCGAGAGCATTTTCCTTGGCTTTTCTGGTGGGCGTGGGTCTGGCTGGTTGGAAAATGGGCGAGGGGGTTGGGGGAAAAGAGTGGGAGGAAGTCGGGTGGGGGAATGGGTGGTGGGAAGGAGAGAGAGAGGTGGCGAGACTAAAACAAATACAATTTGCTCGGAGGAAAACCAACCCTTTCCCTCTCCTTCCTCACCCCAGTCCGTCCACTCCCTTCCTCTCTCCCTCTCTCTCTCGCCTCGGCCGTTTCCCTCGCAGTCGGGAATATATCGCCGGCCGATTCATCATCCGCCGCCGCCGCGCTCTCCTCGCCTGCTCTCTCGCTCCGGCGGGCCGAGGGGAGTGGGGGAGAAGGGCAGGCTTGGTATGGGGGTGAAAAGCAGGGGGAGGTGGAGGGAGACAAAGGGGGCGCGGATCAACGTGCTTTCTCCCTGTCTCTCCTTCTCATCCTGCCCTCAAAAGGGCTTAATGACCACCGTAATTTCAAGAAACGGCCCTCGTGATGAAGGCAAGATGAAGAAATTGTTATATCGAATTTAATTGGGGCTAGGCTGCTATTAAAAGTAGATTAAAAGCCGGTTAGCAGGTTGATATCTCAAAAACGTACCGACGGGTGGGACACAAGAGGGGGGGGGTAGTTTTGTGCAACGAGAGGTGTGTATTTACCCCCAGCTCTCCGTCGACGGGTCGCCCTTCTCCCGCGAGATAGGGTGTTGAACGCAGTCAGGTCATTTTGGAGTGATACGGGCACTGCCAGAACGCCTCTGCTCTACGCTGGTGTCTACGGCCGACATTAACATTTTTACGGTAAATTTACAATGGGGGCCTAATGCACTTGTGCGGTTGCTTGATAGTTGTGGGAGAAATTATGGAATACAGTTCGGCAGTCAGGACTAAGGGCAGTCTGAGGGGTAGTATTGGCTTAGGATCGCGCGGTGACCTATAATGCGTAGATCGGCCCACAGGCGACTAAAAAAATAATACATAATTTTTAGGTGTCTGCAATAATGCCATGAAAGGGTAATACCTTCATAATTAGTGGCATTTGTGTGCTTGACTTTTTGAGACTCAATGAATTTTTAGGAACAAATGTCACTTTCAGAATGTTATCATAAATTCTACTTTTTAACATACCCGTTTATCTACCCGTAGTTTATTTGGATAGGCGATGGTAGAGCTCACCTAGTACTAAGTTCAACTGCTCGTGACATTTACAAATCAGGGTGAAGACACATGTGATTATTTCCCTGCGCCGCCTGTGATTCCCAAGAAAGACCTGGTGCCCAAAAATCACCTATCTTGAATAGAGCTGAGGGTTCTTAAAGACATCCCTGGGAATCCAACCCGATCTCCCTGTTTAGGAGCCCAACAATTTGTTCACTGGAACACAGAGTACCTTAATATTTAAAACTACCTTCAAGAGGTCATGCAGCTTACACGCTCTCACATATGGGTATTAAGTACTTCAATTTTATAATAAATATTTAAGTTTGAAGTCTTGAGAAACTCATCAACTACTTAATCCTATTCAAATAGTTGAGAACTTCGTTTTGAATTACCAAGAACACTTTGGCAATGCCCAGTTAAACTCCTAAACAAATTGAGGGCTGTAAAATGTTATTTTTCAATGGCGTTTAATTGTTTTATTTCTTGAGGAACAGAGCAGGTACAAATTAGTCGGTCAAAAGAGACTTGAGGTATGAAAATAAGAAAAACCAAATTCCAATGCACATTGCTGCTTATTCTTCGATGTACTCGTATTCTGCAAACAAGGACACTTGGAGGAAATAGTAATCTTTTTCCATTTCGAGCAGCCTGGTGTATTGTCATTATTTCATCTAGCCTTAGTTTCTTCTACTTCTTGATACTAGCAACTCCTATCGCTTCCAAATAGAAGTATTTTACACTTAAATGGTATAGCTCCTGTATCTGGAGTTAAATTGATCTCAATTATTTGAATTATTTTACATTTTTAATAATAAACATCAATTAAGAAAAACTTTTAATGTGGCATGGTGTTAGTATCATCTTCTGCCACACAATGTAGAGGTGACTTGCAGAGTCTCTTATACAAGTAGATATTGACGTTTGCGATGTTAAAGAGTGAATGCACAAAATTAAGTGCGTTTAAAAAGAATAGGCGAAACAGCCAATTGGAGACGAAAGGTAGCGCGTTAAAACTTTCATAGCTCAAGCGATTGCAAAGAAAGGATTAAATTAAGTTAGAAAAAAGTCAGAGGATGGTCCGCAATGATCATGAGGCTCATACTTACTTAGAGAACTTTATTACTACATTTACTTAGTGAAATTAATTTTTTGCATCAATTCAATCCTGGATCAAAAATCCAGTTTTTCTAAGGCGCTAACTTCCATGCATCTTCATTCTATCTCCGTAATATGCATCCCGTTAAGACTTAATTTATTCCATTGCGAATGTCGATAAGTCTATTATCAGAAGTAATAAGACCCCTTATACGCATAAATGTTTAATTCAAACCCAATTTGCTGTGAAATAATGGTAATAACTCATTCCATAACTCACGATAATTTGTGTTTAATAGATACTGACACGATTCAGTACAAAGAAAATATTGTAAGAATAGAGTTTAGTTAAACATTTTTTCTTCCATGTGGGGTTAAATTTGTAAAATAAAAACAATATACTATTTTTCATCGTCTGAAGTTGAACTATCTTCCGACAGATTTTTACTGGATATTGTAATCGGCATTGATTGCCTTCTTCCATTAGTCTGTTACTTCTGCCTTTTCTTTTCTCATCAATAATTCCAAATCTTTTCTTGCCCTTCCACTCTTCCTTGAATTATTTCCTCCATTACTCTTCGTTACAAGCAATTTTACTGCAATATATGCCCAAGCCAAAATGTCTTTCTCTTCCTCCATCCCCAAGCCTCGTATCAGCTTAAATGAGGTGTATGGCCTGTAAATGAGCAGTCCACATTTTCCATGAGAAGCGTAGAGAATGTGTGCGTGGAAAATGTCCACATCCTTTCGCCAAAAGGATGTGGACATTTTCCCACACCACCACTTCCTTTAGCCAAATGGTATACCAAAATGTTTACAGGGACTTAACTATAATCAGCGATGAAAGAATCACTTCATTAAAAGAAAGAGTTGCGAAATAAGTTACCTTCATAATTATTTCCGAGAAATTGTATGCCTTAGAAAATATTTAGATGTTGATGTGTTATATGATTACCTATGAAGGATGCCTAAATATAGTTTTTCCTTTACGCCGTACAAATGGAAGAATATTATTTCTGGTTCATTGAAGCTCCTGGAGAATTAGATCCTGTAACATCAGAAAGGTTTGATGGCAAAATAAAATTACAAGTATATTCTTTTCTGGCTACTGCAGTATTCTTTGCATATTTTCCGTTATATATTTCGGCAACTACATGCACGACTATCCTGCAATCAAAGGGCATATTGCGGAAGATTAAATGGGACCACCCTTCAATGATGGTTCCATATTCGTGGTCTAAATCTCTTGAGCAGGGGTTCCCAAACTACGTTCCGCGGAACACTGGTGTTACGTGACAAGTTAGAAAGATTTTATACACTGCAATACATCAATAGGTGTGCTATTACCTACTCTAAGTAATAAATGAAATATAATTTTAAATTTTCCACTTTATGTGCGTGTGCGCCTGTGTGAATATTTGAAGCAAAAGTGGCATCCTGTAAATAATGGTTGTTCCCACTACCAATGTACGGATATTCTTACCGACCACTCACGCGTTCCAACGAGTTGTAAGTTACTTTTGTAACTCAGTGCTGCTCTGCCTAGACTGCGGGTTGAAATAATAACAAGCACATATCTAATCATGGGTAATTTAGTAGAAATTAAGAGCACTTTCCATCTTTTTCTACTTGGAAATGTCTTAAAAATGAAATCAGAGCTCCTCTATACTCTTCATTTAACGAGAATTCTCGGCATCAATGCGCATATTCAAGAGAGAATGGTCTGCGAAAAATTTCATTGGTAAATCTGTGTCGTTTTTTCACTTAAAAATTTCGCTAGATTTGAACTTTTTTGTGCTGGCAAATTTGTCCTTCTTGCAGAATTCCAATAGCAAGAAATAATGAGCTCTACGGCCTCTCAATAAAGAAGAAAGGGGAAGAAAACTCCAATGGCCGTAAGGATTCGTCCAAATCCTTACGGCCATTGGAGTTTTCTTCCCCTTTCTTCTTCAGAATTCCAATATTATTTTAAAATTACCCATGAATTTTGGTTAAAAATTGGAACTTTGAAAAAAGGAAGGCCATTTTATTCTACTCATACATCTACATCTACTTAATACCCCGCAATCCGCCGCAAGGGCGTGTGGCGGGGGGTGCTAGGACACCACCCGTAATTTAGAAAAGAAAAAAAATCGCATGCAAAAACCACAAAATCATACATCCACAAAAAAAACATGGCATACATTCATGCATGAACACTTACACCCTACACACATGCTAACACTCAAACTACATCTTACACACACATGCACCTGAAGGTATACCTAACAGCTTTGCAGTGTTTAACTTTGCTCCGACTTTTAAATTCAATGTTTTTAATATATCTAAAGTGACTTCGGTTTCTTACTATTATGATTTCTGATTGTTCGAGGAAAGAATGAGTGTCTGTCCTGGAATCTATCCCCCTTATTTTATCTTTGTGGTCTGATCTACCTAAGTAGTGTGGGGCCATTATAATTCCAATACGTCCAATTCTCATATGTCCAATACGTCTATCATTGAAGAGGAAAATGATCGAAAACTCTTGGTTTATTCAAAATCTAATGTCACTAAGCAAGTATCATTTATAAACAGACCAAAATGGAAGTACGATATAAGTTATTTAAACTTGGGATTTACGTACCGGCAACTCGAATGCTCCCAATGAAATGTATGTTTTATGTCATAAAATACTCGCAAACAGTTCTTTGGCTACAACCAAACTCCGCAGGCATTTCTAAACGATACAAACTGATTATAAAGGAAAAGCCCATGGCATTTTTTAAGGGGCAACATGGCTCATTAGAAATATCCAAACTTCAAATGATTAACATGGCTAAATTTGAAAATTAAAATGCAACAGAGGCATCCTGTCGCATGAGTTATCGTATTGCACTTAATGGTGATGCCCATACGGTTGAGAAGACTCTCATTAAGCAAGTGCGAAGAAGGCGTCACTTATTATTTACGAACAGTTTGCTGAAAAAATTAATGCGATACTGTTATAAAATAATACTCTTTCATGACGCATTAAAGATCTTTTTGCTAGCATAGAGAAAGAGATAATTCGTCTTATAGTTTACAGCGAATATGTATTACAATTGAATGACTCTACATATGTCTCAGGACTAGCTGTTCTACTAAGGATTTGTTCGTTATTCATATGTTAACATTGCTGGAAAAGATTTACTCATGTGTCAATATTTATACGGACAAACGACAGGAGAAGATATAGTTAACCGTATTAATGATTACATTGCAAATAAAGGGATAGGTCGGGAGAAGTGTAATGATAAATGTACAGATAGTGTTCGAGCTATGGTAGGAAATATGAAAGGTATTGCATCACGTATCCAGAAAGTAGCTACAAGAGCCACCAGCAGTCATCGTATTTGGATGGGCATGCATAAGTGGCTTAAATGGCTGTCCAGAGGGAAGGCATTATCAAGACTATATGAACTTCGAAGAGAGGTATTGGTCTTCCTCAAGACAGAAAATAATTCGGTACAAGTACAAAAATTTGTTGAAGTTTCAACAAATCCATTTTGGTTGATAAAAATTGCATATCTGGCAGACATTTCTTCCAAGTGCAATCTGCCATTACAAGGAAAAAATATTGTAACTTTTAATAAAAGAGAAAGAGAAGAGATAAAATTACATCTTTTGATAAAATAATACAATTTTGGGTTTCATCAGTTGAATCTATTAATTTTGATTTTTTTCCTGCCTTACATACATGCTTGAATAAATGTAATTTTAAAACAGATTACGACGTTTCCAAAGCATTATTACAACTCATTACTACTTCCTTACATTACTAATACTTACATTATTAGAACTCCTACTAAACTTGAAATCAACTCTATTAAGGTATTTTTTTAGAACTGCCGAGGCCAATTCCTGGGTTCGAGATTCATTAGTCGTGACAGCAGTAGGCTTAAACGTAAGTGGCTTTAAAAAATCTAATTGATCTAATTAGCAACTCTGATTTGATACAAATATACGATTTCTGGGTGAGGTTTTACAGAAGAGTTCCCCAATTCATCAAAACTAGCTATTATTGGTTAACTACCATTTTCTACAAGCTAGTCATGCGGAGCGGGGTTTTCTTATTATTGTACTTCGAAGTCAAACTGTAGGAACAGGTTCGACGCCAGACCAGGTATTAGAATACAAGTTACTAATATTGTGCCCGATATCAAGAAGATATGTAATTCAAAAATTCGAAATCATTTAAGTCATTAATTGATTTATTTAATCATATTTTTATTCTTTTTATTATATTTATTGATTATATTTTGATGTGAAAGTTTATATTTGCAAATAATTACGAAATAATTTTTTATATAATGTTTATTAAATTTTAACAAGCAGAAATACCCAACCTAAAAAATAAGCTGTGTTCCATTAAACTTCCTAAGTTTGCGAAGTGTTCCATCGCAGAAAAAGTTTGGGGAACCCTGCTCTAGAGAATGAATCCTTAGAACAATCAGGTCCACAGTCAATATCTGAACATATTGCAGTGGTCTCGCCTTCCAATGTGCTCCTGCGCTATGATTTTTTTTGTCCGCGTGTTTATGTCTTTTTACCTGCCTTTAGTCTCATCGTTATCGCAGGAATTCGGTCCGAGGATTAGGGTTGGCAGCAGTACTGTTAATTATTCAGCTTCATTGATTTCTTAAATTATGGTTTTCAGTAGCTTTTGTAGTGTAGCTGAGGATATGTCCGAATATTTCTCCTTATAAAAATATCTATTCATTCTCCTCCTCGTATCGGTTGATCTGTTTGTATCATCTTCTCCAAGATGATTCTATGAGCGAAAATACGTTTTCACTAGTTCTTGTTCATTTAAACTGTTTCCAAATACATAGTATTCATCCGATTTGTTCTCTATTCTTCGGTATATTATTCTTTCAAGAATCTTCAAATAATGTACTCTTAGACCGATTACTCTGAAATTTTCTCATTTTCCGCCTTTTTTGTTTTTTTTATAGGGATTATGACGATTTTCTTAAAGTTCATCACCTCCAAAAATTCATCGAAACATATTTCTTAGAATTTAATTCTGGCTCCTATGCCTCGCGAAATTTCTGAGTAGCATTTACACATCTACACAATACCCTGAAAACCGTCGCAAGGGCGTGCGGTGGGAAATGTTAGGACACCACCAGTATAACAGAATTAAATTACATGTTAAATAAACAAAAGCATGCCAATCCACACCCATAAAGACGAATATATTCATGCAAAACCCATTTGAACTAATACACATACAAATACTTATACTAGCAACTAACATGCACGTGCACCTACGAATAAACCACGTCTACGCAGCGTATAATATGGTCGTCGTTTGTAATTCCAAAGTTTTTACTAATACTAGTATGATTTTGATTTCTTACCTCTGACTAAATAAACTTGGTATTTTTCACAAGAAAAAGCTTTATATTACTACCGTTTTTGACGCTTAGGTGACATTATCAGGATGATTCTTGCTATTTATTACTATTATAATAATGATACCTGTGTCTTGGGAGTGGAGCCTATAAGTTGAATATTCATAGGATAGTTCCCCTTCTTGCTTTTTAATTCTAATTTCCCCGTTATTAAATATATATTAACTAAATTTGCATCTGCATGTGAATGTTGGTTGTGGTATATATATTAGCATGCGTGTGGGCTGAGAAGGTTTTTTCAAAAATATATACGCCTCTGTGGGTGTGGGTATGCACGAATGTATTGCTTCTGCATGCGGTTATACTTTTCCATTACGGGTGGTGATCTATTGCACGCACCCTTGCAGAGGCTTGCGGGGTATTATGTAGATGTAATATACTCATGATTTATAACTATTATAACTACTGATTGTATGAGGAAAGAAGGAATATTTGTATCTATCTGTGCTGGAGAGTGCCTGCATTATCTTATCTTTGTGGTCTAAATCTACTTAAATGATGCGGGGCAAGAATAATTTCTCTTGTATCATTGTATTGTATCATTTCTTTTGCATTAAACTCGTTAGTTCTGAACCTCGCTAAAAGTTCCCTTCGCATTCCACGCGGCTCCCTGCCTATTTCCTCCAAAAGATCTGTCACACTTGCCTTCTTATGGTAACAATTTTTGATCAATCTGGTGAATTTTTGCTAAACTAATCCAATTTTTTTATCGACGATTTCTCCCAAGGATTTCGAACACTTGCGGCATTTTCCAAATGGGACCTAACTAAAGCGAAATAACACTCCCTTTTAATTATCGCATTGCTTTTCCACAACGCCCGTTAAATGAATGCGAGTTTTTTTTAAGGCGGAGCTGCATACTTTCCTGATGTGTGCTCCCCACGAAATGCATATGCTGTGTTAGGACTGCCCCCAAATACTTAACTTGATCTGTCCTAGTTAATTCTGAGCCATAATATACGTCGTGCCCATCACTTCTTTTGCGTCAAAATTTCAAAACCTCTGATTTGCTTGTGCTCAGTACTAATCTCCATTCCTTGCAACAATCCGATTTTGTGTATGGATCTCTAGAGAGTAGACCCCAATCTGCTGAGGCCCTTATTTCCCTGTATACTACCTTGTAGTCTGAAAATAATATCAGTTCTGGTTGGGTTGGTTTTAGTTTCATCTTCAGCAAGAATCTTCCCATTTTTATCCGGGATGGAATTGATATTTGTGGGACCTGGGATTTGTTTCGTGTGGGATGAAGGGATTTTTGCATGAGAGTGTGCGGCGCTGAGGGAACAGTTTTGCATGTTTTTGTTGTTTTTGCACGTGGTTTTGTTCCTTTTTACGGGTGGTGACCTAACACCCCCCACCACACGCCTTTGTGGCAGCTTGCGAGGAATCATGTAGATGTACATGATGATATTTGCTCGTCTGACATTGAAAGAGTCTGTTATAGTCTTATAGATGCTTCAAATTTTCCCTAGAGAAAGATATGCCTCTCTTTTTCTCAGTGTCTTCATCCATTCTTCGCTAGCTCTTCTATTTTTTCTGTTGATTTCATTTCTCCAACTACTGTAGGATATTTTTCCCTTCTCCGCCCTTGAAAATTTGTATTTTCTTCTCTCTTGGTCCAGGTCTAGTACTCCTTCTGTGATCATTAGTTCCATTTTCACATGTTTCCTTGAATCTAATAATTTCCTTGTGGCTTCTGTACATTTATTATTTAGCTTACAAGTAAATAACATATTTGTATATCCCTTGTTTGATGAAGTAAATATTCATCTAGTAAGAAGTCTAACGTAAGAAAGTTATTTTTTTACTGCCTCTCAATGTTTGTTCGGTATTTTAAATTTAAATCAACCGTCGAGACTTCTTTAGTGGCTTTTTTAGCACATCAAAATACCTTTTCTATTGACAACTCTTAACGTATGTGTGTGTTCCACCGTTGCTTCAAGGTGTTCATATGGCATAAATTATCGAATTAAGCTACAGTGATTTCGGATATAAAAATTATTGCATTATCCCTTCACAATATATGAGTAAATGATAACAAGATAATAAACTTCGATGGCAAAATGTTAATAGTATTCGACCACATATAGCAACTCAGATTGAAACAAAGAGAGTCCCCTGTATATTACGCCATTCTCTTTCTAAAGATTGCGGAGGATATCTGTCACGTTTCAATGGATTTACCATGATTTTTTCATGTGGCCGTAGGCGGTGTGACCTGTCACTGCACTTGCCCTTACACCTTACAACCATCAATCAGTCAGCCGCACTCGCTCTCGCAGCAACGGCAAATGATTCAGGCACTCAAGAGTACTCGAACGTAGTATCCTGCGTCGAATGAGGTCCATGCTGAAAAATACACACAAAGCATGTTGCGTGGCACCCGTCACGTTTAACGCATTTTTTGCAAAATGCAAAAAAACATTTTTCAAGATCTTATTGCATGTTTTGACGGATTAGAAGGTAATGAAGAACTTTGGACCCGTAAACAATGAAATAAAGAGACAAATGAGTCCCAATAAAGGAATAGATTTCATGACCACAGTCAGCGAAAGGCATATATTTGAGATCACTTGACAAAGCATTGAAGCCTGATTTATCACTTATATTGAGGCAAATTACCGTAAAATCGGCGAATAATCTTACTTACCCAGTTATTTTACAGTGAATGAGGAAACACCACATTTCCCTGAGGTATGCAAGATGCTATGTTCACATATTGGAAATAATTTAATCATTTGAGTTTCAATTTGTGGTCAAAAGGAAATCACGGAGCAATTCATGGCTTTTCATGAATTCCACATCATACGAAGCTTGTAAATCTGTTTGTCATGTAGCTATCATGTCTTCATCGCCACATTTATTCACGTTTTTCTGAAGTCCGAGTATATTATTTTTCTTGATTCCCTCTATTTGAGAATGCCGTTAAATCATTAAAATTTATCCTAAAATATCTATTCTTTTGGAATCAATAACGCGCTTGAGACATGGCATTACAATATTGTAGGAGTGAATGAAGTTTCACGCACAATATTCTCAAAATATTTTCATGAGGTACGATAGCTGTATCAATTTATTTCTACTTTACAAATTGCGGTGGTCTGGAAAAGTTTTCCTTATTTCGTCAATTAAACTAGCGATAAGGACTTGATAAATATGTTTTCTACCATTGGTGCAATCTTCAACATTGATAAATTTTAAATTATCGGAGCGTATACCCGATTGAAATTGATGCAAGATTTTTACATTCTTATATGACCTCTGCACCCTTAGCTTAATTTATTACAAGCAAGTAAAAATTCCAATGACCATAATAGCAACATATTGGATTAATATTAATATGCGCAAAAATATTTTTACTGCTATTGGAGTTTTCTTTGTCCTTAATTTTATGAGTATCCCATATATTGGCAGCATATTTTAATGAGAAAAAAAACTAGCAATAGATAGCATTGCTCTTTAATACGAGACTCTTTTTACATTTCTCTTATACTTTATAAAAACACCCTAATTTCCATTAGCTTCTTGGCTTATTCTCCGTGTTTCACCCAGGAGATGTCGTCATAAAAACGCCTAAGAATTTTATTAAGCCTGCAATTTCCATTCCAGCATGTGTGAGGCAGTAGGCATTTGAGGGATAAATTTTCCCATCCTAAAAATCACTGATACAAATGTCTTTATTCAATTATATTTGTAATACCCATATAGCAGATCGGCTTTGGATTGCTTCAAACCCGCCGACTAATACACGCACCAATTTCGTCAGGGATCATTGGCACTTTTCGTTCATGATACTCGTATTTTGGTCTCGGGAGAAAATAACGTTCAGGTCGACCCTATATTTCTAGATTTTAAAAAGGCATACGACGAAGTCCCTCATAAAAAGTTGCTGCAAAAGCTGGGATGCTACAGGATTGATAAATATTCCATAGATTGGAATGATAACTTTTCAACAGGCCGTGATAATGCGGCGTAATAGATGGGGTATCATCTGACACAGTAAGCGTAATATCGGGTGTCCCGCAAGGAAGTGTGATGAGAACGTTTTGGTATAGCCTTGAGCTCTTCCAACGATACAATCTTTATCTCCTCAATCGTTGCAAATCTCCATTCTTCCATAGGTCTATTCAGTTTTGGGAACAGGAAAAAGTCGCAGGGGGCCAAGACGAGAGTGTGCGTTGCATACGCGCATTTCGGCTACAATTTAGCCCTCCTCAGCGAACTTAAGGAAGCTTGTCTTTCCCTATTATTCCCTGTCTTTTCCTGATTTTTGCTACCTTCTCTCAATTTGAGTAATATTTTCCCAGGAGGGAGGCCCTTTTTGAATGAGTGAGTGGTTGTTTTCCTGAGTACTTGTGAGTGTCTCAGCTCTGTGTTTGCCCCTGGTTCGGACTTTATTCCCGTAATCAGTCACAGATAGTGCATACGAGTATCTGTTCAAAAACCCAGGTATCCTTAACAGAGTCCCTGTAACCCTGTGAATGATTCCAATTGGGTTTAGGTGTTTGTGTCTGTAGTTGGTCGCTAGCGAGGAAGTAAAATTCCCGCAAACTACTGCAAAAGGGGGTTCTGGATGAGAGGTTGTGGTTGGTCACTGTCGTGGAATTTCTTATCCCATCAACCATCACTACAAAATAATTTCTTCTCCCTGTGGGACGAGTGGTGCTAACTTATTACGGCTATAATAGTTTTCATTTTATTTTATTATTATTATTATAAATACACATGTGCTAATAGACACTGTCAGGTGGCACACAAGTCCCAAACAATTGCAAAATATAATACATAAAACCAGACAAACACAGATCTCTTTAACAAAACAAGTGAATCCCCATCCCATTTACAACCATTAACCAGCAAGAAAAAAAAAGATACATAAAAAAAAATTAAGCTATAACATATAATACCATACACCACACATAAATCAAATTTTTACATATATACCTTACATCTATTCTTAAAAGTATACACTCTGTTAGGAAAGGGCTCGAATATTTTTGCAGGTATTAATATACCTGTACGATGCCGTAGAGCTCAAGTTCTCAAATTGCAAATACCATGCGCGTATATTATCCTATTAAAGAGAAGGTAGTCGTATATGAGCTGATTCATCAAAAGCAGACTAATAGACTTCAGGCGTGCCGTGGGGAAGTGCTATAGAGCCTCTGCTTTTCTTTGATATCCTGGTTCCGTCTTTCGGCAGGCGTTGTTTATATCTATTGGTGCGAAAAGAGAACTATTGTCACTAGGGGATGAAAGGTTACTCTGCGGCATGGAACTGCATGTGCGGATACATATGTTTGGCTGAAGTCTGTTCCAGGTGTTATCGGACGATAGTACCAAGGTTTCTGCGGTTCATATCTCCCCGAGGGCGCTGCCGAGGTTTACCCGTTAGCGTGTAGGAAGGGAGGGAATATTAGTGCTAGGTAGATCAAACGTCCGTCCCCTGCGATGCAAATTCCAACCTCCCGTAATATCTTCTGACAAAAAAAAAGAGATTTTGGACTTTCGTCGCCTTTTTGCGTACCAGGCGGCGGTATTCATGATCTTTTGCATGGATGTTTACGCCACTGTGGGTATAGGTTTACATGGATGTGTTGATTTTGCACGTGGTTTTGTTCTCTTTTACGGGTGGTGATCTAGCACCCCCCGCCGCCGCCCTTTCGGCGGCTTGCGGGTTATTATTTAGATATATAGATATTTCTAAGGAAACGCAGGTTGTGATGGCGATAATCAGGGAAACGGTCTGCTCCACAATACGAATGGGGAGACAAACAACACCTCAGAACGTGTGTCTAACGAGATTCTGCGGTCCAAGAAGCTGCAGAAGGGGTTAAATAGATGAAAACAAAGTTGAAGGACCCATTATTATTATCGACCTGCCATATCATGTCATGCATGGACTGTGTAGGATTTCTTTGGAGTAGCATAAAGGGTATTAATCGGAGAACGTGGGGTCTCTGTCGGGAAAATGTAGGAAACTCAGATAACCTGTGGTATGCCCTCTCAATCTTTCGGGAAACCCTAAACTGTTCCAGAGTCCATTTTACCACCGCAGCTAATAGAGTTTGTAGCGCTTAGGTGCACGAACACGTCCAGGACTTATAGACGACAGGTGAAAACTTGGGATTAAGAGAAATAATTTTTAAAATAAAATTTTTCATGAAAAAAGAGTATTTATTTAAGATACGCCAAGTCCAAAACCGAACATTAATGCGCTCAATGGTCAACGAAATATTATTGCTTGTAAATCCAAACTTATATCATTAGGCCATTTAAAAAAAATTTTACCGATTATACGTTTATCATATTATTTTCCTCAATGTTGTAAATATTTTCGAACGAATTACTCTTCCTCCAAAAATTCTTCAAAAAAATGTCTTCAAATTTCTTTTTAGCCCCTATATATACTATATACTACAGCATAATTACATAAATTACTACAATTAACAACCAATAATAATTAAATTACATCTTTACCCTTTGTTGGACCACCTTTTTCGTGTTTTCTTTGAGCATAATGCGCCTTTTATCGCTTATGTGAGACAAATCATCCTTTTACCTTTGAAATTAGATGGACGGCGTCTAAACTGAAATTTTGAAAGTGTATTGATATCAAAATCAAGGAATATAAATGCAACTTGTAAAATAATCGGTGTTACACTTCATTTTGAAAATTTTCTTGCTAAAAATTCCAATTTCACAGTAGTTTTGTCCAGAGGGAGAAGATTATCCGAAAATATCTATCGTATTCCTGAAGTGATAATTTCATCCATCACGTAAGCTTCAAATTAGTTGGTCTACTCTTAAGCCAGAATTCATCAAGAGCATTTTGAAACTTTAGGGAACCGTGTCAAAAGTAACCGCATTCACTCCCGAAACAAAATATGAAGATTAATACGAGGGCGGTTCAATAAGTACCCGTGTTTGTCGACAAAGGGGGGGTTCCTGAGGGAATTTTATGTTATCATCGTGTGCTGCCATCAATTAAACGACGGTGAAACAAATTAGACTGATTTTAAGGTTAGTTTGGATTTGGCAGCCATTCAAGTAAGACGTGTTTCGCCATTTTGGCTTAGATGGAAAAAGAGCAGTATCGTTCGGTAATTCGCTTTTTGATTTTGGATGGGAAGAATTGCGAGGAGATAAAAGAAAAGTTGGATGCTGTTTATGGGGACACTTCGCCATCTATGATCGCTGTTAGATATTGGTTCAACGAATTTAAACGTGGGCGAACATCTGTTTTTGATGAGGAGCGACGAGGACGCCCGGCAGACATGGTTACTGAGGAAGTCATTCAAAAAGTCCACGCCATGATTCTCGCTGATCAACGAACGAAAGTGCGCGAAGTAGCAGAGGCCGTGGGTGTGTCGACCGGAACGGCAATCAATATTTTAAATGATAATTTGGCGATGAAAAAATTGTCGGCACGATGGGTGCCGCGATTGCTCACGGTGGACAACAAGCTGATCCGGCTGTCAACTTGATGAGCTGCATGAACTACGAGGGTCATCCGGAAAGTAGTACCCGTTCGTGAAATAAAGACACAAAAGTAAATATTAACAAACATAAAAAATTTTATTTGAAAGAGGATACTTTAAACTACTTCTCAACATAATCTCCAAGCAAATTAAGGCATTTGTCATAACGTGTGACAAGTTTCTGTATTCCTGCTGCATAGTCCTTCGCCGCCAGCTCATTGAGATACGCGAGGGACCCATCTTGCACGAATTTTTGCATAATGCAGATGGTGTTTAACAATTTCATGAACAATTGTTCGAGAAACATTGGGAAAATGCTCACAGATGTCATCAATTGTGACGCGCCGATCGTTCCTCACGAATTCGTCAACTGAGCTCACCAGTTGGTCTGTAATGACAGACGGTCTCCCCGAACGCTCATCGTCGTGTGTGTTCCCCCTCCCCATGTTGAAGTTGCGACACCACCGCCGAACAGACGACTCGTCCATTACATTGTCTCCATACACCTCCTTTAATTGGCGATGAATATCACATGGGCGAACGTTTCTTGCATTGAGGAATTTAATCACTGCCCTCACTTCACAACTGGCGACGTTCTCAATTTTTTTAAACATTGTAAACAATCACAGAAACAACACAGGTAATGCTAGCGTCACGCAACTTGGCTCAGAGAAGGCAGACAAGCCACTGAAGCTATCTGACCTCGTCCAGCGGCTACTCGCGTCGTCAGCACTTCATGCGGCACGAACGGGTACTACTTTCCGGATGACCCTCGTACGTTATGAATGAAGACATGGCTCGCGGGGAAAAATATTAGCTCAAACGAGGAAGCTATCGCCGAGACGGAGGCGTATTTTGGAGAGTTCAACAAATCCTAATTTTCGAGGGGTTAAAAAAATGGCCGGAACGTTGGGAGAAGTGTATATTTTAAGAAGGGGACTTTGTTGAAAAATAAAAAAAATCTTTTTGAAAAAATGGTTTCTTCATTTCTAAAACAGGTACTTATTGAACCACCCTTGTACTATGTTTTCGATCCTGCGCTCTGTTAAGAAGATATATTTGGAGATGAAACGAGTAGAGGCAAAGTTGTAGGCCCCAATAGACTTAAGTGTTTGTAGTATTGTGCCGCGATTGCCCACGGGAGGTTTGGTCGTAGCCGAATAGAGGGTTTAAACCAAAGGTTTTTCGGATTTTAACGAGGAATCGGAATGGACTTAGTTGATCTGACGCCTATCCTCTCATCGTGTCGGATACCCCTTAATCGCTCCGGGATCCATTATACTGCCGAAGCATCGCAGTTTGTATCACGACCACGTTTCGAGGGTTTAGCATAGTTGGTAGCCAAGAGCGCAGGTCATATATAGTATACACTAGGATAAATAGAGTAGAATCCAGCGCTTTTTGCCACTTAAGATTATGTTACGCCTCTCAGATCCCAAAAAAATAAGGACAAATAAACAATTCCGTTCAAACAACATGTAACCCACGTAGAGTTTATTGAATTTCTCTTCGTGCTTCAAGTGGTTCCCACCCTTAATCCCTTTTGAGACATGTCTCACATCCTTTCATATTCTAACAATTTTTAACAAATCTGGCGGACATTCTTCGGCCTTTATCTAATTCTTTTTGCCAAATTTTCCCCCAAGGATCCCA
Source organism: Hetaerina americana (assembly GCF_022747635.1). NCBI lineage: Eukaryota > Metazoa > Arthropoda > Insecta > Odonata > Calopterygidae > Hetaerina > Hetaerina americana. The sequence goes on from NW_027286763.1 coordinate 33,593,570, forward strand.
AATACTTGCGGCATATTCCAAATGAGGTCTTATAAGAGCAAAATAACGCTTCTCTTTAATTTTTTATTACATTTCCCCACCACCCGTTTAATGAATCCGTGTTTCTCTAAGGCGGATCCGGAAATTGTCCTGATAGGTGCTTCCCATGATAGACGTGGTGTTATAACTATCCCCAAATATTTAACTTGATTGGCCGTAGTTAGCAGTGAACCCTCTATTTCATAGTTGATGTCCTGTTCCCCAATTCTTTTGTTCCAAAATTTCAAAATTGCGCATTGGTCTATTTTAAGCATTAATCCCCATTTCTTGCACCATTCCGAGATTGTGTCTAAGTATCTCGAGAGTAGCTTGCGATTTAGTTGGCTCCTTATTTCTCTGTATACCACCGTGTCGTCGGCAAATGATCTGAGATTGCTACTAACGTGTGAGTTTAAGTCATTAATGTATATTAAGAATGCAAGCGGCCCTATTACACTTCGCTGGGGGACACCCGAGAGGCCCGACCGTAAAGTATTTCAAATCAATAAAGGTAACGAATGGGCTTAGTGTAAATATATATATGCAAGGTCCAGACCAAAAGTAGTAGGACTAAGTTGATTAAACAAAATGCATTGCAAGAATTGATATGTTCACTCAAGTCTTCGAAATAGTACCTGCCAGCGGGTTTTTCACGCCTCGTATGCCATCTGAGAAGCGGGTCCCAAAATGCTGCAATACTGCTAAGCCACTTCTACATCTATATAATGCCTCGCAAGCCGCCACAAGGGCGTGTGGCGGGGGGTGTTAGGTCACCACCCGTCGCTTCCTCGTCACGACTTGTTTTAACGCTTCCACCGAACCTTAGTGGCGTTCATTGAGCACGGATTTGAAGCAGGGTAAGAGGAAGAATCTGGCAGTACATAGTCTAAAAAATTTAAATCCTCACTCACAGGGTCGAGAAGCACTTGCAAGATCCGCCTGAGAATTTCCTTTTGCTCGTCCAACAGCGCTCGTGGCATCAACTCAGCACGCCTTTCTTCTGCCCTTAATTTAGGTCACAAGTCGATGCACATAACTTTTAGAGATGCCTTATATCAAAAGAAACTATACGAATACTTAATCGGCAACCCTTGCCCAACAAAGCCTTCACCCTGGCAAGAGTTTTGTCAAATTTTAAGGTGCAAGGGCGTCCTGCACGTTCTTCGTCTTTCACATCTTCCTTACCCTTCCGAAACAACTTGTGCCGGTCAACAACACCTAATCTTCCCATGGCGTTACCAGCATAAGCTGCCATGAGCATGCAATGAGACTCTTTTCCCCGTTTTGCCTCGTTTCACAAAAAATTTGATTGCTTAACACTGTGCCAATATCCGGTTAATTATGGCGCGTAACGAGGTCACTTAATGGCTTCGCAAACGGATAATCCGCACTTTATAAAGGCTTTGAGCCAACTGCTACCAGCCTCCAGTCAGATTTCCTGATATCCCCTCCTTCAAATCCAGTCGCAAAAACCGCCACCCATCCGTCCGCCTATCCGGAAAAATAAATCATGCTACTTTTGGGAAAGACCATATATATATATATATATATATATATATATATATAACACTTTTTGAAAGACTCACGGACGTGAATAATAATGTATAACACTTAGCACTAGTGGACACAGACAAAAACACAGAAACACACAAAAAAAGAGACTCACTATTTTTCGAATTTTCGGTGGTCGTTGCCACCTTTATCAAGGAGGAGAGGGACAGAACTGTCCCTCTCCTCCTTGATAAAGGTGGCAACGACCACCGAAAATTCGAAAAATAGTGAGTCTCTTTTTTTGTGTGTTTCTGTGTTTTTGTCTGTGTCCACTAGTGCTAAGTGTTATACATTATATATATATATATATATATATATATTTATTTATTTATTTATTTATTTATTTATTTATTTATTTATTTATATGTATATCGTAAAATCTGTTAGGTTTGCTGATGACCAAGCTTTAGTTTGTCAGTCAGCCAAGGGGTTGCAAGCATTGCTAAGTGAATTGGAAATTCAGTGCGACAAGTATGGGATGAAAATCAATATTAATAAAGCAAAGGTTATGCGATTTTCTAGAAAGAAAAAGGCTAAGCTAAACATCAAAATAGGAGGGCAAAACTAGAGCAGGTAGAACAGTTTACGCATCTCGTTAGTGCTTTGGGCCAACACGGTCAAAGTAGTAGAGACGTAAGGAGAAGAATTGCGCTAGGCAAAGAGGCTTTCACAAGGAGGAGGGAGTTGATGACAGGGACGTTGAGTAAGGATGTTAAGAAAAGACTCGTAAAAACTTTGATATGGAGCGTATCTATGCACGGCGCGAAAACGTGGTCATTGAAGCAGGAGGATAGACGTAGACTGGAGGCTTATGAAATGTGGGTGTGGAGAAGAATGGAGAAGGTGAAATGGACAGAGAAGAAAACAAACGGAGAAGTACTTGGTATGGTGAGCGAAGAGAGGGGTTTGGTGGGAGAAATCCTATGGAGGCAGGAAAAGTGGATAAAGGGTGTATTGACCGGCAGTGGGATGTTGAAGACTGTGATTGAGGAAGGAATGTTAGGCAAACGAGGAAAGGGAAGAAACAGGATAGGGATGTTGGACGGGATGAAGGGAGGGAGAAAGTACTCAGAGATGAAGAGGGACCTGATGTAGAGTAGGATGTTGTGTTTTGTCAGTAGTCACAAATTATTTAATTAGTAGCTATGTCCATCCAAAAACCTACCTTAACCGGTAGTTTACCAAATTATATATATATAACTATGTATATATATATATATATATATATATATATATATATATATATATATTTATGAAGGGAGACCCGGGAATTAGGTTGCGGTGGGAAGCGAGAGTGGGAGAAGCCTTTGTTCGGCCAGTCGTACGTCAGGCTCACGCCACCTGCGTCAGTTTGCGCAGCGCCGTCGCTGTGACTGGATCGGTCCTGTTTCAGTGAACCAACTTTTTTCATTTCGGCGAAAAACGTGATGGCGGATTATCAAGAGCAACGCGCTGCAGTGAAATTTTGTTTCCTGTTGGGGAAATCGGCCGCAGAAACTATTGTAATGCTCAAGACTGCTTATGGGGAAGCTGCCCTAAGCAAAACCAGAGTCTACGAGTGGTTTACACGTTTTAAAAATGGTGAAATGTCAATTGAAGACTAACCCCTCTCAGGCCGCCCTTCAACATCAAGAATTGACGAAAACGTCGACAAAGTCAATGCCCTCATTCGTGAAGACCGTCAAACCATTGATCAACTCTGTGATATGTCTGGAGTGTCATGGAGTTCAATTCAGATGATTTTATCTGAATAGTTGTATATGAAAAGATTTGCAGCCAAATTTGTCCCTCACAAAGGGAGCGTCGCGTTCAGGCATGTATTGAGCTTGCAAATCAGTTCGAAGAGGACCCTGGTTTTATTTCCAACGTGATTATTGGTGATGAATCATGGTGCTACGGATACGATTCTGATACGAAGCAACAATCAAGCCAATGGAAGACAGCTGGATCTCCTCGCCCAAAAACAGGTTGGCCAAGTGCACTGCTGTGGGAGTAATTTTCCATGTTGTTGTTTTGCATGTGGTATTGTTCCTTTTTATGGTTGGTGACCTAACACCCCCCGCCACACGCCCTTGTGGCGGCTTGCGGAGTATTATGTAGATGTAGATGAATCAAAAATTAAGACAATGCTCATTTGTTTCTTCGATTGCAGAGGTATTGGGCACTCGGAGTTCGCTCTCCCGGGTCAAACTGTCAACCAGAAGTTTTACATGGAGGTTTTAAAGAGGATGAGGGAGAGTATCCGGAAGAAAAGAGCAGAACTTTGGCACACAGGCGACTGGTTCTTCCCATGACAACGCGCCGGCTCATACTGCCCTTTCGTTGATGCAGTTTTTCGACAAAAAACGGCATGATATCGATTGTTTATCCCCCCTACTCACCGGATTTAGCTCCCTATGACTTTTTTTTATTCCCCAGACTCAAAAGGGACATGAAAGGAAAGCGTTTTGACACTGTGAATGAGGTAAAACAAAAATCGCTGGAAGGCCTTAAGGACATCCCGATTAATGAATTTCAGAAATGTTTCGAACATTGGAAGCGTCGTTTGGAGAAGTTCATTGTGATTAATGGGGAATACTTTGAAGGTGAACAAAATTTAATGCAAATATACGGAGAACTAAAGAATCTATAACAACATTCCTGTTATTTATGGGTCCCCCTCGTATATATGCATATTATATTATGCATAGATTGACAATCATGACAGACACAAGTTTAAATATATGTATATAAAATATATTATTATTATATATATATATACATATATATATATATATGTGTGCGTGTGTGTGTTTCGTATATATATATATATATATATATATATATATATATATATATATATATTTCGTGTTTGAATGTATATACATTCAAACACGAAATCCCGCCAAACGGCGAACAAATACTCATTTATATAGAAATAGATATCTACATCTACATCTACATAATACCCCGCAAGCCGCCGCAAGGGCGTGTGGCGGGGGGTGTTAGGTCACCAACCGTAAAAAAGAAAAATACCACATGCAAAAAAAACAACACGGAAAATTACACCCACAGCAGCGCACACACTCATGCAAAAATCCCTTCATCCAATACTCATGCAAACACATATACCGCAAAACAACTAAAAAAACTGCACCCCATGATGCAGCACGAAAGACATTCTACAACACGGAAGCCAGGACACAACAAGCAAGAAATTGAAACATCACTACCACATGAAAATGCACCACGAAACACTCTACCCCCAAAGAGTCTCTAATTGGCAGGGAATGCGACCCAACGTTGCAGGTAGCAGGAATTTGCCCCCGCGGAGAGGGACGAGGGATTGAAAGAGAAACTTAAAAACAGATGAACGGAACACGAATGAGGTCATTCGGAAAGAATGGGTTATTATAACAAAACACATAAGGTTAGTGGAAGAGCATGCAATTAAATACAACTAATTATTTTTTAGACGCTGAGGGTGGCAAGTGGAATTTTTGCTATCTATAACCCTGCAGTTGCTATCCCGTATTGTCCGTGGGAAGAAGGAGTCCTTGAGTCGGCTAGTTCTAGCATCTATTTCCCGAATTTTATATGCATGATCCAAGCGACCAATGTATGTAGGAGTACGAATAATTTGCGAGACCTCGGTGCTGAAACATGCGGATCTAAATTTATTTAATAATTTCAATCTTGCATTGAATCGTCTCTCAGCCAATGATTCCCACCCCAAATCCATGAGCATTTCGGTGACGCTTTGCGTTTTATCGTAGGAATTTTTTACAAAACGGGCTGCCCGGCGTTGAACCTTCTCAATTTCCCGAATGAGACCTTTTTCACTCGGATCCCACACGCTGCATGCGTATTCTAAATGAGGCCTTACAAGAGCGTGGTAACAACGTTCCTTGACCTTCGAGTCACTTTTGCCGACAATGCGTCTAATGAATCCCAATTTTTTATATGCTCGACCACAGACTTTACGTATGTGAGTCCCCCAAGTTAAGTCTTTTGTGAATGTGACACCTAGGTATTTCACCGTATCAACTACTGCTAGGTCACCTCCAGCTAATTTGTAAGCAAATCCCGTTGATCTTTTAAAGAAATTTACCACTGAACATTTATTATAATTTAGAGTCAATCCCCAGTTAGAACACCATTTAGTAATGCAATCTAAATCCTGCTCTAGAATAAAACGATCCTCATCCCCAGATATCTCCCGATAGATCACCGTGTCATCCGCGAAAATCCTAATTTTACTTTTCACTTCGCGGTTCAAATCGTTAATAAAAATCAAGAAAAGCAACGGCCCGATCACACTTCCCTGAGGTACCCCCGACGTGACTCGAACGCTGTCGGAACTAGCGCCATCAAGGACTACCCTCTGTTCCCGCTCCGAAAGAAAATCTTTAACCCAACTTATGGCGCCCTTATTTATACCCGCGACCTTTAATTTATGAATGAGTTTACCATGTGGGACCTTATCAAATGCCTTTTGAAAATCTAAGAAGATGGCATCCACTTGCCTACCTCTCTCACCGGATAAAACTAAATCATGTGTAAATAATCCTAATTGGGTTTCGCAGGAGCGAGTTTTCCTGAATCCGTGTTGATTGTCACTTAAAAAGTTAATATTGTCAAGGTGTCTCATTATTGAACTGACAATTATGTGCTCTAAGATTTTGCAACAGATAGAAGTGAGAGATATAGGTCTGTAATTACTGGGATCCTCCCTGTCACCACCTTTAAAAATAGGCGTTATTTGCGCGGTTTTCCAAATCTTGGGTACTTTGCACTCTGTGAGGGATTTGTTAAATATTAATTCAAGGTACGGGGAAATGTTTGGAGCTAAATGTTTTATCACCCTAGCTGGTATATTTTCGGGACCCGGGGATTTGTTGGGTTTAATCTCGTTAAGCAATTTTAGAATTCCTTGTTGGTCCACTGTTATTTTTTCCATGGGTGGAGTATGTATTGTTTCTTGGAGATGTGCGGTGGCAACATCATTCGAGAAAACGCTTTGGAAGAATGAATTTAGGATGTTAGCTTTACCCTCGCTGTCTGTATGAATTATATTGCTACAATCCCTTAGGCAAGCCACGGTTTGTTTACTCCCATTTACTTCCCTAACATATGACCAGAAAGCTTTGGGGTCAGTGTCCAAGTGCTCGCAAAGTACTTTGCGTTTAAAGTCCAGTAAAGCGCTACGTAATTGTGTTTTGGTTTCAATTTTAGAGGATCTATATGTGTCCCATAATTGTTTATTCTCAGGGGATGATGTGTTCACGCCTGCCCTCTTTACCCTAGAGTGTAGCATTCTCTGCTTTCGAAGGGCTTTTCTAACGTCTTTATTGTACCACCTGGGGTCGCGATTTGCTTTAACGTATTTTATAGGTATGAAATCTACGATTCCTTTTTGCATGATATTGACAAATTCTGTCCAAGTTTCTTCCACGTTGACATGACTTAAGCGGGTTTTGAACTCGGGTAGTGAAGAGTTTAATTGATTGGCAAAAGATTCAAAGTCTGCTTTATGGTAATTATAAATTTTTCTTTTTGGTTTAACAATCATTTTTATTTCTATGTCCAAGTGGACATTAATTGCTCTATGGTCACTCAAGCCCTCATCAGTTGATACACTAATAATACGTTCAGGCGTGTTTGTAAGAAATAGATCCAATATGTTCTTTCCACGGGTGGGCATGCGTACTGCTTGATGGAGGCAGTTTCTTTGAACCAATTTTATCATGGAATTGCAAGATTCGCGATCGCGGGTCCCAGATTTAACGATATTGTTGTCCCAATCTATACCAGGGAGATTAAAGTCGCCACCAATTATGTTTATGCTGTTATTATATTTACGTGTAAAATTGTAAATTTGATCGTTGAGGGTGTGAAGCGTTTTCAAATCTGAGTCTGGAGGTCTGTAGAAAGAGCATAAATTTATGTTGGGTTGATTGGTCCGTATTAAGGTGCACCAAACACTTTCTATGTTATTATTCTCAAATGAAACTTGCCTGCTTTCAAAATGACTTTTAACTGCCACGAAAACCCCTCCTCCGGGTCTTGTATCTCTATCATGTCGGTAAACTTTGAAATCTATTGGGAAAATTTCTTGGTCATTTATGTCATTGCACAGCCAACTCTCTGTGCCTATTACTATATCAGCGGAATGAGTAAGATATAAGGAAAAGGGGTAGGAACACACACAAAGGACGAACACAGGAGAGGTGGGGAAGGCGGAATCCAGCAGATCACGAATGTAAAAATATTACTAGTACTAGTATTTTTACATTCGTGATCTGCTGGATTCCGCCTTCCCCACCTCTCCTGTGTTCGTCCTTCGCGTGTGTTCCTATCCCTTTTCCTTATATCTGTTTCTATATAAATGAGTATATATACATATATATATATATATATATATATATATATATATATATATATATATATATATACACACATTCAAACACGAAATCCCGCCAAACGGCGAATAAATACTCATATATACAGAAACAGATATAAAGAAAAGGGATAGGAACACATATAAAGGACGAACACAATAAAGGTGGGGAAGGCGGAATCGAACGGATCACAAGAGTAAAAATATTTCCTTGACCGGGACTCGAACCTCGGATCTTTCCACTTGCCGGGCGGATGTTCTTAACCACTTGAGCTATGATATAAATTATTTTATTCGGTTCAGAATATTACAGAGTTTGTTAGCATTATGCATAATATCAGGTCACAGATTATGGGTACATCATGTTTTTCTTTAGTATAAGTGTATACATGGATACATATATGATACATATACCACATACATATCCACTTGTACATACATACGCACACATGCATATCCACACGCACATACATAAGCATATGCATACAGACGCATACTCGTGAATTTGACCATTAACATTTAGAAAGAAAAAAAAGAAAGGAAGACAAGGTCCACAGATATTAGGAGGGAGATTTTAGCTAGCAATGGAAAATTATGTATTGTAAGAAATTATCAACGGCAGGGTTGAAATTATCGATTCAATCAGTCATTCAGCAAAAAAAAAAAAAAAACTCTTCAACGATGGACGAAGTGTGTCCGGCACCGGGTGGCTACCGGACATCACTTCCCAGAGTTCTGATCGTGGCTAGCGTCGCTCCGGTCGCGACTCGACCCCGGGCGACGAGTGCTTCGCCGTTTCCCGGGACGCCTCGTCCAACGGGTCGACGAGCGAGGACGCGGCATTTCGCCGCATCCCTCCCCCCCGGCCTCGTCCGAAGAGGAAGAGCCAGCCGTGGTCTCCACGTAGAGCGGGTAACTCGGCAGCGTTCCACAGGGGGCCCTCTTCGAAGGAGCACCGCTGGGGGCCGCCAAGGGGCAGGACGCACCCTCGGGGAGGGTCGGAGTGGCGGACTGGGGCTCATCTGCGGAAGGGTTGTGGTCGGGAAAAATCAGGGGAGATAGTTGCTTGTGGTCCGTATCTTGAGAAGCGCTGGGAAGATCGTCGACACATTGACTGTCCTTAATGGGGAAAGAAGATGGGGTATGTGGGATTTTTGACTTTGGGAAACTTGTATGCGGGTCGACTTCCGGGGTCGGTGACGCTTCCTTTACAGTCAATGATAAAGGGGTCGAGGGATGAGCTGTTGGGGACTGGAAAACATCGCAATCAGATGCATCCTCCTCACCTGTCACCAGAGGTTCTTGGGGTGTATGAAACCCGTGATGCAAGGATTGCGTAGCGAGGGCGTCGATGGCGAGAGCGGGGGGAGGGGGGGCGAAAGACCATCCCTCCTCATTTGACGAGCTCACGGAGACGGGGGCTGGAGGTCGTGTGATATTAGGCGAGGTGGTAGGTATGTGAACCATTTGTAGAACGGTATTCGAGACCAGGAGTTTGGGTTTGTCTGTCCTCTTCTTTTTCGGTTCCCTTTCCTCCGTTGACGATTTTCGCTCCCGCTGACATTTCCCTCCAATTGAAGGGAGATGCGGGGGACCAACGGGAGCAGCCCGGACCGCACCCTCGATGAGTAGAAGCGACCGCGCTCTCTCCTCCACAGCCACTTCGGGCTGATCCATCTCCACGGCGGCGTTAGGGTTGGAGGGCATCATCATTGCCTCCACATAGCTCTTACCTCCCTGGTTCCGAGGGCAGGTCTTGCGCTCGTGGCCTTCTTGATTACAGCGGGCGCAAGTGCGGCGCTGACCCTCATAGATGATGATGGCCCGGTTGCCGCCGATGTGGAGGTACGAGGGGATATTTCTCTCGACCGTCATCCGCACAACCCTGGTGCCAGTAAGCACCCGCGCCATATTTTCTCCCTCCCACCTGTTCTCCCACGAGCGATGTATTTTACCAAAGCGTTGGAGCTCGCCTGTTATGTCTTCCAATGGGGTCTCCACGGGGAGACAAAGAACCCTGACATTACACAGGCTGCCGGAAGTCTCGTCAATTGTTATTGTCGTCCTCTGGTCACTTAAAGACGGAAACGGTAGTTTCCGCGGAGTATTGTCTAAAATCCTAGTCATTGTAGCTTCGGTTGCCAACTTCAGGAATATCAAATGGCGATTGTATCCAAATTGGATCGCCACTATCTCTTCGGGTGTGAGGCCCAGCGACTCTAACGTGAAGAGGTGGACCTCCAACGGGGTAGGGGGCTTCGCCTTCTCGTCAACTTGCAAGGCGAGCGTGTTTAAACGGCGCACAGCCATTTGAAGAAATCAAATTCAGCACACTAGCATGAAGAAGGAAAGCGCAACAAAAAAAAACGAGCACTTTAAAGGGAAATAAAACACTCACGAACGCTCCCTCCCCGCCACACGCACCCGGCGGTAGCAAACAAAAGGAGCCTAAGCTCTACACCAGGCGTCAAGGTCAGTCTTGATCCACTAAACAAAACAAAAGTACGGCCTTCCCGGCGGAAGAAGTCGAGAGTCAAACTGCGCGCTTCTTGATGAACTAGGCGGTCAACCGCCGCTCGAAACAAAACACGATCGGAACCTCGATTTCCGAGAGAGTCCGGCAGTGCCGCTCTCCAAACCCCGGCGACCGAAGCCTCGGACGCCGGCGATTTTAGACACTCGGTGAACACAGGCACGTCCTGCTATCAAGGCAGCTATCGAGGAAACGTAATTTACCCTGAGATCCGTGGGTCTAATATGTCGCCAAGCGCCCCGATTCTTTAGCCAAGAGATGGCGTCAGGGGGCTGTTTCACCCACCAAAGGAGAAATAGACAATACACAAGAGGAGAGGACAGTGGTTTAGAATTCATACAACATCATACAGGAAAGGAGCAGTGCGTTTCGTGGCACGCATAGCCAGAAGAAAGAGATGAGCCACATTGGCCAAATACACATTCAAACACGAAATCCCGCCAAACGGCGAACAAATACTCATTAAATAGAAATAGATATAAGGAAAAGGGGTAGGAACACACACAAAGGACGAACACAATAAAGGTGGGGAAGGCGGAATCGAACGGATCACAAGAGTAAAAATATTTCCTTGACCGGGACTCGAACCTCGGATCTTTCCACTTGCCGGGCGGATGCTCTTAACCATATATATATATATATATATATATATATATATATATATATATATATATATATATATATATATATATATATATATATATATATATATATATATATATATATGGTTATATATATATATACATATATGGTTATATATATATATATATATATATATATATATATATATATATATATATGGTTATATATATACATATATGGTTATATATATATATATATATATATATATATATATATATATATATATATGGGATTTGTATACGTATGCATATGTATTTAAAGAGACGTGATAGTCTCGTGTCGGACTAATGATATGAGGACCCAGTCACGGTTATGATTTTTGGATACGACTATGAGCACCCTCGGCTCAACCCAAGCTGTGTGGATACCAGGTCTTCCTGGAAAACCATGGCCGACACAGGGAAAGGAACTGACCCCCCTACCCTGAAATGCGAATTTCTCACGCCGTCGTTTTTAGTAATGGATGAACTCTACGATCACATAACAAACGGAACTTCGCGTTGATTACTTTGTTGTTACTGGGTTTTAACGTATTTCGCATATTTGAATGTAAGCAAATATTGATATATTCTCTTACTGCTCTTTAAGGTTTTCCAATGCGCATTTATAATTATTCTAAGCGATGGATTACTTATATTTAGCAGAAAAGATTTTTTTACTTATTAATGATATTTATTATAAGAAAATAAAAAATGGCGAGGGTTATATTTTTGATACGGTTGATAAATAAATTAAAAGAATGGTAACAACGAAAAATCAGGGAAATTTCAAGTGATATCACGTAAAAATGGATATTATAAAAATCAGAATTTCGCCAGTACTGCAGGTACGAACTGGTATATGTTCAAAAGTTGAGGACGAGGGAGGGGAAAAGCAGACAAATCATGGGATGAGTTTTAGTTGGTGGTACAGTTAAATGAGAAAGGAATAGGGTAAAACAGGGATGTGAAAGATACAAAGATGATGCATTGGAGTAGAGAACATGAGACATGAATTATTGTCAACAGGATACGCTACACTTCCGAAAATAAAATATTCTCATAACGACGATCTACGCAATTTCCCATTTAATTTGTTACTTTGCCTTCCCTTGATATATGTGCATTATTCATCGACTCGCACTTGTCGTGGTGAAACCAACGCCTTTAAACTAAACCAAATTAAACTGGCGCTCACCCACACCCACCGAGGAAAGGACGGGTTATCTATATCTTCTTCTTCGCGAGCGGTGCGGGGCTGAGAAGAGAGGCAAAGGCGGGAGGAAGATTTGGGAGTTCGTGGCAGATGGGTGTCAGGGTGGGGAGGGAAGAGGGGACCATGGGAGGGATCGGGAAGAGCTGGTGGAGGGGGCACCCGAAACCACTGAGGGATGGGAATGGGGGAAGCTCACGGAGTGACAAGGGCGTGAAGGCGGGAGGGGTGGTAGGGCGAAGCGTCGAGGGATGGGGTGAAGAGAGGGAGGGAGTAGGAGGGTGGCGAGCATACACAAAACAACACGCATCCTCGAGCTTGTTAACCCCGGCACCGGGTCAAGCCACCCCTCCCGCTCCCACCTCCATCTCGCCCCTCCGTGCACCGTGCCTCGCAGCACCTCACACCACCGCCGAGAGAGCGCCACCTTCCAATTCCTCGTCCGGGACCCTCACCCACCCCTCCTACCCATTCCACCTCCCCCACCCCAGCCCCCATCCGACCCGGCCAACCGGCCCGGCGGGACCCTCCCCCCTCTCTTCCCCATTGCCTCCCGCTGCGGAGAGGGTATCATGAATCAGGCCCTCGTTAGCCTGTAACAACTCTCGCCCCTTTGCCCCCTCCTCCCCGACCCCTCTGCGAAGGGGCCCCCAACACCACCACAATCCCACCCCCTTCCCAACGCATTCCAAACGCCCCTTTACCCTCTACACTAGGTCTTCCCTCCCATCACCCCCCCCCCCCCCCATTCCCCGCGGAAAAACGGAAACTCGTGGCCTGTTGGAGGGCGATAGAGCGGGCGACCACCGCATCATTACTTCATTTACTTTTCGTGAAGAGGAGGCGATGGATGGATGCTGCTATCACGCACCATCCTCCACCCCCCCCTTTTCGGCCCCCCCGGCGACCATTCCATAAAACCCACATTATGCCGCCCGCCTCTCCACCTCCTTACCTTCGCTCACACCCACACACGTACACTAGCACGCACGCCGAAAAACTACTCCCCAGCGCTACTACCCCTTCTCCCGCCCTAATCCCTTTCTTCCCGCAATCCTTCCCTACGCCTCGGGAGCACGGCAATGGACCCTAGAGAGTGCAGCGCCTTTTGTTCCGCGGCTATCGCTCTCCAGGTGGGGGATGGAAAGGGGACACTCACTACACCACTAGCCTTTCGGTTCATGATGCGGTGGCATTTAAAAATATTGGTGCTACAAATTGAATGACGCGCGGTATGTAGCCCAAGCGCCGCTGAAGTTTGATGAAACATTATTAACAAACTTGTTTCGACACCAGCTTATTGTATTTTTTAGTAAAAATTTCGGCTTACAATTTGATACACCAATAGGAACGCATAACCCTTGATTCCCTCCGTGTTACAAGCAAACTCTCTAGTCCTGTAGTTTTCTAAATGTTTGGTCTCGCTTGCGCTCTTCGTTTGTGATGGAACTTTTTAAAAGCTTCCTAGCTTTTTTATGATTAATCTGATTATACTTTCTCATGAAAAAAGTTTTGTATTAAGGTGACGAAAATAGTTTATGAGGCAGAGTGGGCTCTTTTTGACTAACCTAGCTGACATTCTTTGGCATTTATGTTATCATATATTTAACCCTTTCTTCGACGAATACCAAACTTCAACCGTATATTCTAAATATGGTCGTATTAATGGAAAATGGTATATCTTGTTTCTACTAATATGTTCCAATAATTATAGAAATATATATATATATATTTATATATTAAAATTAATTACGCATAATAAAATCAATTTTACTTGAGACGGATAAGGCCATATATCTTCCTAATGCACTACAAAGTTAAGAACATGAGAAAGATATTCGCAAAATACGTTTCCATTACTAAGTTGTATAAGTTCTCATCTACTTACTTAGAGTTGAGCGATGGTTTAAATACAGGAGCCTCCGTAAAGAGCGATTCAAAATTTTCACCAGTGACACATTTAAAAATACTACATCTTCTCGGTGAGAACAGGGTTTTAATGTGATGGTATCCCTATTTTGGTAGTTTATAGGTTTTAGTGTCACCAATGAAATAACAACTGAACTGTCCCTCAATTATTTGCCACAAATCCCAAGGTACTTCGACATGGTTTGAGTGCGTGAACCTTGTCAGGTGTCTTCGCTGGACCATTGGACGATTCAATAATGCGCGTTGTTTGATTTTTACCAAGAAAGCATTTTCCAGTGACCCCTCAGTTCCAAACCTGCCCTTTATCAACTATTGAATCTTTTAGTTTTTCGGTTCCGCCCGGTCTGCAGTGACCATTGCAACCAACGAAATGGCCGGCATGACCGCTAATGTTGCAAACAATTGGAAAGCAAGTGCATGAGTATCCACACAGCCGGAGTGGATGGTGAGTGGGGCGAGTTAAGCGTGCGAATCACAGTCATCAATGGGGAGGTGGTCGGAGCGAGCCCTTCAGGTGTTCCTCGTCTGCAGGTGAAGGCAATAGTCTGTGAGGGAGTGTGGAGGGATGCGGGGGGTGGGAGCGGGGCGAAGGAAGGGGTTAGTTGCGCGCGGGGCCCGCGGTGGATCGATCTCCTTCGCCATGCGTTGTTTGTTCTGGGATTTTTCGTGACTCCGGTTCCCTTTGAATCACGTTTCGCCGCCCTTCTCCCTTCCAGACGGAATTTCAGAAACGGAGCGTTAAAACTTATTCGGGGAGAGCAAGAATGAAGTTGGCCATCTGTTCATTGCTTCATGGCCATCAACATCTCCGAGGAAATCTGTTTCCCTCAGAGAGAGAGAGAAAGGGATACCTTTCTCGCTCCTTCCTCGCCTTCTGCTCCCCGCCCCTCGCCACCCTCCTCATCCCTCCCATCTACTCCCCCACCCTCTCCCCCAACCCATCCCCCTCGAACATACATCATCCCACGCCGCGAACGAACTTACCCGGACCCGAGAGCGCCCCGCAATAATTTCATCCGGGCCTCCACGCCCCCCTGGGGGCCTCCCCGTCCCCTCGAACCCTCCCCTCCCCAACCCCGGCCGCTTAAACCCAAGTCACCCCGTCCCACAACCCCTGGCCGCCCACCCCTCCCCCGCCATTCCGAAAAGGGAGGCTTAACTGGCATCGGCGGGAACGGAGGAGTTGAGGCAAGGAAACGCTCCCCTCGCATTCCAGCGGACCCGAAGGATCCCACACCTTAAAATATCACACGGAGGGTGAGATGGGGCAGGAAGGGTGAGGGAGGAGGTGGCGGAGGGGAGGATTTAGTTTGGGAGGGAGATGAAGATAGTGGGAAGGAAGTGGGGAATGATGAAGAGGGAGGAGAGCCTTGCCGAGGGCCACTAGATTGATAATCTGGAAATTGCCAAGTTGATAAATACATAATAAAGCAATTCGCATTGAAATATTCCAACACACCTCTCTCTCAAGCTCCTCTTCCGAAAATAAGTCTTGTGGCTTTGGGGTGGAGTACTGATTGGCTTTGAACTCTTCTAATCGCAAAAGAATTGAGCCAATCAAACCACTCTTTGCATAAACTCGTATCGTTGCTTCGGGTGTTCCGCAGGGTTAGTCCCTCAATCCCGATGACGGCCTTATGGCGTCATCATCCACCCTTTGGTCTTTTCTTCGAGTGCGGAGAGGAGCGCGGACGTGGAGTTTAAGCTCTCTGGACAAAGACCATGTCGGTGCCGGAGGCTGAATTCGGAATGATGTGGGCAAAGTTCTCAATCTCCTCCTAACGAGGTGCCTTAAAAAGAAAACATGAGTGCCCTTAGGGTTGCTTCAGCAATTGTTCGTGTTTGAGTTTGAAATCAGCAACACCTTAGCATGTTCCACTTCATCTTTCAGAGGTAACTATGGCACCTTTCTCCTTCGGTTCCTCATTGTAACGGACAAGTCGTACGGAAGCTGGGTAGAGGAATCTAGTCGCATCCCGGCAGGTTTTATTGTCTTCTTTGTTGAAGCACAAGCATTCATATGAACGGAATTCGAAGTGATTTATGGAACAAATTAGACATGCACATAAGCACGATCAACCACTGATAATAATGCGCTCTCGGCATGTTGTTTCTTCCACTACAGAACTGCATAGATACGACATAGTTTTAAATATATGTTTTAAAAGTCTTTTCAGTTTATTTTTGCAATTTCAACTCCATAAATACTCAATTTGTAGTGTGCGTTTATAAAATGTTAGTTCGTGAGATTGATGTAATCGGAGAAAATTATAAAGAGTCCAGTTTCCTTCTTATCTAGATACTCCGGACTTTCTCATTTTTATGGCCACTGACTGTATCCAGCGTTTAAAAACAATGTATGATGATTTAGTTTCAGCAAGTTCAATATCGAATATAGTATTAATACATACCTGAATCAACCTAACTACCAAACAACAGCTGTTTCTCAAATTAATTCATATTCTCATTTCACGGCTCCTGCCTCCTGTAAAAAAGTCAAGTAGCATCATCTTTGTTCATTCCAGTTTCGAACTTTTGATATGGGTACGCATAAAAAAACCTTTCTCTTTATATTCTTTAAAATATTTTTTTGCCATTTACTTCTTTCTTTGAACTACAATCAAGTTTAAGTGATAAAAAAATCGATTTTCAAACACATGGGAATTGAGGAGTATATGCATGAACAGACTGCAGCTTGAAAAAATAGTCCTCCATATCATCTGTTGTTATAAAAGAAAACGATAATGCCTTATTCATGCTAATTTGAATGGCCTTCCTTTCGTGGATCTCCTATCTTTTGCAGAGAGATGATATAAGAACCTAACAACAATTATGAAAACTTTTCGGGAGACAGAGATAAGACAATTATAAAATCATCTAAAGAGACCTGATGGACAAGGTAAAATTATTGGCACTAATTCATGGAATTTTCAACATCTTTTAATAATGCTAGGAAATACTAAACAAAACTCCTATGATTGCATAGAGTATTGCTTACCCAGGTTTAGTAGACCAACACATTCTATCCATGTGGTAGAAATAATGTTGTATATCTTAAGCTGACGCAAATTGTGTCAGGGCGGAGAGAAAGCGATTGGTTTGAAGTATGCAAGCATTAATTTGTCCAATGCGAAGGTTGTCTGCCATAAAATGGGGAAATGCATTATTTCGCACAATTGAAGATAGCTGCCTGCAGAGTCCCTAATTCGTCAGTTAAGAGCTGAGAAAGCTCTTCATTGCGGTAAAAAATTCAATTCTAGTACTAATCCTTCCGTGAGTGGCTCTCCCAGATGCCGGTAAGTTTATGCGGGGCAGATTGTAAATCTAAATGGACTTTTTAGAGACATCCTCCATTGAACGGCTGGCGATCCTAATCATCGTATTTAGCGCCTACACGACAGCGCAAGTGACCGGCACAGCTGGTAGAGAAGTTCGGTGCCTCGGCTCGTTTGGAGAGAAGTTCACTGGCCGACTCAATTAGACGCCGAGGTCCCATCGATTTTGGGCTTCGTATCGTGATTTGACCACGGTTGAAAGTGAGTAAATTAATGCCGCGAGTTGTCCACGGCCGAACGTCGAAACAAGAGTGAAAACGGCCGTCACAACTGGGACATGCGTGGATTAATATGTAGAATACCTTTCTTAACGACAGGGTTAAGATCCCTAAAAACGTGTCGTTAAGTGAAACATCTTTGAACGAATGCGGATTTTACGTTCGTCTGAAACATACCTCTTCGTTTTCCGATGTTCCTTAGGACCCATAATAAAAGAGTTCGCCAGAGAAGAAACCTATTTAGCATGTTGACGGACAGCACGAATTAGCTGTATAACGAAATGAGACTTGTCGTAAACCTACCATCAGTGTCGATTTTCAGCCGTCTTCGGAACTAAATATCTTTAAGCAACCAGTTATCCCGTTACCATGCATTTGTATTTTGGTAGCAGTATAAAAAGAAGTGAGGTTAGAGATATTGATCAATATATTTACATTAAATGTTCGCTTTAAGATGATTATTTAGCTTTCTTAATACAGGTGTATGTAACACGATTGATAAAATTCTGATAAATTCCTTCAATATAAAATATTTGATTGAACCACAATTGCGTTAGATCATCAGGAGTCATTATGATTAATTGATCAAAATTCATTATTCATGAAATAAGGAACAACGTATTCGTTACAATTAGTTTCAATGCTTATACGTCGAAACTAGTGCCTCAATAAAATCCAGTGGACGAATACATTGTCCTTCTTATTTCATGAACATGAACTTCCACATAATTGGCCTGGAGACCATTGAATTCAAAATCCGTTATTATTAGTATTTAAACTTTAACAGAGTTGTTTTCTTCAGTTATTTAAAGAAGGCGATCTTCAGGATAGCCTTGGGTTAAATCACGATATGACTGCAGAATATAGGAGCATAAAATATCTGCTCAACAAATTACCAACATCTACACAACCAGTAGTTAGGAAAGAAAAAAAACCGCATGAAAAAACTACAAATTCATACATCCACAAACAAAACATGGCATACAGTCATTCAAGAACACTTACACTCCACACACATGCAAACACTCAAACTACCAACTAACATACACATGTACCTATAAATATACCTCATATCTTTGCAATGTTTAATTTTGTTCCGACTTGTCAATTAAATGTTTTTTTTTATTTCTAAAGTGACTTCGGTTTCTTACTATTATGATTTATGATTGTTCGGGAAAAGAATGAGTATTTGTATATATCTGGACTAGAATCTATCTCCCTCATTTTACCTTTGCAGTCTGACCTACGTCGGCATTGTGGAGCGATTATAATTCCTTTAGTGTCATCGTTAAACTCGTTTGTTCTGAACCATTCTTAAAGTCTTGCTTGTTCTCTTCTTACTTCAAGTGGCTCCCAGCCTAAATCCCCTAAGATACCTTAGCCGCAAGTATTTGGGATCCTTGGGAGAAAATTTGGCAAAAAGAATTAGATAAAGTCCAGAGAAAATCCGCTAGATTCGTTAAAAATTGTTATGATAAGGACACAAGTGTGACAGGTCTCTTAGGGGATTTAGGCTGGGAACCACTTGAAGTGCGGAGAGAACAAGCGAGACTTAGACTTTTAGAAAGGTTCAGAACAAACGAGTTTAACTATGACACTGAAGGAATTTTAATGGCCCCACACTACTTAGGTAGATCAGACCACAAAGATAAAATAAGGGAGATAGATTCCAGAACAGATAGGTACAAATACTCATTCTTTCCCCGAACAATCAGAAATCATAATAGTAAGAAATCGAAGTCACTTTATAAATATTAAAAACATTGAATTCAGAAGTCGGAGCAAAGTTAAACTCTGCAAAGCTGTTAGGTATACTTTCAGGTGCATGTGTATGTTAGTTGGTAGTTTGAGTGTTTGCATGTGTGTGGGGTGTAAGTGTTCTTGCATGAATGTATGCCATGTTTTTTTGTGGATGTATGAATTTGTGGTTCTTGCATGCGGTTTTTTGTCTTTTCTAAATTACGGGTAGTGTCCTAATACCCGTAATTTAGAAAAGCCCCCGCCACACGCCCTTGCGGCGGATTGCGGGGTATTAAGTAGATGTAGATACCTGTCACACTTGTTTTTATCATATCAATTTTTAACGAATCTAGCGGATTTTCTCTGCCCTTTATCTAAATCTTTTTGCCAAATTTTCTCCTAAGGATCCTAAATATTCCAGATGAGGTCTAACTAGAGCAAAATAACACCAATCTTTAACTTTTTCATCACATTACCCCACCACCTGTTTTATGAAGCCGAGTTTAAGGATATTAGGTGTATTTGTAGGTGGCGAGCCTTTCTAAAAGTCTAAGTATTGCTAAATATGAGACTGCTTGAATAAATAATTGATTTTATTGTTAATCCTTTAATTATGATTATTGTCTTCAAAATACTGCCCTTTGCTTCAGCACTTCCAAGGTTTTTTTCCATCTTTCAAACACCACCTGGAACGCTTCTTTCGGAATAGCCTTTAAGTCTGCGATACAATTTTGTTTGTCTTCAATAGTTTCAAATCGGCGTCTTTTCAATGTGGATTTCAACTTAAGAAATAGGAAAAATGATGTGGCAAGATCCGGAGAGAAGGGTGTCTGAGGGATCACCGGTGTACTGTTTTTGGCCAAAGTCTCGGTAACAATCAATGATAGAAGTATGTGCGCCGATGTGTTTTCGGGATGAAAGCATCAAGACTTGTTTTTCCATAGTTGTAGTCTCTCCTGCAACATGGCGAGTCTCAACATTCTCACAACCTCTATAGAGCGCTTTCCACTCACTGTTTTTCCTTTGGGGGCATATTCATAAGTCATAATCCCCTCTCAATTAAAGAAAATGATTGACATCACCTTCACGCTCGATCGCGACATGCGAGCTTTTTCTGGCGGTGGGAAATACTGCCACTGAATTCACTTTAGAAGACTAGAATTTCTTAGACAGTGGTAAATCGTTTATGATAAATCTCAAATCAAAAAGGTAATGACACTAAAGTTGGAAGTTTCAATATTTAAAGTTATCAATGTGACAAAATCTTCTTTAGTGATATAAGTGCATTATATAGTATGTATGAGTTCAAATGAGTGCATGAGATTATAAAATTCTGGACGAAATGACGACCAGATTTTTTCCAAATAAATGAAGCGGATATGATTGGAGGAGAATTTATTTTCTTTATAAAATATTTCCCCTTTCCAAATTCAATATTCTTGTATTGACGAGAGCTAGCAGACACTTATGTATTCCATATGAAAATGTATTATTTAATTTCTTCTGGCCATATATAACATGCAGGCGTAGGGATGCATATTTTCCTATTTCCTTTGAAACATCGCGAATTCTGCTTTTTCTTCTACCAAAAAAGCTTTCTGGTCAACCTCGGACCCCTTCGTCACTAATTCCGCCACATTTATTGCAAATACGAGTAGAGCTGACTACTCTCTGCGGGGAGCTTATACTAATTGCTCAAACTGATACATTTTTAATTATCGCACTGGGTGAAAGGAGTGGGAGGTAGATGTGTAAAATTGAGCGGCGCGCTGCCCATCTTAAAATAGTGCGCATTCATTCAAGGGGCAGGAGGAAACCACATCGAGGGGCGGCGGGAGGGCCTAGGTGGAAGGACGGCCAGAGGGGCCAGCGCAACCTCCAGTTTCGGACGCGGGGGTCATCCGTTGGCTCCACGGCTCCGTTGCGTGCGCGTTAGGGAAAAGGCCCTCAATCACGCATCCCCAGTTAATCACGGGGCATGTGAAGGCGTGACACACGCACAAAAACACGAGTGCGTACCGGGCAGGGGCCGGATCGGCATTTCGAGTAGACGCGGGAATGGTTGGTCGTTCGCAGGACGTGTACGAGGGCCGTCGGGCGGTCGCCGCGAGTGGAGGGGGAAGGAGAGGCAATTTATTAAAAATGTATTAGCGTGTGTAAATAAGCGAGGGCCAGGTGTCTGCGGGGCGGGGGGAGCCGAGTCCTCCTTCCTTTCCACCCCTCCCCTTGCCTTCCCCTGCTGCCCTCTCCACCACTTCCACGCCTCGTCTTAGGGGAAGGGAGAAGGGGAAGTGAGAAGGGGAAGTGAGAGGGGTGAGTAGGGGAGAGGGAGAGAGAGAGAGAGAGTATATTAACTCATAATTGGCTCTCCTCAACTCTCGCCTCCGTGTCCGGCCGTCGCTTCCCACAGCGCCGCGCTGATTGGCGCCCACGGTTAACTAAGCAACGTACATAACAACATAAACCATTAAACTCAAACAGGGTGGAGTGGGGGAAGAGGGAGGAGGAATGGGCCCTGTTTACCACTCTTAACTCGTCAAACGATTCGTGGAACTCAAGTCTTCCCACTTTATCCTCTCCCCTCCACCCGCTCCCCACCCTCCCGCGACTGCTGTCATTTTATTATTATTAGTACGCATTTTCCGCTCTCACTTTGTTAAGAAAAAAAGGTCGTTCTTCTTTAAAGGAGTGGGGTTCATTAAAGGGAAGGAAAATGGTGTTTCTTTCCACGTAGCTCTTTACCACCGTGAAATACGTACCGACAAACAATATTATTAAGAGCACACTAAGTTGTGGGAGATTTTATTTTGCCATTGTCTGGTGATCTTTTAGGGGCTCCTCTATACAATCATATGCTGCCGTTTTAAGTTGACTGCTTTTCTGATGACTTCAAACTGCCAGATTAGCCGTCATGAATCCAATCAACATTATGACAATGATAATTCTTCAGTTTGCCATCAGAACGAGGGAGATGGCGTGGCAGTGGATCCAGCAATTGCAATCCCAATGGTGATGCGGAGATTATGACTTCACACGTTTCAGGCCGTGCACCAATCGGTAGTGTCTATCTGTCTACATATGCCCTGACCGACAACGAAATCTATATAATAATCTTTGAATCCTGACGTAAATTATCAGCTATAGTCATTTTTGAAGGTGCCATTGTATACAGTACTAATACCAATCACTTGCGGGCAAAGCTGGCATGTATATTTTTCCGCTTCCTGACTCTTTAAATACTCTTCCTTTTCCCTTATCCCTTACCCTTCCCACACGGTGCTTGTACCCCCCTGCCAAAAACCTATTTGGTAGATGGTGGAATATATATATAGATGCAGGTATATTCTGTCCTTTCGTCAACTCTCATCTCATTTATTCCGTTATGTGGTACCGATCGTAGTATGTTCCTTACGTTTCCGAATAAATTGTGACGACCGCCTTTTCATGAAATGTTTACCACTCAATATTTTATTGTTTTTGTAATCAAGTAATTAAGAAGTAGAGTTTGTATGACCAGAAGTCTCATCTTTAGGCCATTAAATAAAGTTTTGGCATCACAATTGAAAATGATGAGTGGAAAACGAATACACAAGTGAAAATTCCCAGCGAATTGTCTTGAAGCTATTGAAAAATGTCGGCTAATATTTCACGTGTTTTTACATTTAAATTCATCAAAATATCTATTTTCTGCAAAATTAAGTTTCCAATTTTATTTCTTTAGATTATTTTGCCATTATTGCCACACTTCTACCAACCTGTCATTTCCATTCTGAATTATGACTACGCTATTCGAATTTTAATCAAACGAATCCTTTTGTGTTGAAATGTAGACTGTTTTGGAGGGAAAAATCTAAAGTTAAACCGAATTAAGACGAAGTATCTAAGGCAATTAGTGGGAATCAAAAGAAGTTTTTCGTTGCATACATATCAAAAAGGAGGACCATTGTACTTTTCATAATTATATAATTTTATTTCTCAGGTTAAATTAATCAACGGGTTTCCTAAACACATGGCTCGGAAGGGTAATTCATTATGATTTTTGTTTAATTTCAAAATATGATCCTAGGGACATTTTTTAATAATTTTAATTTATTTTGAATATTTTTTGAAAGCGGTACTCTTACTGAAAGTTTTCCTCGTGAAAGTCACATGGAAATGCACTTCATTAGATGTGTAAAATATGTCTGGTGAATGACGTGACGTGATGATGAACGGTGCCAGGGTGGACTCTCATGGAAGAGGTTTCCAATTTTCAATTAAAATCTGATGCATACGTAATTAGGCATGAAAATCAAAGGAACCTAAAATCAGTGTAAAATGTATTCAGCATTTATTTTTAGTGCAGAAACCTTTTTTGAATCCATCTCTTAGATTTGGCAGGGGCAGCGGAATTAATGTAGCCTCTGCTATTTGTTCGACATTAAGATGGGTCGTATCTACACAAGTTTCAGTCGAATTTTATTCTCGGATTACATCAGCGATGGCTAAAATGTTATTTGATCGGGAGAATGTTCTCAACTTTTCCCAAATGGAACGATTATATTCCCCTCATCAGCGTCATGTGCTCGCCCCAACGCTCGGCCCACCCTCCCATGCCAAGCCGCACCATTCGCCTCGCCTTTTTTTGCTCCCTCTTTATTCCCTTCCTTTTCTCATTTTCTCGCCAGCTTTTGCCTCCGTGATTAATTGACCATAACTTTTATTTCCAAACGAAAACCTTTTTCCAGGTCCTAATATATGAGCGTCGAAAGCTGAGGATTTCAAATTAAGAAGATCTATGTTTGAGTTAAAAGTGTGATGGAAACCTAATGAAGGCAACTGGCCCTTGACAGCGTTAAATATTACAAAATGAATATTTTTCTCCTCCACCAGTTCCCTCCTTCTCCTCTCCTTCCTTCCCCCGTCCCCTCCCTGTTCCTCTCCGGACATCCACCGTCCACCCTCCCCAACCACTTTCACCTCCGCTCCTTCTGCCCGCTCCCCATCCTCAATTTTCCCCTCCGCCCTTCCCTCCGTAGGCATTGCCCCTTTTGGGATGCTGTGGACTTTTCGGTCGCCATGGCAAATCGTGACCTGTCGGAATCAGTCGTGCGCTCTGAATCAAGAGGTCTTCCCTCGCCACGTCCCAGCGGACACCCTGCCAGGCAGCAGGGGAAACCGTTCTCGGGGTTCGGAAGAATCGAAGGTCTTGAGGACGCGGCGATGCGAAGCCGCTCGACCGAGCGCCTCGACCGATTGCGATGCGCCCTAAAACGTCAACATCTTTCGGAAGGGATATTTTTTATACGATTGAGTCCTACACAATCTGAAATTCGATTCGTCAAATGTTACCATGATAAGAGAGTTGTGTGGCCAGCATAATAGGAAGACCGGGATGACCAAGAGCCTCAAGTTTCAAAGAGAATACAGCAGGTTTCAGAACTACTAACACTTCCAATTTCATAACCCTTCGGTTATTATGAAAAATGGCTGTAGAGCTCTAAAAGGGCATTCATCTATACTTCTTACATTGAGGGAACAATAACATTCTCCAGGTTAACCTACCTAATGAAATCGGAGAAATACTGAGATTTAAAATTTTAAATCAACTTTTTGCCGTCACAATACTCGACTGATGCAAAGCAAATTGTATGAGAGCCTTGCAATGATGTTAATATTTAAAGTTGTCATTTAGAACTTCAAATTTAAGGCGAATTCATATTGTTCTAAAATTCCATAAACAATAAGTTGTTTATAAAAACCCTGGAGGCAATTTTTTACGATAGATTGATTAAGATAAGCTCACACATATGTGTCATTCCTTAGCTGGCACAAATATCAAATCCTGTTTTGTTTATTTGGCATTTAATGAACCAAAGAGAACTACTACTAAGAGGTCCATACCTTCATCACTTTATTTTAAGATTAAGGTGTATTTTTTGTATCGATGAGCGATGAAAAATACGCGAAAGAATACACGAACCAGTTTCAAATCCATATTTGTTTTTTTTCTTTTGCCGAAGAAGAAATTTTCTAAAACCGCTACCAAATTGCGTCACCTCTGCCCCACGCCTGCGGTCACGATAGACGCCACCGCGCATTAAGATTCACTTCACTGCCTTGCTGTGCTCCCGAGGCTTGGAAGCGGCGCCTGGCTGATTGGAACTGTTGGATAAATACTGGGAGGAGTGACCAGAATTTGAATTATTGTTGATGATTTTCTAAGTCCGGGAATTGTCCATTGAAACACTTAAAATTGTACTAAAGGTGACATGAGTGAGCTATCATTTCGTTTCTTATTTCCACGATTCTTAAATCAGAGGCCCAGGAATGAAAAATTATTTTCGTGATAGCTCAATCACGCCTATTAAATTTGGTGTATGCTGATCAGAAGCATACCCCGGACATACGCCTCCTGGTTGACTAGCAGGCTACGGCTTAGATGTAGACACATACCGGAATATTGATTGTTGATGTCTGCTGATGACTAATTTGCTTACTTGCCCACTACATCTACATCTACTTATTACCCCGCAAGCCACCGAAAGGGCGTGTGGCGGGGGACACTACATTACCCTATGTAAAATAATTAAGAATTCTGAATGAATAAAGTATTTCTCTTCGAATCCAAGACTTTTGCTGGATTCATCGGTGATATTGCGGTCCTTGATTCTCATTTCTCGTTAGAGCGACAATTAAAGTCATGCAAGCAATCTTTAGGGTGGTGAGATGGCTCATTGCCTAATGGCGCCTTATATACAGGTGTAAAGCGCCATTATATACCTGGTATGTGCCAAGGCACATGTATTCGTCAAAGGCAGCGCCGAATATATTTCAGCCTTCCTCTCAACTATACGCACTGTTCAAGCCCCGATGAATCGCGCAATCGGCCTAAGGTGCCAATCTATCACATATTTCTCTCTCATTATTAATTTATACTTTTATTTTCTAATGTAGCTCTTGTACACCTTATTAGTGCATCCAAGAGACTTAGGTGGCTTGGAAATCCACTTTCAAAGATAAAATTTAATAATTTACTTAGTCTGATATTTGAAGCACCTTTTTAAGGGTTAGTATCAGTCCTCGTCCATTCAGCAGGTCTCATGAATAATGTTTTGGTCACATTCCCTACCTTTATCCTTGGGGAGGAGAGCATTTTATGCTGCATGTTCATGTGGTAGTGGAATTTCGCCGTCTTACTTTTCATGTTCTGGTTTGCGCGTTGCTGGATAGATTTCATGTAGCATCCTGGGGTACGATTGTTTGTTGGTTTATGGTATATGTGCTTACATGAGTGTTGGATGAAGGGATTTTTGCATGAGTGTGTACGCCGCTGTGGGTGTATTTTTGCGAGTATGTGTTGATTTTTCATGTGGTATTGTTCCTTGTTACGGGTGGTGACTTTACACCCCCGCCACACACCCTTGCGGCGGCTTGCGGGGTATTATTTAGATGTAGATGAATAGTAATAGAATGAGTGTTCTAAGTTACATGTATCTGTATAGCTCAGAGTATTTTATTAAGCGTAAAATGCATGAAAGCCTTTGGGCCAGCCCCTCTGGCCTGACGTCGATCCCGGTGGTAAGATGGGCACAAACTAGCTGAGTGCGCTCGTGTTGCCCCGGCTGGATACACCCCACCCCTATCCAGGTCCTCCGCCAGGCTCCCCAGTCTTCGAGTGGTAATGGCTCGGAATGGGTTTCTAGGGGTCCTTGTCGTATCCCACTAATCAAGTGCCTCGGTTTTTCACTCGTGACAGCAGCCACTTGGGTCTCGTTTCCCATCCTGGCTAATCCCGGCCCTATGGGAGGAAACGTTGCGACCGGCCACGGCTAGAGTGTCGACGTTTAACACATTTTAAGTCCTGAAAATTGACTCTTGAGTGATTTCTTAGGATTTAAAGTGCTTTTCGCTTAAGTTTAAATGGGATGCCAAAGGGAGTGATGAATAAGCCTGTGCTTTAGAATTCATTTCAGGGCATTAGTAAGCATTTCAGATACGAATTTGAATACCGTACGGATTTTCCTTGGATCTTTCTCTGATAGTGTGGGTGACGGGGTTGCTCCACACCTATCATACACTCTCTATGTTACTGGAGGAGCACGGCGCATAAGATGCTTTAAATTTATAACTGTGAGTGGGTAACTGGGATTGCTTTAAGCAAAAAATCTGCATTCAAAGAAATCATTGCAAGCGGCCACAAGGGCGTGCGGTGAGGGGTGTTAGGGAACGAGCCATTCATGAACAAATATGAATTTATGCATGTATATGTATAAGTATGCCATTGATCATATACCACATATCTATTCACGCATAAACCGGTACATATTCACACGTACCCATTCACACGTACTTGCCTATTTGCGTCATGGAACAATAGGTATATTTCAATTATTGTAATCGCAGGCCTTGGATAATTTTGCATAGAATATTATTTATTAAAACTGTTTCTTTTCTTTTAAAAATATCTATTAAGAATAGTTTGGCTGTTTCGGGTTACTGCAATACACATGCTATGCAAAAAGGTATCGGAAAAATAGATTTATTTCAGTAATTGTTACAATGCCTCAAAAATCTGCAAAGTACATTCCTTGAGCGTCGACACACTTTTGCCAGCCGCTTTTTCACGATTTGAAGTCTCCCTGAAGGGTGGATTGCGGTAGATCCTTAAGAATACGCGTGTAAGCTTCTTTGATGGCACTTAGGATCCAATGGTGGTGTCCTTTGAGGGAGGATTTCAATATTGAGAATAGGAAATAGTCTGCTGGTGCCAAGTCAGGACTTTTAAGGAGGTTGAAGAATCGTCGCAGTGCCGTTACAAAAGGTCTTCGCAATCAGATATTCGACTCTGCTCTTGGTCGTCCGTCAAGACCGTAGGGACTAGTTTAGCGCAGTTTCGCATCGCCAAAAGTTCAGTGATAATGGTGTGCACTGTCATCTTATCAATTCGAATACTCTCTGCGCTCATGCGCACACTTAACTGACGGTTTGAATTCAGTATTTCACGCATACGTCAGAAAAAATTGTAACCGATACTTTTTATACCAACCTTGTAAACCATTCTAACTATTATTATTTTCAATTTTACTTTTTTCGTCATATATTTATTACTTTGGAATTTTAGTTCCTATATCCAATAATGTCCATTAAACTTGCCGATGGGTAGAGAGAAGCTCTATACTTTTTCCACCAGTTACGGATTAAAGAATCCATCAATATTTTAATATTCGCCACAAACAATAAGTAAGGTCACCAGCGTCATACTTGTATTTTCCGTCTGTCTAGACTGTTATAGATGATTGTCTTTTCTGCAATTGATTTGAGTGTTGACAAATATCCTCTATTCCAACACCTGACAAATGCAGAGACTGTGAGGTCTCGTAGCGGTCAGAGCGAACACGTGCGAATCAAATATACGTCCATGATAATGCGTATAAGTGAGATTACACTCAAAGAAAAGAATATAGATAGTAGGATATGAATCTAAATTCACTACTTTTTAGTGTTAGCATGGAATTATCTTCGATTAGAAACGCTACAGCCATTAGCTCGCCCTCATAGAATTTACCTTTGCTCAAGTGTTATTTTGATGATGGCTTCTTTTCGACTGACTTTTTCCGAACATATAAAATATTTAATGAAAAAATGAAATTATTTACAACTAAACCAACAATAGTTCATTTGAGTATCAAATGGTTCATTGAATATTTTCCTCTCTGGGAGTGGTTAAGTTATTACTAGATGCTCGGTCGATTTTCCATGTTGAGCGCAAATTCTCTGAAAAGTAACTCCTAGAAGCCTACTCCGTGGCTCTTTGTTTCCCTTTCATCATTTGTATCTAAATCTGCGCAATTTCTCACAAGCCGCCATGAGAGCGTGCGGTGAATATGTTAGAGAACCAGCCAAGCACGCAGAACAATTAGTATAGTTTATGCATACACTTGAATACATGACTCCTCGTATACAACTCTAGTGAACATATACACCTGTATGCAACTTGTATCACTTGTTTAGATTGGCCATTTCTTCAGATTCTTTTATTGACGTTATTTTAATTTTTTCGGTCTCTTGGTGTCAATATTGTCATGATGACTTATTTTGCGATGGAGGAACCATAATCAGTGTATTATGGTATATATCTCTCTTTTTCCATCCCAGTGTGCAGATATACCACTATAATATGTTTTCATAATGATATCTTTTGTTGTGCAAGAAAACTCATGTATCTCCTACTTTTCTGAAAGCCTAAGTCTTATAAATCTCTTCAAGAATCAGGAGGCTCCTGGCCTGTGAGTATTCCTCCAGCATACCCATGACGCTAACCCGCTACTCGTACTGTTATGGTCGTCAAAAATTAGTGTTTCTCCATAAAGTAACTATTTCGGGTACAATTCAATTAATATTTTTAAAAATTATATTCTTACCAAACTTAAATAGCAACAAATTACTCCTAAGTTCTAATAATTTTCATTTATTCCGTCGATTTTGTAAATTCCTCTTATATGCCAGGGAATATTACAGATAATGCTCCTCTACTACACCTAGCTCCATTAGCAACAACAAATAACTATATGCTTAGTGGATAAAAATGACTCGCTAAGTGATAAAGTCAGTCAATAAATAACTCGTCAATGAAGAATCATGACAGATGTTAGTTTCAAACTGATTTATGAGATGTAGAAGCCTGCAGTAATTATTTGAGTGTATCTGATAATGTAGAATCAAAGATATTGGATTTATGGCAATGGAGCTGATTGTTCATCTTGGGATTGTTATTCTTGGCAGAAAATGGCTAGTGATAATATTGTTTTGAATATTCGTCCCGGCAATCAAGGGAACTCGTTCTCCGTGATTTTTTTAGTAATATTATCCTAAAAAAGTAAGCGCATATTGTTAGTGATCTTTTTCTGTCAGATAGTGGCATATGTAAACTTTCATCTTGAGTAAGATGGTATAATCGCCCAATCATTCTCCTATATCTTGAAAGTGCCCTGGGTAAGTAAACCTTGAGACATGCGATTATGTGATTTATTAAAAATAACTCCAGACTAGTAACAATGGCGTCCATGAGGCCCGGTCGTTACGGTATGGGCCGAGAGAGAGAGTGGGAGAAAGAGGTATTTCACTCTCTCGAGTCGATCTCACGGATTGCGAACCTTTGTGGGGGGGGGAATGGGGATGGATAGGGGGGCGGGAGGGAGGAAAGGGGAGACGAGGCGTTACTTGGCAACGGGCTCTTCGAAAAACTCCACCGTAGAATAAAATGCTTCTGATTGCGGATTCCGGAAGATTCTCTCTCCCTGTTTCCCTCTTGGGCGGATGGGTTGGGTTGGGATGGGAATGGGGTGAGAGAGAAGAGAATTTTTCGCGGCGGCGGGGCCCTTACTATTATTGCGGCGTTCCCATGGCGACCGATTGAAATGGTTGTGTCGTGCGGGCTCCTCCCACAAGGGGCGGCGATTACTGTCGGGTTGGCCTCGGGAACGCGCCCACAAACAGCCTCGCAAACTGCAAATAAAGTATTCATAACGGCTGTTATTTGAGCGGTGCGAGGACGGATTTCGCGCGTGTATTTGGCGGAGAGAGAGAGAGAGAGTGAGCATGAAAACTCTCGCAGAGAATCGGCCATCTTGTCGATTCCATGAGGTTTTATTTTGCGTGGTTGGCCCCGAAGGAAGTGAAACCGTTCCGCGAAGTTTCACTTTCATGCTGCCTTTTGTCACCGCATAATGCGGATAAGATCGCACCTGTCCGCCTATCCGTTGTAATTTAAAGGAATTTTTATATCGCAATAGCCAATATATATTGAGTATTTAAGATTATCTACGAAGCCATTAAGGTTCTGTGGGTATTCTCGAGATCCCCTTGCTTTATATCACATCAAATTGCCCTCTCATCTCTTCCTTCGCATTCTTATCTCGGAATCTTTGACTCTTTCATTTTTCCAAACCAGCAGTCACGGTGGTACAAAATTGAGTGCCCATGAGCAAAATAAATTTCTATCAGGTACCTACTGAATCTTAGGGGAAATACCAATCTGAATAGTTTTGGGTGCGGTTTGTACAGTAACGTTTTCAAGTGAACAAACTTATTATGAAAATAAAATCATAAACCTCAACATACGATTGGTGAATTCTTGTTAAAGCGCTCTGAAGTTTACTATTTTTTTGCTATCAACATTTAGTGAGTTTCCATTTTTTAAATGCCAGGTAAATGCATTTAAATTATGAAATTAGTCGAATTTCCATATTCCGCGTCTATTTACTTCATAGAACACCTTTCAATGCGAATGATTTTTTTTCCGGGCACAATGCAATTTTAAAATTACAGAGTGATGTGAATGAATCAACGATGAATGAATTTAATTGAATTTAGATTGATTTTGCTACATTTTGGGAACGAACACAAAATTTTGGTATTTTCCTTTTTAATTCCCAATAAAGGTATAAGAATTGGCTAAAGTAATAAAATAAACTAACTTCTCCTGCATGAAGAAGGAAGTCAGCGCAATCTCCAAAAATAATATTAACTATCGTAATGAGATACTTTACCTACATCTGCGCGATGCCCTGCAATCCACCGGCATGGAATGTAGTATGGATGTCAGGGCTTATAATGTAAATCAATTTTAATTAATATAATATTATCTACTAAAATTGTTGCACTTTCTTTTGTTCTTATATTATCAAATACCTGTCAAAATTTTGGTTGTTGATGGTTAAATGTTGACGTTTTTGAGTTTCTCCTAAATTTTGCTATTGTGAGAATGAAATTCTCCCAGGCCATCATTACATCGCGATTTATCCACTGTTTATTCAGTTATTCACTGTGTGAGCCGGAGGAAGGTCTTCTGAAAAGCTACAGCATACTCTCTTTGATGCTGGCATTAAGGGAGTTATTAGTAGATCAACCTTTGCCGGGAGAGCAAACCTGGTTAAGGCCCCCTCGAATTTCCCCATTTTTTCGTTCCTTCGGATAGGATTTACCCTTTCGGAAAAAATGCTGGTGTTCCGTTACTAACACTAACATTGCTTGAGATTCTTTATTATCGAACAAACTATTATTGACTCCATGAGTGTGTACCATATGGATGTGAGATCAGTAATTACTCGGTTCCTCCGTATCTCCGTTTTTAAATGTAAGTGGTGCAGTAGGTGCTAGGTGTATAAAGAAGGTGATGAGACTGATATTTTATTGCTTTTTATTCGATTGAAATTACCATTCCGCATTATATTCTTTGAAGTAATTTCCCAGGGTGGCCACTCATTGATTAACACGATTGCCCCACTCTTCATAGCAGTGCTGGAACTCGGATACTGAAATTACCTTCAGTTGGTCGATTGCGGCCGCTTCAATGTCTTCTAGTGTCCCCAATTGACGTCTTTTTAGCTACCTTTTCAATCTTGGGGAGAGGGAAGAGTCGTTAGGACTCACTTTAAGAGAATAAGGGGGTGGAGAAGTTACATCGATGTTCTTAATTGCCAAAAACTGTTCCGAATTCCTCCTCTGAAAGGCTTTTCGGTACCATTTTCGCGCAAATTTTCCTCATCCCAAATTCAATGGTCAAAATCTTATGAACAGTGGTTTGTGTCCAATGCAACTGCTCTCAGATCATTCTGACTGTTAATTTTAGCTCAGAACACACAAGGTCCCGGATTCTAGCAATACTTACGCCAGTTTACAGTTGCGGGCCTTCCGCTGCGATGTTCAATCTGTTATTTTCCTTATGAAAAGACCTTAAACCACCTGAAGATCTAAGCCCTTGACAAAATATTTCATCCATAGCCGTGCTGAAGCTTTGCAAAAGATTCTGTTTAACTGTGACCAAGCCTGAAGCAAAACCTGATAGCACAACTTTGCTTGAAATTCGTGTAACTCATTCTCAGACCATAATAGAAGAAATCGGTCGACAGAAATCCCTACGGACAACTTAATAACTCCACGGATTCGAAATTCATACTTGAAAATAATCACAGTTTACCCCTCCATCTCTCTTATCACGAAACCTCCAATATAGCCAAATCAAACCTACACTACCAGTTGTATTACTACATTACTCCTTATATTTCCCAGTCATTGGTAATTTTGGGAGCTATTAGGGACTTTTTCAATATGATCTTAAGATCAGGCGTAACATTCGACGCTAGTTTCTGAAAAATTGGATTCGGGACTTCCTTAATGACCGCAAACAAAGGGTAGTGATAGATTTCTCAAGCTCTAATTATGTGCAAGTGACATCTGGTGTCCTTTATCATCATCCTAATTATATCATTTTAGCGTCTCTGATTGTCAAGTAATTCGTTGAAGATTTTTCGGAATTTAATTAATAGTTGTAATAAATATTCAACATGAATTTTAACATAGGCCATAAATAAGTATGGGAACATAGAAAATGAAATCAATTATTATATCATGCCATCAATAGAGGTTTTTTTAAAAGGTAGGCTAATAAGATTGTTTACAATATACCACTTTCTCATTTATATCCAATAAAACCCGAGTGAATGCGTATATTAATCCGGCAAAAGCCGCCGTTTCACTCGTGCCATGATGGGTTTTGAAGTTCTCACTTTCAGTTTGGTTGCATATGCGAAGAAAACCTTTCAATTTCACGAGAAATAAAAGCGTTACCATTGGAAAAAACTTGTTTTCCTTCATTTTATTTTTTTACAAACGCAGCCTCTTTTATATAATTTTCATCGCACAAGCAACTGGTAGCGTTGAAATATGTTTTCAGAAAGGATGGAGCCGAAGGAAGCTCCATGAAAGGCGTCCTATTTGCTAGGGGTAACTACGCTAGAAATTTTGGCCGTTAAATCTATAGCCGGCATGGTGTATCCGTGCAGTTAGTTCAAGGGGGTTTACAATTCCTTCCATCTACTCTCTGACGCAATCTTCATCCTTCTCTGCATTTTATGTCAGGTGAAGTCTTTCTAGTCTGTGAGTCTCCTGTATTAAATCCTTTACGCATTCCCGATGTTTTACTACGCTCACGGCTACTTTTTGTTGATAAATAAGGTAATAGGAATTCTTAATTGATTTTTTTAAATTGAAAACGTTTCCTTCTAATTGTATTTAACACGTTTTCATATTTAACCTTTATAACTAACGTATTTTAAGTATATTTTGTTATCATGAAGCAAGGCATTAATTTTCCAACGTGAAGAAGAGGAGAGCAGCAGCATGTGAAGTCTGTAGGACGTTTAGTTTAATTTTATTTGCACAAGCATTTGTTCTGAGTATCATCAATAGAGGTCCACAAGACTGTACAAACAACTATCCTGTCGAAGATCAGCTTTTTGTTAAGAAAGGGAAGAGCAGCTCCAGCTCAGCAAATGCTCCAATCACCTTTGTGGTGATTGGAGCATTTGTGGAAACAAGTATCAATTACAATTACTTACAACGCCTTTTGCCATTGATGGAATTTGGAGCTGGCGTTGTTGTATTGGAATATTCCCTGCATTCGATTTTTTTTCGAAATATTCGTGGTCTGAAGCCAGAGGTGATAGATATGTATGAGTGTAAGTTTACGTACGTTTATACGTATATGTGTAAAAATTTCTGTATGCATACAATTGAATATTTATGCATAAATGGTTAGTTCCCGAACTCTTATGACCCACGCCATTGTTGCCGCTTGCGGGATATTGTGTTTATTTGAAGTTTTTTTTTCAATGTATGTCCAATTATTTTTCAAATAAATTGTCATCGTATTAGTTCTGGTTGTAGAATTCACCCTGTCTTAGAGTATTAGGGATTGGGTGGTGCTTGCATGCATGGAGTTAAAAGAAATCGAGATAATAAAATTTGTATGGCAATTTTTTCAGATTTTGCTGGAGTCGCTCTTGACGCCGAAAATAGTATTGCTGAGGTTTATCAATAATCTGTGTAGTCTTTTTCACTATATTCCTTAGTTGTAAAAAATGTTATCAATATATGACGTAGTGGTCCTACTTTCAGGTATTCGTAAACTCTTCTGTCAATAATTACTTGAGGATCGAGTTGATGAGGTGGCTAAATCACTGGTTTCCCAGCCAGAAGGCTCGGGTTTGATTTCCGGTGTTGGAAGGATTTTTTGGTGCATATTTAGCAATAGTCTGAAGATAGAGGTCATAGACGCCATTAGGATTAGGTGAGCAATTTGGTAGAGGAAGGAATCCATTCCGAGGGGAAGGAGGAGGGGTGGAGCATAATCCGTGATTGGCCTACTCTTAACTGAAGGTTGAGGTCAGGGGCGCCTTCTACTATTAATAATTACTTGTCGTTTCCCTTTAAAAATTAGATTCCGTAACCTATAAAAACCCTTTAGCCATAATATGCATGTTTACTTTGTTTCCAACATATTTGGGGTGTTCTAAATCAATGATCACATTGTACCTGTATTTCCATAGATCACATCTTTCAGAACATTTCCCTCCGTTGTGTTTATATATATATATATATATATATATATATATATATATATATATATATATATATATATATATATATATATATATGTGTGTGTGTGTGTGTGTGTGTGTGTGTGTGTGTGTGTGTGTGTGATAATGATAATGATGTGACTAATATGGTGGGAATGTGTTGGACTAGCGGTTCACATTTTTCTGTAAACCACATCAGATTATGATACTTAGCTATTTGGATGGTCTTCAGTCAACTGAAAGAAACTTTGAAAAAATTATTGGCAGTAATTGCATTACACATTAGTTGATTTGGTTGAAGTATTCACAGACTTTTTAAAACATTAGGACTCTACGGAATACCATGGCAAAGCTTGGAATGGTAAAAAAAATGCTAAATGGATTGGGGAAGTGGCATTAATCACTCATCGGTGTATGATTTAATAAAATGCTGTTTTTACTGATATAGTGTACTACATACAATCATAATATGTCTATGTCAAACATTATTTTCAACTTTTTAAAAGTATTTCTCAAGAATTTTTTTGATAATTTTTTAAAATATCATTTCTTTAAACAATGATTTAAAGGACAAATGATGGCCTGTTGAAGACAGCGCTCAACAGAGGCTGTAGAAGCAGCGTCCTTTCCCTGCTTCGGCTTCCCTGCTAAGAAGTTCTGCTTCGCAGCTATGGTTCAGCCGGAAGATTCTAGAGCCGTTGCCTGGACTTCAGTCCGCGGTCTACAAACCAGTAGTTGAATGCACATGGCTACCACGCCACATCACAAAGGTAGGCTGATATGTACCATACACGTTACAAGGTACTCCTCGTCCCATTTGAATGTATGTCCGTTCGGAGAGTGCATTGGCATCGAAGGCGGAAATCAATTCAAAAGTAATGTTCTCCCGCCGGAGCCCTTCGTAAGTCGCGGGGGACGTGTGCGTCTGCCTCCTCCGCCCCGCCTGCAAGTATCCCGGTGTTGCTCCTTCTCCTCCCGAGCGCAAATTGCGGCCCGGCGGCGGGCGCAACCCTCGCCGCCGCCGACGTGCCCCAGTCGCGGCAGCAAACCATCCACCAGTGCGGGGGGTGAGGGTAAGCGCTCCCGACCCCCTTCGGGAGAAGCGCTGTTTTACGGGTCCTCTCCGCCCCCGGTGCATGCCTCTTATTTCTAGGAGCGAGAAACGCCGGGAGAGAATAAAACAGGAACAATCGGTGTTGGTTTTCGATGGTTTGGAGGGGATTTGTGTGTTGCACGCCTTCCTTGTATGGAAAGCAAGGGAGGAGGTTGGCATCTTTCGCCCTCTCCGCTTGCGCTCCCCCACCCCCCGGGTGTCTTCCCACCACCTCGTTTTACGCCTTATTCCCATATCGAGAGAGGCAAGCGGAGGGAAGAAGAGAGCCGCCTCGTTCCCTCCCCCGCCGTCCATTCCCGAGAGGGTGGGTGTGTTCAGATGCGAAGGGGCGAAGTCGTAAAGGCGCGGCGGCGGTGGCGGGTGCCCGGGAGCGGGTCGCCGCCGTCGTGGGTCCTGCTTTGCATCGGGGACGGGAGCGGGGGAGTTTTAACGGTCGACCGCCCCCTCCCGTTGCCGCCACAGTCTTTTGTTGCCGGACAGGCCGACACTGCCGCCGCCGGGTTTCCCTCCTACGTGTTCAGGAACTAAAAATGGGCTTAAATTACCTTCGACCCCGCCGTGGGGAATAGCATTGGATTATAGTGTTCCCCTGAGAGCAGCAGCCATTCCATATGTAAAACGTCCCTCAAAACAAACCACAATAGGACAGCGTAACCACCGTACGATTATTGATGGGACTCGAATCCGCGGTCATTGGGGTCAACAAGCGAGTTCGCTAACCGGCTATTCCGCTGTGACGGACTGAATGAGTCAAGATGATTGCTTAAATGCGAAAAATTATTCATTGTTTTTTTGTTATTGAGTATTTTCCAAAAGTTATAACTCTCTGCAGGCTATTTAAGTGCAGGCCATATTGAAAGTTTTTCAGTAAAAACCAATATCTTATATTAGAATGAATTTTCCGTATTAAGAA
Organism: Hetaerina americana; assembly: GCF_022747635.1. Lineage (NCBI taxonomy): Eukaryota > Metazoa > Arthropoda > Insecta > Odonata > Calopterygidae > Hetaerina > Hetaerina americana. The sequence goes on from NW_027286763.1 coordinate 33,631,533, forward strand.
GTAATTTCAACTCACATTTTGTTTGGAAAAATCTTGTAAATACTCTTCCGAATGAAACATTATTACGTCTGTATGCGCTGATAATAAAATAATTAAATTTGTTTCGCGTATCTTTTACAACGCAGAGAATACTCCTTTCTCTTCAGGGAAGCCTGCAGTCTATGCATGCGCAGTATTTTCAAACATCTGATATACAAACAATATCGTTGTTCTTAAGACTTTCATGTATTTATCTAAATTGGAAGACATCCGTACACACTAATCGTAAAGTGAAAAGCAGGATTGAGTTCCTGGATGATTTTATTTCTTTAGAAAAACTAATTCAAAATTTAATATTTTTTATGCTTCACCAAAATATTTTTATTGCGTAATTCTGCTTCAAGGATTATAGGGAATAAATTGGGAAGTTCGAAGTTGTTGCTTACTGCCAATCTGCGTAGTAATAGTATTTGTAAACATAAGCAATATTATAGATTAATGGACCTAATTTTGGCCATTGTAAGGTACATAATCCACCAAACACTTATTCTGTTTTAACTCATACTATTAACTCGCCCGAATGCATAGAGTAGAAAACTTAGATAAGTTATATTTCAATATCAATCCTGTAATGCATGAACAAATGTGTGCAAAAATTATTTATATCCCTTAAATATTAAAATTTCTCCATTGGATACTCGAAAATCTAACTAGGTATCACAAAATTTTGATGAGTGTCTTTTGCGGAATCCCATAATACCATACTTTGTTCTTTGCTTCATTTTTTACAACGTGGCTTTCCACGGGACCTATGTGAATCATGATGAAGTTGCAAAAATGGAGTTGGAAGAATTTTACATCAACATTAGTAACATTCTTTAAGTGTATCGTCAACGTTGTTTCCTCTAGAAATCTTATTTTATAAAACTCGATAGGTAGCTGTCGACTCCATTATTTGTACTCCATTGGCTTCGAATCATTGCCATCTTTTCCGTTATTCCCTGTCGCGGTTCAACGGTATCTTCAAATAATCTACCTCACACACACCATAGTTTTCTTGTAGAGAGGTCCGCAATTTATCATGAAAAAGACTCGTTATTACGGTTTGTCCCTAACACCAACACCGAATATTTGCGCCTCACATTTGCTATACTTAATGGCAAAAATATTTGATGCTCGATGCAGCCGCATTGGTGAGGCTATTGAATGATAAATTACGGTTCCCTCTGGAAGCAACCGATGGGATGTGTGGCAAATGATTTGGAGATACCGCTGGGCCGTGACAGGAAGTGGCGAGGGAACGGGGAGAAGATGGTTATGATTTGAGGTACAGAACATGGGGTAAAAGTAATTGAGCTTCGATTTATTCGCTCTGATTATTCACTCAGTTGATTCAAAAACTTCCATTAAGGAAGTTTTTCACCCTTTAGTGCATAATTTTAGCGAGTTAATCGAGGTTATCGATACTTTCTCTCTCTCTTTCTCTAACTCTTTCCACATGGCCGTTTCAATTCATAAAAATAAAGCAAATTGAAATTAAATTTTCTTTAAGATTATAAAAAATGATATTTTTGATTTATGAGGATAGATGGCTCATTTCATATTCTGTCTCCTTCATTCAATCTAGTAATGAATTTTACTACTTCAATATTTCACTCCATTTGATTTTCGTTGCATTTAAAATTTTCGAAATGCTAGTCAACGTTCCATTTTTCCGATTACAGTTATTTCAAAATAGGTCCATATTAAAACTGAAATATGAAATTAATGTGCATCTTCTATAGAAAATCTTTTTTGTAGAGGATGAAGAGTTTGAAACAGTAACATTCAAGTAGGTCTTGGAAACAATGGGAAAATAAAGAAACAAATATTTTACATAGTAGAAGGAGTTCTCAAAGGGAGTGAATAAAGTACCAAAATATTTCAAATAGGTCAGGTTTCCAGGGGTAAGGGGACGGCCAAACGCTTTTTTAAACCAGGAATGGTGATTGTTTACCGCAGGATGTACTAGATCATTCCAGTTTGAAAAAAGATTATCAGCTTCCATCCATTTTAACTCAAGGTTTGTCCAATCCATCTAGTTCTTCTTTGACGTATATGGTCCTTTCCTCCTCTATATATTTGCTTACTCCTCACTTCGTCTGCTCGTTTAATCTTGAATACCATATTTTAAAGTTTTTTATTCTTCGCTATACCAATTTTCGAATGATCCATGTCTCTGAACCTTCGAGTGGCATGCTCCCTACGAACGTTTTGCGAACTGCTTTCTCGTTTGCTGTCTTAGGTTCATTAAACATTATTGTTGCCTCTTCCTCATGGCTTCCTTCTTAGATTGGGCTATTTTTTGCTTGATGTCGGTCGTTCTTCTTCCATTGCATGTAATAATGCTGCCAAGTTAGAGGCTTGATTTAACTTTCTCTATTTTCACTCATTGAGTTGTGATATTTGCCTTCAGTTCTCCTCTGGCAATTACAAGGATTTTAGTTCTCGTCTTTTCGTTGCTCATACCATATTATAGAAGTACTTGGTCCATTTCTTTCAGAATTGATTGTAGTTTCTCTCGCATTTCTGCAACCACTGCAATGTCATCGGCGAGCCGGAGCTTGTTTCTTCCTTCACCATCCTCACTGACTCCTATGACCCCCAATTCTTGTACATCCTTCATTTCCTATCCTAGAAATATGATGAATAATGCTGGCGGGAGATTAAATTCTAGTCTAACTCCTTTCTTAATTTTGGCTTCCATTTCTCTTCTGTTTGTTAATTGAAATAATTGTTACTTACTTCTTGTAGAGGTATTGAATCATTCTCCTCTCAATTATTTTTCTAGTGTACTTGCCGAATTAACTCATTTTTCCCGGTAAAATAATTTTTTTGTAATACTCGATAAGCCACCTAAAGTAATTAGCAAATTCAACGATTCCTTGGACGAAATAATCTGATCATTCATCGTTTAAATAGAAAATAAATTCAGAATTAGAAAAGTATTTCTTATTTTTTTGCGTAATCGAAAGTCCTAGCGATAATTTCAATTGGTGTAATTTCTTCAAATAAAACATTGATAAGTTTATCAAACCAGTCAGAGAACTAGGTATTTATTTGAAATATTAGAAAATATCTCTAGATTTCGTACTTTGTAAGAATGAGATTATAAACTTAAATAGAGATATAAATAGAGCCAAATCAAAGATTTTCTCATCGAATAGGATATATACGAAAATACTCGTATATACCTGAAAATATTCCGTTTTCATGGATTTAACGTCTTTTATAATACTCTATGACGTTATTTCTGTTCCAGACAGGACCAATGAACCTTCAGCTACACTACAAATCTAAATGTTACCTATAAATTTCAATCAATAGCTAAAACCTTTAGATAAGTCTATATAATGAACTTCCATTATCTTATTATATTACGGAAAGTCAGCAAAATACACCGGAATTGTAACATACTAAGGTCAAAGTTATTCTTAGAAGTAAGAGTAAGGGATATGTGTAAGATATTTCTATTTTCAAGGAAAAAGAAACCCCAGAGATGTCCCCACGAAAGCTGGTCTTAGGGTCCCATTCATTCACAACAGGCGCGCTAAGATTTGTCCATCTATAGTTCTTTTTGTTAGCTATTTTGTTTGTAATTGACACCAAAACGTTGCATGAAACGGTAGTGCCCTTTCCTGATCATACGATAGCGTTATTAAGTCATGGCGGCAACTTGAACGAAGATTGGAGAAGAAGAAGAGCGGGCCGCACAGCGCCTTCAGTGGACCGCATCCCTCCTGCCGCTCAATTCCTGCAAGGACCGTGGACCACGCGCCGTTCCTGCCCTCGACCCTCCATCCGCCGGGGGTGGAGCATTGCGTCCCTTGCACCCTCTCCCCCCACCCGCCTTCACCCTGCCGCCCCAGACCCCTCCCGGCCCCCCTCCGCACACACACGACCAACTGCACACCCCCTATCATCACATCCTCCCGCTCATCCTCGCCATCACTCTCCTTCTCCACCTCCCCCGTTGTTTGCCGTTCGTGGCGTCTTAAAGACGGTGTTAATGGCGGAGAGTGGATTTTTCTCTCGCCCACCCCACTCCCTCAAACACGCCTCCCCTCATCCTCCCCCCGTCGTGCTGCGGCGGCGAGGGGGAGAGGAGGAGGCGATGGTTTTTGAGGCGAAAGGGTGGATGGGGCGTGTTACAATGGCGCGTTAGCTTCATGGCCGAAGGCCTTCAGCGAAAAAGGCGAGAGGGCGGAAGGGAGGAAGGGTGAGGGTGGGTGCGGAGATCGTTAAACGGCCCAACGGCAGAAGATGAAGGGTGGGTGGATGGGTGAGTGGGAGGGGGAAGGGGAAGCGGGAAATCATGCACAGCGCGTGAGGAAAAAATTGAGCAAACAAGGGTTATCTGCGGCGCCGCCGGTGGCGAACGATGGAACCAGCGAAGAAAATGAGGGGGTCAGAGGGGGGAAGGGGGAGTCGAGGGGTAGATAGGTTGGGACGCCAATTTCCCGGCCGCCGCCACATTCACGGCTCCGAAGGATTCGTGGAACAAAGAAACGAATGCCCATCCTCCTCCGCCTCACCTCCGCGGTCTTTTTAGAATGCGCGGCGGCAGGTCCCGGCGTGCGATGCCGCGAGGATTGGCTCGGCGCCTGCGTCCTCACTCCCCGCTCTCCCGTCCCTTACTCCACTCTCCCTCATCCCCACCCCACAGGGTCCCCGGCGAGGCGCCCCCTGTGTGCGTTACGTGGTGCACCGGGGGATGGCCTCCTTGAGATTCGGGCACCTTGCCTCCTCCCGGCGGAAGGGTGGCTTTGGGAGTCCACCCACGAACCAAGGGGTCCTTTATCTACGGGCCCTTCTCCATAAAAGTATAAGGAACGGGCGGTCCATTCCAGAAACGTTCATCTGGGGGAAACGTCGCGGTCAGCTCCTCTCGGCCTGTCACCGCGAGCTTTGGCGCCGTTTCCAGGGACGTGGGAAGGGATCACAGTCCTATTATGTGTCACCTGCCGACCTCTGTAAAAGCCACTGCGTGGGTTTCCGTCGCGGTAGTTGACGAGACACGGTTAAGGGACCAGAATAAAATCTACCTGTGATACGTTTGTGACTTTAAAAGTATTACAGATTTCACCAAAATTTTAAGTACACCTGCAACTTCATGATATAATCCAGACTGCCGCTAGTTTTTGTGGCAGAGGTTGATCCCAGACCAAGCAGCCTCAATTAGTAATTCACAGTTCTTAAATATTAGGGATTAACGGATAAGTTATTTGATGCAATCAATTGGACGAATTCTTGCAAATAGTTTTACATGAGTTACTAAGTTAAATAGTAATCCTCTGCCATTAAGAGATCAGATGATTGTGCGAGTTAAGTAAAATAAGAGAATGGAATAATAGCTACTAAAGAAGCTTCTTGTATTGCTTTCTGAGCACCGTCATAGTCAGTTATTATTTATATTTAGTCTTCATCGTTGGTGGGATGTATTATCTTTTAATGCTGCTAGCTTAAAATATAATCTAAATAAGCTTGTTTCCGTGACCTCAACTACTTATTTACTCCCGCCGGGATTTAAAATATGCAGAATACAGGTTTGTAAAATTTAATTTTAAGCATAGCGTACAGTGTTCACACAGTTCATAGGTAAGTAGAAACCAACCAGATAAGATAAATGAAAAAGTATGCATTTCCTTGAAATAGTCCAAAAACTTGAATTCTAACGTTTTTCGAAGAGATCTTTTAAATTTCTCTTTATATATTTAACACCGAAAGTAAGCTGCGCCAGGATCATTCAACTGACATGGTCATAGTAAACTACATTTTCCTAACGCACTGTTAATAAAAGGTCGCTCTCGTGCTCCACAGGAGGAACCATTAATATTTTACCCAAGTAAGTTAAGGCACACATTTTAAACTTAATATTTTTTTAAACAATTAAATGAAATGTTCGATTGAAAAAAATATTAGCTAGCACTCCGTTATCATTTCAACCATGCACATTTTGCATTGCCTTGATCAAATCAATTGGCACAAATTGTGTAAAAATTATGTCATTTCAAGTTATCGATCATTTGTTTAGCTTGGCACGGATTTCCTTAGTCACGAATGGCACTTGGCCAACTGAAGGGGAATAGCCCTTGTCGGAGGTGGCCGCAACGCGCTGTACAAAACCTTTTTTTGCTGATTTGTAGAATATAATTATTTTTAATAAGTGGACCTAAAGGAATGGATGTATTGTGATCAGTCATCTCAACACCCGCACAACTTTCGCGACAAATGTGGACGCATTTGAATTTATCCGATGATACTTTCATTTCGGGTAGCTGTTTTGAAAGGCCTCATGTTGCGCAAGAGATAAAAAAAAGCAGTGGAATATTATGATGTGGAAATTATGCACCTTTGGAGACAAAAAATGGTAATAGAGATATAATTGGTGATAATTGCAGTCAGGTTTGGTTCCCCTGAATGCCTGCCAATTATGATTCGTCCTTGCAATCCTCACTGGGTTCTTACCTTTCCCTTACGTCTCACATCATTTCCATTTTTATGTTCATCACGAATCCCCTACTCTCCTATATGGGCGCAACACGACTAAAGAATTACGTTTCTAACGGCTGGGGATACTTAAATAAATTGCTAAGCATAAAGGGGTAATTATAGTGTGAAAGATGATGGAAGCTAGCCATAGCTCATCTGAGTTATCACAAGATGCAGTACCCGCGATAAAATTGACTGAGCCCGACTGAATTACGCACTCTCGATGGAATAAATTGCGCTTCCAGAGAAAACGGTCGTTTGCCGAACGTACACTTCTGCATAACATGGGAACTAAATGTCTCATGTTTACTGCACATGACACTGCATTGACGACATTCATAATTACTAAAGATTGTGTTGTGCATGAAATGGTTATCTTTCAATCAAACCGGATCGTACGACTATTGTAATGATATACGATATCTTCTGGCCTATATGCCTTTATCTATATAAGTATGAGATTCATAGTCAATAAATACCTCCGGCTAGAAAGATATAGTTTTTATTAAAATATTCCCTTATCTGATGTACCAAAATGAGTTATCTCAATCACACCACCGCTCGTGGTGCCCAGGGTACTATTCCTATACTTTTTTGTCGCATAAGTATTTCCCTTGATTATTTCTGTGGCCTTTATCGTGAGTAATTGTGATCAATGGGCGAAAGCACTCTGCTTTCTTTTGCCGATTCATCAAAATTATTGATTTAAATGATATAATGAAGATTATCCACTGATGATATTCATTGTGTACCCTGCTATCATTGTGTTTTTAGTTCTTTATCCGCGAAAATCAAGCAATCGTCACTGGGCTGGACTAGATTCGCGGTTCATTAGCCAAAATGTTTGGAGTTTTTTTGTGTGATAAAAGACAATTTTAATAGTATTAGTGCCTTGTGAATTTATCCCTATCATTTGCTGTCTCTCTTTCTAAAATGTGTACAGGCAACAATTTTAATCAGTGCATTTTCATTTTTCCTGTCTCACGTCAACATATGGATTTACGTTGAATTGCCATATGGGAAGTTTGCATTCACTATGCCTAGAATGTGATAGGTTATTCTTTCGATGAACCCAATTTTAGTTGCTAAACCGTAGTAGAAGTTGTAGGGAAGGCGACCGATAGCTGAGGTCATTTGCGCCATTAGGTATGGTCAGGAAAGGATGAAGGGTGGAGAGAAAACCGGCGCCAGCATTACCCTACTCTAATCGAAAGGCGCCAAGGGGTCCGCAGTTAAACGTCCCATCAGACGGACGGAGTACTCACTCAAAGTGACTTTCACAAAGTAGCTCAAGTAGGGATCGAAACCACTGTATAATATCGGTCACTACCGGGATTCGAACCCGGGTCCTCAGAGTGAGAAGCCAGTAAGTTAGACACCGCACCACCCCGATCCTCCCTTGCTAAACCGTTACCAATGGATGAAAGAAGTTCAATAATTCTTCTTTTTGACTATATTATCTCCTTTTTATTTAAAAAAATCCTGAAGGAGGTATTTTTTATCAAATAACGGTAAGGCAGAGTATGTTTATTCACGAAAAAAATATTTGCCTATTTCTTTTATTTCAAAAATTTACTCAGACGGTGAGGTTAATTTATTCTTCCTCCTAAGGTAAACCCGCATCTTTGTCAAATAATATCAGTCTGAAATTTGCGAGTTTAATAAGCCAAGGTTATTATTTTCACCGGTCATATTTAGTATCACCTTCGCCATTTACACAAATCATTATCGTAATGATTTGATGGGAGCATTCAACCGTCTCCTGTGAAATGTTTCAATGAATGCAAGACCACTCCATTGGCAACGGCCTCCTAGTCAGCTATGACGACAAGAGAAAAGGAGATTGCTCCTAGTGGCTGCTTGGAACGAATTAATCATAATTTTTTTATTGCCAGTCAATCAAGTGCATTGTAACTGTGCTTACGAATAATTATGTATGTGCATAAGCAAAAAGGCTAACCTCGTGGCCACAGCTTCCCATCCGGTGTGCACTGATGCCTATCGCGTCCGTGGTGATTATCTTGTGCGAGGCATACTCGTTGACGAATTTGATTTCTCCGTTGCGCGTTTTCCGGTGAAAATAGCCGAAATATTATATGGCACGAGAATTCTACAAATGCAAAAACAGTAAAGGCTCGAAGAGATGGATCTAAATATCATGACATACACAGCAATGAGTCAAATAAAAGTTTGAGGACAGTTCGCCCTCCTTCCTCTCAATCAATCCATGAAAAAAAATTTCCCTCATGATAGCTCAGACATTTTTTGCACCGAATAAAGTTAGAACCTTTTCAATTCGTTCAAAAGCGGAAAAATGTTCCTGGATATTTTTTATTCAAATATATCGCCCAGTGCATGCAAAGTGTTGAAATCGGTGTTACAACCACCAATTTGGATATGGATGCGTGCATTTCTTTTTCTATTTATCTACATCCCCCGCCACACGCCCTTGAGGCGGCTTGCGAGGTGTTATGCAGATGTTATGTGGATGTACATCGACATGAATACCCCGCGCTTCACCGAAAATGTGTCAAGCAGGGGGTGCAAGCCCCTCGTGGGATGTTTAAGGAATATGGGTCAATCAAGAAGAGTATGTAAAAAGGGGAAAAACTTCCACTAAAAAATATCAAGAAACGTGCTTATTTAAATACATGTTGGCGAAAAACCTAGTCCAAAGCCAGTGGTATGTATTCCTCCCTACTGATGAAAATAAAGTCAAATTGAAATCTTGAATACGGGTTGCGACAAGCTGGAGATAGACGAGTTACACACGCATTTTACAAAAATAAGAAAAATCTTCATTTTATAAAAAAAAACAACATAGTATGACTAGGATTAATGTTGGCAAGCATCAATCTCGGAGGAGTTTAAGCCTCAAAGGCGGTCATGCCGAAGAGACGATTATCAATGTGCTCATAGAAGATTTATTGATTAATAGGGATGGGATTCTGTGAATATTCATATGGATCGTCGCACTTTGTACATCACGAGCATAGATAATTGAAAAAGCACTTCAGAGAAAGAGAAGAGCCTTAATAACCTGAAAATGGAGAAAATGGACGGATAAAGTAAGAAACGAGAAAAAGGAAAACGAAAATAGCTTATAAAGAGCATATGGTTATGGAGAATCTAATTGATGAGATGCAGTAATGAGAAACATGAAGGATAGGAAGGCCCTGGGTGTGAAGCCAAAGGGAAAATACAGAATTAAGACAGATGCAAGGTGGCTATCGGTATGTAAGAGATGTGGCTCTGGAAGAACAAGGGACTGCAGTCTACCTAACTTCAAAATTAAGAACTAAGGAAGGAGTGAATATCCTCTGGTTTAAAATCTTACTCATCATCATATTTGCCGTGGCATTTCATATAAATAATTTATTTTTAGTAAGATGAGCCTGAACAACATCTCCCAGTGACAAAAAATTGATCAGAGAGGAAAAAGTGGTTGTTTTGAATGGTTCAAGTGCCCCGTGGTGTCGACAGTTCGTAATTATGCGCAACGCGTGACTCTTTAGCCGAGATTGACTCAAGGGACTAAAAATGTCCAATTTATACCTTTTCGATCCAAGTTCACACTATCTCCAAAGTAAACTAATATGAATACTCCTCCAGTATTCAGCGCTTTGACAAAGTGAATGATTTCCCTTTGTTTCTTTATGCATGCTCGTTCTTTTTCCTTTCCTTTTAATTCCATTTCCATATTCATGCACTTGGCAAATTATTCATTACCGCGCTGCAGGAGTTGTCAAAAGGAAAACGAACGAGTTGCGTGAGTAAAAGATTGAGTCATTCGGTTCTATTCAAACTTCCTGGAGTTGAAATTAATTAGTTGTACGAATAAACATGAAGCGAGACTCGTGTTTGCTTGCTCAGTCCGCGCTAATTACACTTAATGAGCAGGTGCACTCGGAGGCGCCCGGATATATACCTGCTAGTTCGCCGCCCCCCCCCCCCCAGCCTGCCCCCGGCCGTCCCCCCTCCCCACAAACCCGCTCTCCGCGCCGTCACCCCTCCTTCCCGAGACCCTGGGGAGGAACTCCTCGTTCGTGCATTTGGCGAGGCTTCGACATCGCGTCGCTCCTCTCGAGTCTACGGGCGCGGTAGAAATTTGAGAGCGGATAAGAACACGCCCTCTCCGGTTATTTCTATCCCTTGCGTGTCTGAATGCTGAAAAATGAATTTCATAAAAGTTTATCAATCGGCAGTAATTATGGAGTAAGTAAATGCAATGGATAACTCACGCCTACCCTGATCGCTCGCTGAACAACTGACTATCCTGAAGATAAGACCCCCAATCCTGTTTCCTTTGCAGTCCCCCGATTTTTGAGGATATCCTGGAGTTTAAGGAAACGAGACGCTCATAAATACCACAGCCTTAGGAACACGTTGATTATAATATTCCCAACTATTGATGTTAAATCCGTACGATGTTTTTCGTTAATACTTTTAATTATTCTTTCAATGCGATTATTTTTGGACTAAACCCTCCATTATATTATTTCTTATGCTAATTTTTATCCTCATTTATTATTCTCATCCGTTTTACACCAATCTTATTTCATTACTTGAATCATCCTTATTTTATGTTCATTAATGCTTCAATCTTTCCAAGGATGCGCTCTTTTCATTCTTCTTTTCCGTATTAGATATATTGAACGTAATTTTCTGCTCTTATTTTCTTCCGTAGGTAAACAAAGATTCGCATGTTTCTTTGAAACCTACTCCTGCTTTCGTGCTTCTTTGATTACCTCTGGCAGATGCGTGTTGTAATGAGCTTCCATGACCTGCCATCAATGAAACTAAGGAAGTGTTTTGTGCGATGAGCTCTCATACTGTTGCCTGTAATTTCTTCTATTTAGCATAGATCTTTAACAACATCCTGCGTTGTTTTTTTTTACTTGTCTGTGTCCGTTATCGGACCTTTTATATTATTAAGTGCTCAAATTACACTGGTTAATGCCTCATTAAAGAAAGAATTTTTTCACAATATCAAATTTTCACTCATATGCAGAATACCGGAAAGAAATTCAGCGTACCCTTTGGCCTTGTAATCGAAAAAACAAATAGGATCACACTATTTACTCTAGAGGAAGACAACTACTGTTGTATTTATTCAACTCGAAAATCCACTCGTGGTCGGACTGCGTCTAATAATTACTTTTAATTTCGACCAGAAATAAGCTTTATCATTTTTGCAAAGGCCAATATAATATTTAATAATTTTCCACTTGATTCTTGTAAACTATTGTTCCAGGAGCTTAGATTCAAAGGCACGCAGTACCAATACAAAGGCATTGCATCATCTCTGTAAGCCAATGCATCGTCGGCAAATAAACGTATCTTATTACTGAATGCAGAGTATGAGGGTGGTCTAAAAAGTTTTCGACCAAAAAAAATTTCAGGAAAAACCTCTTGCATCTTTATTAGGTCGGAAGATTTTCAGACCACCCTCGTAAATGTCATTGATGTAATGAATGAATAAAACAGGCCCGATAATATTTCCCGGGAGAACAGCTGAATCGACTTCTTCTGCATCAGAGCGAACTAATCTATACCCGACCATGACCAAAATAATATTTGTGTAAATGTAGCATGATTACGATTGTATATGAATGGCTGGTGACCTAACACTCCTCGCGCCCCAACACAACGCGCCCTTGCGGCGGCTTGCAGGATATTGTAAAGATGGAAATTTCGATGCACCTTTCGGGAAATATGCTGGTTTTTCATCAATAACTCTTGACTATTGAGGCACCTAACTATCGAACCAGCAAATATATATTTCATGACTTTGCATGTTATGGATGTGAGAGAAACAGGTCTCTAGTTGATCGGTTGCTCCTTGTTAACGTTTTTGAATATGGGTGTTCAGCCGTTTTTCAATCACTAGGAACCTTGTCATCTACTAGCGATTTCTTTTACTTTCTAGATACGGAGCAATTCCCTACGATAGTTCCTTAAGTATTATTATTAAGTAATCTACCGGTTAAGGTAAGTTTTGGATGGAAACAACTAACAAATAAATATTTGTAACTCCTGACAAACACAATCCAGCAACCTGCTCTACATCAAGTCCCTATTCCTGCCTGTGTACATCCTTCCTCCCTTCATCCGGTCCAACATCCATATTATGTTCCTACCCTTTCCTCATTTGCCTAACACTTCCCCTCTATTGCAGTCTTCAACATCCCACTGCCGATCAATACGTACACCCTTTATCCATTTTTCCAACCTCCTCAGGATTTCCCCCTACCAACTCCTCTCCTCGCTCACCATACCTAGTGCATCTTCATTCGTTTCTCTTTCGGTCAATTTCACCTCCTCCATTTTCTCCACAACCACATTTCAGAAGCCTCCATTTATCCTGCTTCAGTGACTACGTTCCCTTGCTGTACATAACTAAGCTTTAATGAGTATTTCCTTAGCACTAACTTCTTAACATCCATACTCAACGTCCCTGTCATTAACTCCCTCCACCTTGTGAAAGTCTCTTTGCCTAGCGCAATTATTCTCCTTAAGTCCCTACTAAGTTTACCAATTTGATCCAAAACACTTCCATATCTATCACTTCCATAAACTGTCTCGTAACCCTACGTGCTCTATTTGTTTCCCTCGTTTATTAAGAGTTTAGCTTAGCCTTCTTCTTTCTGAAAAACCACATAACCTTTGTTTATTAAATTGAATCCCATTTTTATCGCACTGAATTTCCAATTCATTCAACAATGCTTGCAACCTCTTGGCTGACTGACAAATTAGAGCTTGGTCATCAGCAAACCTAACTGATTTTACGACTTCTCCACCGACTTTCATTCCTACCTCCAGTTCTTCCTATGCCTCTTTAATCATTTCCCCCACATATACGTTGAACACCACCAGTAATAATGGGCAACCTTACCTTTCACCTCTTCCTAATACTGCCCATCCAGACTCTTTCCCCAGACCGTTCACCTTTCGATCTGAGCAGTCTGAGATATGTGAAGGTGCGGGTTACGTCTTTTCCTTCCAATCTATCCCTATTTTCTGCAATAAACTAATTAGTTTTCCCAATTCACTCTTTCAAAGGCCTTTTTGCAATAAACGAAACAGCTAAATAATACCCCGCAAGCCGCCGATAGGGCGAGTGGCAGAGGGGGTTAGGCTACCCTTCGCTAAAGAGAGCAAAACTACCGACTCTACCTCGACCCGTTTAACCTCCGAGTATGTGAATCTCCTTAAAGGGGCGCAGGATATCTTCAGATCCACATTTCGAGGTGTCGTTTGTCCCTACCTGAGCCACAATGCGTAGCGTAGAGGCGGCCATCATTAGATGCCGCCGATGGTCTTTACAAAACGATGGCCTCTGAAAAAGCTCCTTTCCTGAAATTAATATTTAATAAATTACTAAATGATCGTGTAGTTACCAAAGCTTGGGAAATAACCAATGTGGCGGCCGTATTTCAAAAAGGTAACGGAGAAGATCCGAGTAATTACGGCCCAATCTCTCTCACGTACATCTTATGCAAAATTTTAGACCAAATAATTGTTAGTGCCATCATGAAATATATCGATTTCCAGAATTGGCTAACAGCAAACCAACACAGTTTCCGAAAGGGTAGATCTTGCGAGACCAGACTAGCACTATTCGTTCATGATATTTTGGTCTGGGGAGAAAACAACGTTCAGGTCGATGCTATATTTCTAGATTTAAAAAGGCAGTCGACAAAGTCCCTCATAAAAATTTGCGCCAAAAGAAAGCCACAGGATTGATAAATGTGAAATAGATTGGATTAATAAATTTTTAACAGGCCGCAAGCAAAAGGTCGTATTAGACGGGGTATCATCGGACACAGGAAGCGTAACATCGGGTGTTCCATAAGGAAGCGTTATTGGTCAGCTATTATTCCTTTTATACATTATTGACATCGGGTCTCAGGTTTCCAGTAAACGTCGTCTACTTGGTGACAATACCGTGATATATAGGGAAATATCCAGTCATGAAGGAGTATATTTAGCTAACGACCTAAATGCAATTCAAAAATGGTACGAGACATGGGAGCTTTAGAGAGAATTAAATTTGAATAAATATATTCCGATCAATTTTTGGAGGAAAATTTCTTGTCCAATGTCTTCCAAAAAACATTGACACCATACAGGGAACCAACATTACACACGTGGAATCGGTAAAATACTTGGGTGTAACGATAACTACGGATATGCCCAAGGAAGACACTCGTAAAATTTGTGGAATAGCTGGTAAAGCGTTAGGACTCATATAAGGAATACTTGAGAATGGTAATGAAAGGGTCAACGAGCTTTGTTATTATCTACATCTACATCTACATCTACATAATACCCCGCAAGCCGCCGCAAGGACGTGTGGCGGGGGGTGTTAGGTCACCAACCGTAAAAAAGAAAAATACCACATGCAAAAAAACAACACGGAAAATTACACCCACAGCAGCGCACACACTCATGCAAAAATCCCTTCATCCAATACTCATGCAAACACATATACCGCAAAACAACTAAAAACTGCACCCCATGATGCAGCACGAAAGACATCCTACAACACGGAAGCCAGGACACAACAAGCAAGAAATTGAAACATCACTACCACATGAAAATGCACCACGAAACACTCTACCCCCAGAGAGTCTCTAAATGGCAGGGAATGCGACCCAACGTTGCAGGTAGCAGGAATTTGCCCCCGCGGAGAGGGACGAGGGATTGAAAGGGAAACTTAAAAACAGATGAACAGAACATGAATGAAGTCATTCGGAAAGAATGGGTTATTATAGCAAAACACATAAGGTTAGTGGAGGAGCATGCATTTAAATACAACTAATTATTTTTTAGACGCTGAGGGTGGCAAGTGGAATTTTTGCTATCTATAACCCGGCAGTTGCTATCCCGTATTGACCGTGGGAAGAAGGAGTCCTTGAGTCGGCTAGTTCTGGCATCTATTTCCCGAATTTTATATGCATGATCCAAGCGACTAATGTATGTAGGAGTACGAATAATTTGCGAGACCTCGGTGCTGAAACATGCGGATCTAAATTTATTTAATAATTTCAATCTTGCATTGAATCGTCTCTCAGCCAATGATTCCCACCCCAAATCCATGAGCATTTCGGTGACGCTTTGCGTTTTATCGTAGGAATTTTTTACAAAACGGGCTGCCCGGCGTTGAACCTTCTCAATTTCCCGAATGAGACCTTTTTCACTCGGATCCCACACGCTGCATGCGTATTCTAAATGAGGCCTTACAAGAGCGTGGTAACAACGTTCCTTGACCTTCGAGTCACTTTTTCCGACAACGCGTCGAATGAATCCCAATTTTTTATATGCTTGACCGCAGACTTTACGTATGTGAGACCCCCAAGTTAAGTCTTTTGTGAATGTGACACCTAGGTATTTTACCGTATCAACTACTGCTAGGTCACCTCCAGCTAATTTGTAAGCAAATCCCGTTGATCTTTTAAAGAAATTTACCACTGAACATTTATTATAATTTAGAGTCAATCCCCAGTTAGAACACCATTTAGTAATGCAATCTAAATCCTGCTCTAGAATAAAACGATCCTCATCCCCAGATATCTCCCGATAGATCACCGTGTCATCCGCGAAAATCCTAATTTTACTTTTCACTTCGCGGTTCAAATCGTTAACAAAAATCAAGAAAAGCAACGGCCCGATCACACTTCCCTGAGGTACCCCCGACGTGACTCGAACGCTGTCGGAACTAGCGCCATCAAGGACTACCCTCTGTTCCCGCTCCGAAAGAAAATCTTTAACCCAACTTATGGCGCCCTTGTTTATGCCCGCGACCTTTAATTTATGAATGAGTTTACCATGTGGGACCTTATCAAATGCCTTTTGAAAATCTAAGAAGATGGCATCCACTTGCCTACCTCTCTCACCGGATAAAACTAAATCATGTGTAAATAATCCTAATTGGGTTTCGCAGGAGCGGGTTTTCCTGAATCCGTGTTGATTGTCACTTAAAAAGTTAATATTGTCAAGGTGTCTCATTATTGAACTGACAATTATGTGCTCTAAGATTTTGCAACAGATAGAAGTGAGAGATATAGGTCTGTAATTACTGGGATCCTCCCTGTCACCACCTTTAAAAATAGGCGTTATTTGCGCGGTTTTCCAAATCTTAGGTACTTTGCACTCCTTGAGGGATTTTTTAAATATAAACTCAAGGTACGGGGCAATGTTTGGAGCTAAATGTTTTATCACCCTAGCTGGTATATTTTCGGGACCCGGGGATTTGTTGGGTTTAATCTCGTTAAGCAATTTTAGAATTCCTTGTTGGTCCACTGTTATTTTTTCCATGGGTGGAGTATGTATTGTTTCTTGGAGATGTGCGGTGGCAACATCATTCGAGAAAACGCTTTGGAAGAATGAATTTAGGATGTTAGCTTTACCCTCACTGTCTGTATGAATTATATTGCTACAATCCCTTAAGCAAGCCACGGTTTGTTTACTCCCATTTACTTCCCTAACATATGACCAGAAAGCTTTGGGGTCAGTGTCCAAGTGCTCGCAAAGTAATTTGCGTTTAAAGTCCAGTAAAGCGCTACGTAATTGTGTTTTGGTTTCAACTTTGGAGGATCTATATGTGTCCCATAATTGTTTATTCTCAGGGGATGATGTGTTCACGCCTGCCCTCTTTACCCTAGAGTGTAGCATTCTCTGCTTTCGGAGGGCTTTTCTAACGTCTCTATTGTACCACCTGGGGTCGCGATTTGCTGTAACGTATTTTATAGGTATGAAATCTACGATTCCTTTTTGCATGATATTGACAAATTCTGTCCAAGTTTCTTCCACGTTGACATGACTTAAGCGGGTTTTGAACTCGGGTAGTGAAGAGTTTAGTTGATTGGCAAAGGATTCAAAGTCTGCTTTATGGTAATTATAAATTTTTCTTTTTGGTTTAATGATCTTTTTAATTTCTATGTCCAAGTGGACATTAATTGCTTTATGGTCACTCAAGCCCTCATCAGTTGATACACTAATAATACGTTCAGGCGTGTTTGTAAGAAATAGATCCAATATGTTCTTTCCACGGGTGGGCATGCGTACTGCTTGATGGAGGGAGTTTCTTTGAACCAATTTTATCATTATACATTAGTTAGACTCCGCCTTGAGTATGTTGTAAGTCTATGGGATCCTCATGAAGTGGGCTTAATTTTTGAGTTAGATTGAATGCAACTTAGAGCAGCTAGGCTCGTGAAAAGTTGCGATGAACAAGGTAGCAGTGTCACGACACTATTAAAAGAATTAGGATGGGAGCCAGTAGTTGACCGTTGGCATAGATTCAGATTAGCTTTACTTCGTAAATTTGAGGCAGGTTGTTTCTATGAGGATGTTTAGGACATATTACAGATCCGCATTTAACATGGCAGATAAGATCACCAAGGTAAACTCCGGGAGTACGGATAGATTTAAAGCGTCGTTTTTCCTCGTACCATAAGAGGTCATAATAGACATGACAGCAATCGCGTAGGAGATAATTAGAATTGGTAGCGTTATGTATTTGTCGGTATTTTGCATATTTCTACCTGCATGTTATTCATTTCTATAATAGAACCATATTTTAACATGTTTACAGAATGATTTGTATATAGTTTACCTATTATTAAATATTGTTGTATGTAAGTACTTTCTCTAGTGTGATTTAAGTTTGTCAAGTGTACGGCCCAACTAATATTTGTGTAGAGGTAACATGACTCGGTTTTGCATGTGGTTTTACTTTAGTTAACGGATGGTGACCTAGCACAACACATTGAGAAGCAAGCTGGCAGCGGTCAAGCAACACGCTCACACAGGAAACAGGCAAATACGTCCTGATTGTATTCTATATTCCTCTCTATTAATGATCTCATTACTGCAATGACATCACGCGCGCCTCTCCTCTTCCTAAACCCAAAATTATCATCCCCTTAGTAATCATTTGCCTAACTCTCTATCTTTTTGTTTATATTCCTGAGGGCAACTTTAGCTGCGTGGGAAATCAAACCTATTGCTCGGGAGTCCTCACATATTGTAGCCTTTAATTTTTTTGGAATAGGAACTAACACTGATCTCACAAAGTTTTTCGGCCCAATTTCTTCCTCATAGATACTACGAATCAGTCCATATAGACTCTTTCTTCCATATTTTTTTAAACCTCTCAGTAGTTCCGCAGAAATGTTTTCCACCCCCACGGCCTTGTTTAGTTTCATCTCCCTTAGTGCCCTTTCTATGTCATCGTCAAGTAAGCCTGGATCTAAGTTCTTTTTTTCTTCGTCATGTTCTCTTTCTAAGTCTAACCTTGTTGACTTAAGTTCTTTACCATACAAGTATATTATATTTTCTTGTATATTCCAAGTGATGGTATCCAAGATGGAATATATTTGATATATTTCTTCCGTGTCTCTTTGATCTTTTCTTTATCAACTATTATCTTCCTCGACGTACCTCTAACTGTTGACACAGATCTTCCCTTCTTACTTCCCGATAGTGTTCTAGCCTTCGTTTATAGGGTACCATTTTCACACTTCCTCTGCAAACTTTCCATACACTCGCCCTGCGGCTAAATTTCTCTATATTATCCATCATTCTATTCTTGGGAATAGTAATTGAGGTGGTTTCCCGCTACCCTCCTCAAAAGTGTTTTTAACGTGATACTACCACTAAATGGCCGCCTCACCTAGGAACAGACACTACGTAGACTACCTTTCGTCAGGCTCCTAGCCTTCGACCTATATGGCGTGGGTGACCCTACCAGGAGCAATTATCATTGCTCCCGCCTGCACATCTCTATGGGTCAACGGAACGCACAAGTCGTTTCACCAGGTCAAGGTTGTAGTCGATTGATGGGGCCCGGAGGATATATTAGGATTAAAATATTTCAGCTAACGTTCTATTCCAGTATATCAGATTTCTATTTTGGACATCGGTTGGCCAGAACTATAAGGTAATTTCCGGAAGCAGCATGATCTTATTTTTTTTTGTCCCCAGAGATGTCATCCCGAATATTTTTCATTTTAGCGTGGCAAAATCTTTGACGTCGTAATGCCTTTCTAACATCCCTGTGGTACCAACTACGTAGTTTCCTTCTCGTAGATCTTTTATGAATTTCCTTGGGATAAACTTGCTGACTGCTAATTCTTAATATATAGGAAGTGATTCCACGAATCCTCAGTGTTTCGGTGTTTCATAACTTCCTCAAAATCAACAACTTGACTCTGTAATTTAATTATGACCAAATATCCTACCTGCCATTGCTGATGATAAGTGTAAGGTACAAAGGATACCTTTTGTAGAGCATAGAATCTCTTTGAAAAATGAGCTACGTGTATGGACATACACGTCCATTAATAGATCCTATAATATAATTTAGATAGATAGAAGTCTTTATTTGGCCGAAATTGAGACCAAATGGTCCCTTCTTCCATTTAACCCATTTAGCTCCATTATTGAGAAAGATATAAGAGAAAAAAATAATCTAGGGGACCTCCGGCCAATAACATGGAGTTCTGTGTAAAGGCGAGAAAAAGAAAGAGAGTCATAAATTGAGTGACCTTGGCGAGGGGTGTAGTCGGCTTATTGGAGGCGGATATTATTAAACTGCCAAAAAAGTGAATTGAAGAGAGCATCGCCTCACATTTCTCGTGAACCGATCGTCACTAGCGACTTACATAAATGTATACTTAGTGTGGGTAAACGGATTATCGTTCATGCATGGGTACAAAATATCGAAAGCAAAAGCTAATATTATTCCCCACTAATCCTGACTCATGAGAGAAACAGCCAATAATATTTACTATAATCATGGAACTGTATGCTCGAATTTTTAATTAGACACTGATATCTTATTTTTTAAGTGGAAATGCGAATTTATGAAAAATTGTACATCTCTGACTGAATTTGTGGCAATAGCAATAAAAATCTGTAATATCGTGCAATATCTTCAAGATAAATAAGACCCGATGAATGATCTTCTTTTCCAGATATTTTAGGACTCTTTTTACCAATGTGTTAGCCCTATTACTTTAAAATATTTTTGTCTTCGTTTTGAGGTGGTTTTTGAGTGATCAAATGAAGAATTCACTCATGTATCTATGAATTGTTTTGCTCAGTTGTAATAAACCGTCCTAAATCGTCATGTGGTTACAAAAGAGTCTACAAGAGGAGAGATAAAGATATTATTACCACGAGGTACATTGGATGCAGCTGAAACTTATTTATAAGTTTCTCTTTTAGGGCGGCTAAAACATCAAAATTTTTCCGGTGAAGATGGGACTAGGATGCTTGTCGTATTAAATGGAAATAGTCGTGTTACAGTGATGTCTGTTGCATTCAAAAACAAGCGACCACTCTTGACTATAAAAACGCTTGTCTTTCAATTTTATGGATTCTATTCTGAATGAGACAATGGCATTCCAACAGCACGAGTGAGGTATTCCATGCTCATCAGGAACCATAGACGGGAGAAATATAAACTTTTTATGTTTAAAATGCCTTCACCTTTAAATATTCTCCATGAGAAAGTTTTAGGTGTTTTTATGCATTGACGAAATAGTATAGAAGGAAGTTTGTCCTGAAATTCGTATTGGATTAAACATGAAAAGAAGAAATAGTGGAGGAGATACACTTTGAATAAGCTTATAACCAAGGTCATGAACTGGATTAGCTCGAATGAACATATTACCTAACGTCGAATTCCTCGTCGAACCCACGAGGTTTCGCTTCTCGTGCTAAGTGCATATGTCCCATGTCACGATTGATGAGAGTAATAAGAGTGTTAACAATTGGTCTTTCCTTCTCTGACAACTTATAAATTATGGACCAATCTAATTTTTATAATCCCATCAGTATTAAGGGAAAATGCATGAGCATTCTACGTACATCCACAATCAACGCATTGTCTTGACAAATTCAGAGTTTTTAGTACTACTCCAAGACTCAGTCAATATTTAGCTTTGATATTGATCCTAATATTTTAAGGCCACTTACATGACTTATTGTTTACATTATCTTGGTCACCTTATCTGACTCAAACATCGTGTGTCGAATTTATAGGCGGGAGAGTTAGAGCTTACGTCTTATTAAACCGAGCGTGAAATCACGCACTCAGAGGGTTGATGAAAGTTGGTTTCTCTCTTCTCTTTTTATGGTATAGTTATACGATTCCCCAAGTCATTCTTGAACCGTATGAAATATATCAACTTAAGCATCCAAAGACGTTCTTCGATATCTCTTGCGTTCCGACACGGAAAATTCCTCACAGTCATTCACTAGATCATAATAACGTTTAGCCCGCTTATTTAGTAAAAATACCCATGGAATTCAATATTGATGAAGCAATGGAAAATTTATAAAAAAACATGATTAATTTTACGTGATAGTTGATTATTTCCACAGTATATAAATTATGTATTAATACTAAGATGAAGTAATACTTGAGTGTGAACGGAATCATAAATATCAGTTCCGATATGGTCTCCGTTCTGAAAGTTCATCCGCTGGATATAAATAGGGTAACACCTACGTTAAACTCAATGCATTAATGTAACTTACAAACTTATTTCCCTATTTGCTTATCTGGACTCTTACCCTTGACATATCATAGGGCAAACATTTTAGATGTATATGTGGAGAAGCAAACTCTAAAAATTAAAAAAATAGTTTTCAAGATGGTATTGAGCAAATGCGATGAAAAGGTGTAAGAGCGATGTTATTTCTCCCTTGTTAGTCTTCACCTGGAGTACGAAGCCAGTAATTAGGATCCTAATAAGGCAGGTGAAATATAAAAGTTAAATCGCGTGCAGCGCAGGGCAGCGAGATTTGTCGAAAGAATCCTGTACTCTTCTCAGACTAGATTAATGTGTATTATGTGTGAAGAATGAGTATTGATTTACACAATTGCGTTGCAATTAGGCGAATTTCCTGGTGGCAACGGTCAAGTTAGGTCAAAGATACGAGGGTCATCCGGAAAGTAGTACCCGTTCGTGCCGCATGAAGTGCTGACGACGCGAGTAGCCGCTGGACGAGGTCAGATAGCTTCAGTGGCTTGTCTGCCTTCTCTGAGCCAAGTTGCGTGACGCTAGCATTGCCTGTGTTGTTTCTGTGATTGTTTACAATGTTTAAAAAAATTTAGAACGCCGCCAGTTGTGAAGTGAGGGCAGTGATTAAATTCCTCAATGCAAGAAACGTTCGCCCATGTGATATTCATCGCCAATTAAAGGAGGTGTATGGAGACAATGTAATGGACGAGTCGTCTGTTCGGCGGTGGTGTCGCAACTTCAACATGGGGAGGGGGAACACACACGACGATGAGCGTTCGGAGAGACCGTCTGTCATTACAGACCAACTGGTGAGCTCAGTTGACGAATTCGTGAGGAACGATCGGCGCGTCGCAATTGATGACATCTGTGAGCATTTTCCCAATGTTTCTCGAACAATTGTTCATGAAATTGTTAAACACCATCTGCATTATGCAAAAATTTGTGCAAGATGGGTCCCTCGCGTATCTCAATGAGCTGGCGGCGAAGGACTATGCAGCAGGAATACAGAAACTTGTCACACGTTATGACAAATGCCTTAATTTGCTTGGAGATTATGTTGAGAAGTAGTTTAAAGTATCCTCTTTCAAATAAAATTTTTTATGTTTGTTAATATTTACTTTTGTGTCTTTATTTCACGAACGGGTACTACTTTCCGGATGACCCTCGTAACTCTTACAACGAAAATTACATACGAACACATATAAAAACAGATAAGAGAAAAAATATTTTTACATACAATGACACTTCCACATCACATGCAAACAAACTTCCACCTCACATACAAAATGCCGTCCAAATCACATACAAATATTTTCATAACTAAAATGAAGTTTATTACCCAGTGGCTGCTTTACATTTAAACTTAAAACTGCTAAAATTGGATGGAAAGGGCTCAAACAAACCTCCAGGCAGCTGGTTCCAATCAATTATAGTTCTATTTAAAAGGGTATGGGTAGTAACGACTGTGACCAACCACAACCTTTCAACTCGAGTCCCTTCTGTAGTAGTTTACTGGAATGTTACTTCCTCGCCACTGGCCAACTACACCCACGGACACTCAAACCCAAATGGTATCCTACACAGGGTCAAAGGGACTCCGTTAAGGATATATATATATACACACACACATACATGTATATATATATATATATATTAATATATATATATATATATATATATTAATATATATATATATATATATATATATATATATATATATATATATATATATATATATTAATATATATATATATTAATATATATATATATATATATATATATATATATATATATATATTAATATATATATAAAGATATATATATATATATATATATATATATAAAGGAGAGTGTTTGTTTGTATGTATGTAATTTGTTTACTTTTTTGCTGTCATAGAAACAGCATTTTTCCAACTATGCCAGCAGGATACTTTTGCAAGAACACTATTGTATTCAGAATTTCCGAGATATTATACGTGGAATACATCAAGGAAAGTCTTTTGTAGAAGAAAAATGGGCAACTTTGATCCTGAGAATAATATTTATTCATGTGACGCATTGGACCGAGTCTACACAGTCCATCCTAACAACGCCGAATGTTATTTTTTAAGAATGCTTCCACATAACATTAGAGGACCTCGCTCATTTGCAGAATTAAGAACGGTAAACGGAGAAATATGTGAGACATTCAGAGAAGCCAGAATTTAGGGTTCCTAGAAGGAGATCAACACTGGGATGACTCATTGCGAGAGGCCAGTTTGATTTCTCTTCCAGGACAAATCCGAATTTTGTTTGCCATCATAATAACCTCCTGTAATCCATCTAACCCAAAAACATTATGGGAAAAATATAAAGAATCAATGAGTGAGGATATACTGGCTAAAGTTCGAAGTGAAAATCCTACATTGGATATTACGTTTAACTCCGACATTTTTAATAAAACTTTGATTATTTTGGAGGAAAAGTGTATCACCATGGTTAACAAGACTTTAGTGGAACTCGGTCTTTTTGCACCTGTACAAGATCAACAGGGTGTATTTTATCCAGATTATATACGTGAAACTAGCTACAATGTCTTAGACTTAGAAGCATACATCGCGGATAAAAAGCCACTTCTTAATGAAGATAAGGAATTCGCGTACGAAACAATAATGGATCAAGTAGATAAACAAGAAGGAGGTATCATTTTTCTTGATGCTGCTGGTGGCACGGGAAAAACATTTTTAATTAATTTAGTTCTCGCTGAAATCAGGGTTCATGGAGAAATTGCTCTAGCCGTTGCATCTTCAGGTATTGCAGCGACATTAATGGAAGGAGGAAGAACAGCCCACTCAGCCCTTAAGTTGCCACTTAATATTTCCCGACAAGAAAATCCCACATGTCATATAACTAAAACAAGCGGCCAGGCACAAGTTCTTATAGAATGTAAATTGATAGTATGGGATGAGTGTACCATGGCTCATAAAAAATCTCTTGAGGCCCTCAACGCAACACTTACGATCTTAGAGGAAACTGCAGTTTAATAAGAGGAGCTCTGGTACTCCTGTGTGTAGACTTCCGTCAAACTCTGCCTGTCGTTCCAAAATCGACTCCAGCCGATGAAATTTATACCTGTTTAAAACATTCTGTTCTATGGAATCATGTCCAAGAAATTAGCCTTAAACAAAACATGCGAATCCTCTTAAGAGATGGGAATGCTCAAAATTTTGCAAATAAACTTTTGGAGATTGGAGAAGATAGATTAGTTATTGAAGCATCTGGTATGATAAAATTGTCATCAGATTTATGTGTATCGGTGAAAACTGTCCGCGATATGATACAAGCAGTCTATCCTAACGTTAATCAAAATTATAAACATTTAGAATGGTTGCGAGAAAGAGCCATTCTTGCTCCTAAGAACGATGATGTTAATGAAATTAACAAGGAGATACTAGCCATGCTGCCAGGAGACGCGATTGAATATAAATCGGTTGATACCATAGTGGATGCTGACGAAGCCGTCAATTATCCAACGGAATTCCTAAATTCACTTGATCCAGCTGGATTGCCACAACATCGCCTTATACTTAATGTAGGATCTCCAATCATTTTATTGCGAAATTTAGATCCACCAATACTCTGCAATGGGACACGATTGTGTGCGACAAAATTAATGAAAAATATAATACAGGCAGTCATTTTAACTGGAAAAGGAAAAGGTGAAATAATTTTTATTCCACGGATACCTCTAATCCCAACTGATCTTCCCTTCAACTTTAAAAGATTACAGTTTCCAGTCTGGCTAGCTTTTTCAATTACCATTAATAAATCACAGGGACAGTCTTTAAAGTTTTGTGGTGTTGATCTAAGATCGCCATGTTTTAGCCACGGGCAACTTTATGTTGCTTGCTCCAGAGTAGGTTCGCCTAATAATTTATATATTCTTTCTCCTGGATATGAAACAAAAAATGTAGTTTATAAACAGGTGTTAAATAAAAAAGATTCTTAAATTTGTATGAAGTAGTGTATTATTGTACTTTATAATTTGTTGTTTTTATTTATGTAGTATATTTATATTACTGTTTCTCCCTAACCCGTGCAAAGCCGGGTATTCAGCTAGTATATATATATATATATATATATATATATATATATTGTTGGGATATATGTGTGTATGTCTCTGAATACGTATGGATGCGTAAATATATTTTAAGTAGCCGAGACTATATTAACAACAAACATATAATTCCCTCATTGCATGGTTTTACTACAAATTTTGGTAGTGCTATATGCATTCTTCTCGAGTCCAATAAGTGGTTACTCTTTCATTGAAGGTCGATTTTTTTCTATAGTTGTCTCTCTTCCATGGGATGTGACATTGTTCGTGTGCTGTGCATACCTAGTGTGGATGTATGCCCAGCCAAACACCTTTACGTTGGTCTTCAGGGAACTGCTTGGATGTATATGTAAAAAGCAAACTAAATAAAACTAAAAGCTAAAATTCTAGGAATATCTTGAGGAAAATCCAAAGCCATTTTGGTTTTAATTCAGAGAAATATACGGTAAACGGTCAACTGTAGAATGGAGAAAATGGGGCGATTATTAGGGACAGCTTGGAAAAGGCCAATATTTTAACAACTTTTTCCAGAGAATTTGAATTAAAGATTCAAACACACTAAACAAGCTTCCACAACTACTCGCAAAGAACATGAGTAATATAGCTCTGTCCAAGAAAGTATAGAGAATCTCCGTAGTACTAAAGCCAATAATCCTCAGCTCCTCGAAAAATATCTGGTAAAATATTTAAGGAATTAAATGAAGGTATTACCTTCCTAATATGACTAGTTAGAATTTTTAAAGGCTAATGACGAAGGCTCAGCATTGCCGTGCAACTAGAAGGCAGCTCGTATAACTTCCACCTATAAAGGTGGCGATAGTGGAATACCCAACAGTGACAGACCCATATCCGTAATCGATTCCATGGAAAATATAAGAACACTTTATTTTTAGCAATGTTATAAGAGTTTTCGACAGCAGGAGAAGATGCAAAACCATAGCCAGTATGCATTTATAGGAAAAAAATGCCCTGCGAACCCAATTTGGGTAATTTTTGTCCTTAAATCGGGCAAAAACAATGCACAAGTGGGCACGGTGTTTTTGGATTTAAAATAATGCATTGGTGTATTTCCTGATAATGACTACTTATTACACAAATATGTACGTTATGTTATAAATTACAAAGTAATGAATTGAATTAGAGACATCTTTTCATACCGCAAACGATTAGTAGTCATCAATGGACTGTGTATTATGGAGGGAGATGTAACCTTGGGCGTCCCTCAGGGGACGCCCAAGGTTACATCAAGTGTAATAGGGTCGCTACTATTGGGACAAAAGATTGCGGGCTACTCTCAAGTGATTTAGACGAAATATCTGATTGGTGTAGGGCATATGAATAATTCAAATATTTAGGGGTAGTCCTAACACCGCGCCTTCCATGGGGTGCATATATTAGGAGAATATTCAGAGTCACCTAAAAGAAATTCGGCTTCATTAAACGATTGGTGTGGAAATTTATTGCAGAAGTTGGAGAGTTGTCAATTTACTTTAGCATATGCCACGAGTGCTTGGGATCTTTGGGATAAATCGTTTATAAAAGAATTATATAAAGTGCAGACATTTACCAAGGCTCAGAACACATCAGTTTAATTATAACATAAAAGGAATTATTATGACCCCACACCATTTTGGTACTTATTTAATTTAATAAGCGTAATTTAAAATAAAGTTTGCATGACCTTATGAGTCTATTGGATTTTCATCAGCATGTTTTTTGTTTGTTTTGCGTTAATTTGTATTATTTTTCACGGGTGGTGTACAAACACTTCCCGCCACACGCCCTTACAACAGCTTGCGGTGATAGTGTAGATGCAGATGTAACTTAAGGGTGGCAGAAGCAGTTAGTTAACATTTTATAGCCTTGATATACAATATTCGCTAAAAGATTTTAACATCACATGAAAACATACTGGATTTTACAGTGAAAAAATAATCAGAAAATTGTAAATAATTGGGGAAGTTCTTGGAACGAAACATTCAATAGTTATGTTTGGACTGATCGTGGTGATATGAGAATGGAGAACTAGTCTGAAAGATAACATGCGAACGGAAGATGTTGGGAAATACATGAAGGCAGTAGATTGAATATAGTGTTATGGGAAGCCTTTGTGAAGAAAAAGGCGTAATCAATTCACATTTATACCCAGAGATGATGGCAGTTGTCGCTGATATATTGCTTGCATACACATAAAGCTTAAGGCCGTTCCCTTTTGGCGTAGGAAGAGTCAGAAGAGTTTTATTTCTAGGTTGTAATAAGGAATTTACTCTTTTTCACTAATTTCTTCCGGACTTCTATATCCTCTCCTTTATCTTCCAGCTCCTTCCCATTCATACATTGTTTAATGCAAGCTTTTCTGTTCCTGAGACTTCATGTACATCTACATGTAGAGCTGCAAGCCACCGCAAGGGTGTTTGGTGGGGGATGTTTGGTCACCACTCGTGAAAGAGAGCAAAAACACTTGCAAAATTAGCATATCCTTGCAAACTTATAGCCGCAGTGGGGTATACATTCATGAAAAACACCTTTCATATAACTCACATGAAAATACATATACTCGTGCTATCAGCTACAAACAAATGAACCTTAGAATGTAGTAAAAAATAGTCCAATAACGTGCAAGCTAGAACTTGAAAAGTAAGAAGGTGAAATTCCACTACCACATAGGTAAGCAACATACAATAGTATCCTCCCCCAAGGGCACAGGTAGGAAATGTCACACAACGCGAAATAAATATTTAATGCATGTCGGGTAAAGTTTAAAGTTTTCAATTAGTGTTGATTATAGACAAATCCAAAATAAGGGAAAGGGAAATGTGGTTTTATACATGACAGGGCGTACAAAGGTCGGAAGTACTGAGGAAATTTATGGGAGTTTATGAATATGAGGTGAGTGAATTGCTGTTGCATGCTATGATAATGTTGCAGAGGTGTAAGAGGAATGGGACATGGGTGAACGTTCTAAAACTTAGCACAGTGTGAAGCAAGGCCCCGTAATGTTAAAACATTTGTCCAATTTTCATTGCTCTGGAGAGATAGATTTAAGTAATGGAATGGATGGGGGATGTAAAGGTATCCGTGCTTCTGTTCGATAACGATGCAATAATGCAGATGATAACCCCATGACGTAACCCAATCATCATGGTTTCAGGAGGAGTAACTCTAGTGAAACTCGTTTAGAATGAAATTTATCAATTATTTCCGTCATTTGATTTCAAATAATATGTGTAGCAGCGAATTTCTTGGAAAATGAATCCATATAATATTGCATCTCTAGGCTCGTGTTTGGAGGCATATTTACATCTTTAAAATTCTTCGCAAGCCACCGAAAAGCGTGTGGCGGGGGGTGTTAGGTCACCACCCGTAAATTTGAATAAAACCACATGCAAAACGAAATGTACTACTAACGACAAAACGAAGTACTTCTACGCAACAATATTTAATAACGGAATACGTATATTCAAATTATACTATAGAATTATTTAAAACATGGGTCTATTAAATAAAAAGAATAACATTCCGGAAAAAACATGCAAGATAGCAAGAAGGATTTACACTGCCAATTCTGATTATCTCCTACGCGGCTCCTGTCATGTCTATAATGATCTCTAATGGTTCGAGGAAATAACGAAATTTTTAATTTATCCGTTCTACAATCAATCTACCTGATTTTACGTTGGTGATCTGATCTACCATAGTAAGTGGAGGCCTGTAATATATCTTTAACATCCTCAGATAACCTACCTCAAATTACGCAGTAAATTTAACCTATATTTAATCCTGCGGTCAACCAGTGGCTCCCATACTAATTCTTTCAATATTCTCGTGATGCTGCTACCTTATTCATAATAACTTTTCGCAAACGTAGCTGATGTTCGTTGCACTCGATATAATTCCAGAATTAAGCTTACTTAATGAGGATCCCATAAACTTAGGCATAGCATTAGGTTAACACCCCCCTGCCACACACCCTTGCGGCAGCTTGCAGGGTATCATGTAGATGTAGATTCATTGAACGAACAATGGGAAAATATTCTGCTGAAAAGTCAATCAGAATTTGTTCGCTTCAGAAAGACAACTCTGAATACACATCGAGCATTTTAGTATCTAAATAAATAACATCGACTCCTTAAATATACAGACTTATTCAAGACATTGGATTCTAACACTGACAATGGAAATAATCCTAGTCCTACATTATAGTGGAATGAAAGACAGCAACGAAAATTTAATTAAAATCGATTCCTTTACAGCCCGTTATTAAACATTATATTTCCCTCCCGCAAATCATGGCAATAACAGCAGAGAATATTGTAAAACTTTTGAACTTAAGAAAAATAGAATAATACGAGGGTCATTAATCACATTTTAATCTAATGGCCAGTGACCTGAGACCACCTTTCCCATTCTTTCGTGGTAGTTTGCAGTGTAAGATGTTCATATACATTACGCATGCCAAGTTACCTTCTAGTAATGGTTACACTTAAGTAACAGAGAGATGCAATAATGACTAAAAGCCAGGAAACCTAGAATAGATTTTATTTCCCGTATTTCCGTGTTGTTGGTAAATATTCTGTTCCCTTAGAGATCGTGAGCTTAATGATATTTTGAAACCTGCCGGTTCCACAGTTAAAACATGAAATCTGCACAGGTTACCGTGTTGCATTGCCAATATTTTGTTATCGTTGAGAATAATACACAGGAAAAAGTAGCATTTGAGCAGATCTATTTCCGTTAGAGTCTTTTTATCATATTCATCCTATTAACTGATCTGCCACTCTAGTGTAGCGGCCTTGTAGATGAGTATTAAATAAATATTTTGCGTTTTTAGAATCGTAGCTTCAATTTTTCCCATTTTCTCATTTCTAAATAAGAAAATCAGTAACAAATGAAAATTAATTATTCAATTAAATAATCATTTTAAAAATAATAATGAAAAATCCATGTTTTCCCTTCGAGGACAGAATTATGAGTGGGTCTAGAGTTTTTTTTAATGCGGGTGTACAGATGAATCAATGTAGAGGATGGAAACTGCAATTCAATAATAGCATTTATCAAAATACGACCGTTGCTTTGACGCTGAGCATCATTACCTGATATTTAGTATTATATTGACATTTCCATGTTTTATGCCCTCTATCTCAAAGGAATTCTAATTAGTGAAGCCTAAAAAAATTCTGCTTTGTTAGAAAAACTTATTCATTGATTAGGTAATGATAGCCTCAGCGTGAGAATGTTATATTTATCTATGCCTGTTTTGCTTCTACCGATCCACGTAAAAGTAACTCTTCTCCCCACTCAAGCAGTCCGACCTACGCCTAACGTTTTCAAATACTTCTACTTGTTGGTTATTAAAATGTCTGGATGTCCTCAAGAAGGAAGAAAGTTCCACGTCGGCCACCTTAAGAGGAACGTCCTACTAGGAAGAATAAGATTGGCATCACGATTGAACCACTTAATAAGTTGCTTTAGACCTTCAGTCGATGAAAATATTAAGGAAAATAAATTGATTGAAAAACAAAATGGATCTAATGGTAAGAAATTTAATTAAAACCAGCCCTCTCCATAATCAGCCAACTCTCGGGAGTCCTGTGGTCTATGTCGGAAATCAGTCGAGTGAACAGAGGTGAGGAGTGAATATTCCCTTCTAATGAAGCGTTACCATTTTATAGTTTTATTTTAATAATAAATGTTTTGGTATTTCCTAGTTAATTTGAAATCAATCCTGATCAGTTTTCCGTATCATTAATTATATATGAAGGAATTAATGGCATGTCCTTGGCTAAGAATTAACATACGACGATTGCTACTAATAAGTATTTGGTATAAGCTGGTATTTAATGGAAAAGCGTATATATTTTATGTATATTTAATATCCCTTAATAATTTTAACCAATATATTAAAACGGTTTATTTGTGATCAATAACTTCTTTCAACTGGATGTGAGTTATCTGCGAAAAGGTTTTTTTTCATCAGTGATAAAGGAAATATGTTACCTCTCTCTTCCTTTCCTTCTTTATACGTGTCCCTGATGATTTATCCTGAGGATTTTCGTAAAATATCATGTTCATAATAAGGTGCTAAATTATTTTCAAAATTTTAATTAAGTCTGAATACTACTGAAGCGTTTAAAAAATAGGAGTATGTTCATAACACTTAATGAGCATTACTTTTGCTTAAAATTTATAAGGAGCAAATATTACTCTGATACCTACCCAGTGGAGGAACAATTGGTTTTTGGCATTGGGTTGGGCATGTGTATATATATGTGTATATGTATATATGTGTGTATACATATATATATATATATATATGTGTGTGTGTGTGTGTATGTGCATATATATGTGTATGTGTGTATATATATATATATATATATATATATATATATAAATAATGTGTGTACATGTATATATATATATACACGAGGGTCATCCGGAAAGTAGTACCCGTTCGTGAAATAAAGACACAAAAGTAAATATTAACAAACATAAAAAATTTTATTTGAAAGAGGATACTTTAAACTACTTCTCAACATAATCTCCAAGCAAATTAAGGCATTTGTCATAACGTGTGACAAGTTTCTGTATTCCTGCTGCATAGTCCTTCGCCGCCAGCTCATTGAGATACGCGAGGGACCCATCTTGCACAAATTTTTGCATAATGCAGATGGTGTTTAACAATTTCATGAACAATTGTTCGAGAAACATTGGGAAAATGCTCACAGATGTCATCAATTGTGACGCGCCGATCGTTCCTCACGAATTCGTCAACTGAGCTCACCAGTTGGTCTGTAATGACAGACGGTCTCCCCGAACGCTCATCGTCGTGTGTGTTCCCCCTCCCCATGTTGAAGTTGCGACACCACCGCCGAACAGACGACTCGTCCATTACATTGTCTCCATACACCTCCTTTAATTGGCGATGAATATCACATGGGCGAACGTTTCTTGCATTGAGGAATTTAATCACTGCCCTCACTTCACAACTGGCGGCGTTCTCAATTTTTTTAAACATTGTAAACAATCACAGAAACAACACAGGCAATGCTAGCGTCACGCAACTTGGCTCAGAGAAGGCAGACAAGCCACTGAAGCTATCTGACCTCGTCCAGCGGCTACTCGCGTCGTCAGCACTTCATGCGGCACGAACGGGTACTACTTTCCGGATGACCCTCGTATGTGTGTTTGTGTGTGTGTGTGCATGGTGCCAAAAAAAACAAAATTAGATTAAAGAAAATTCTTTAAAGATGATAAAGGAACTACTCGAAGAGCAAAGACAATTGTGAGCAAATAATAAAAACTGCTGGTATTGCTTTTAGAGTTTTATTCATAAAATTGTATGTATTTCAGACTGGCCAAAACATATTCTAAATTTCACAACAAAAATTTCCATTGAATTTTTTGGTTTTGAAGAATTTTCGACTAGATTTTTTCCTTGTGAATGTGAAATTTTTAAGATGCAGTTTTTATTAAAGGAACATATAGAATTTGTTACCCTACACCTGTTTTTTAATGTGCCATGAAAAAGTTAGTGGATTTCCTACATTTTTAGAAGAAATTTTCAATTAAAAAAGATTTGAAACACCCACATACTTATCTTTAAGACATACCGTATACAGCTTATATTCATTTGAGATATCTCTTTTCAGAAACGTTTGAAATCTAATTGAAACCCTAAATTATTTGATAGGTTAGTCCATAGAGATAAAATTTTATTACCATTGTTGTGAAATAAAATTGTTCATTACAACCGCTCGCATTAATATTGCGCTAATAAAATTTTAACTGTTGTGCTGAGCATAAAATTGTTGAAAATCCTAGATACTTTTATATTTCGGCATTTAAAACTTCCATAGAAATATTTCCAACCGTTAAATGTTAAGATTTTTAATTAATATATTTTCGAGTAGAATACCCTCCAAGCATTGCCGTTTGCGGTTTATGAAGATGCACATCATAGTAAAGTCAATGCTCACTGCTCCGATCTTCGTTTTTAAATGTTAATTACGCGATGATGTCAACCTTATGTCATTGCCCTTAAAAGATGCCCTTCGTAGGCGCAGCGGAAAATAACTCTACTTTGAATTTTAAGCCATAAAAACCATTATACCTTTCTTTTTGGTTCGAGAGAGTTCAAACTCGTGTGAGCGGATGAGCCTTCTGTTATCAACTTTCCCTGCTTGGAGGCACTACGATATCTCGGCTTCTGTTTCGGAAACAGTCGTCAAACCTTTGACCCATTTCACGAGTGCTTTGCCCTATTTAAGATCAGTGAATACTTACATGTTTTTATGATTAGGTTGTCTGCCTACTCAAGTTACGTTATTCCTTTGTCTTGGTTCTGTTAACCACGATACTTGGTTTTAAGGAATTGAGTGAATCAA
The DNA here is from genome assembly GCF_022747635.1 of Hetaerina americana. Taxonomy (NCBI): domain Eukaryota; kingdom Metazoa; phylum Arthropoda; class Insecta; order Odonata; family Calopterygidae; genus Hetaerina; species Hetaerina americana. The sequence continues at coordinate 33,666,062 of NW_027286763.1, forward strand.
CCCAAGTGACGCAATATCGTAGAAGTAAAATTAATGAGTCCATTCGTGCAAGCCAGAGATTGATGGTATTAAAGTTGCGGCTGCTTTAATTATAAAGCCTATTTTTCTCAAATGGCAGGCGCTATAGTAGTGTCGCAAAGCCGTTTCGAAACGAATTCCTGCTGCGTTAATTGATGATACTTTAGATCGAGCCGAGACAGTTTTTCAAAGCAATAAATTAATAGCAAAGCAAAGGAAAGCTGATGTTTTACCGTGAAAATTGACATATGATGGGTCATTTTCAGCGCAGGGTCATAAAGTCCCTACTCGTTATAAAATTTAAAAAACGAACAATATTGTGGATTTTATTTGTTATGTAACTATGTATGTCACAAATGCATAGAATGAAAACGAATCATAGTATGTTTACCGAAGACATACTTATCCAGAACCCCATATTCTTACATGCTTGTATTGTGAGATGGTTTTTATTAATAAATTTTAGAGAAAAATATCATAGATGACCCTAAATATGTGTAATATTTGATAATTCGCGCTAAAAGCACGCTTTCGAAATTTGACCATGGATCCTACACTTAGTGCAAGTTTACCTTGCCTGTATAGCGTAGACAAAATTTAGTTTTTTGTTATTTAAGCGTGACTCAAAACAAAGATGTAATAGTTGTTTCTACAGTCGATGACAGCTTTCTAGGAACGTCCATTATTAACAATATATTGTTTGTAATTTGGATATCGAATTGTATTTCAAATCAAATGTTGGTGATCTTAAGCAGCGTAGCAGACAAAGATGCTTGAAAATTAATCTAAAGCTCGTGTAGTATTTAAAACTTAGCTATAATTTTGTTTGCATTACTATATGCATAGTCATTGAAATTTCCTTTCTCGGGGTCGGTATTTATACATTCATTTGGAGGGGTTCCACACAATCTCAAATAATATTTCATCAGTGATATCTACATAGTAGCATAAATGAAATCTTCTGGTTAAAAGAAATAAAAAAATATATCCCCCACTCCCATATATATGTGTGTGTGTGTGTATATTTTTTTTTTAAGTTAATCTACCGGTTAAGGTAGGTTTTTGGATGGACACAACTACCAAAAAATATTTTATTACTCCTAACAAAACACAAAATCCATCATCCTACTCTATATCAGGTCCCTCTTCATCTCTGAGTACTTTCTTCCTCCCTTCATCCCGTCCAACATCCCTATCCTGTTCCTTCCCTTTCCTCTTTTGCCCAACATTCTACCCTCTATCACAGTCTTCAACATCCCACTGCCGGTCAACACCCCCTTCATCCACTTTTCCTGCCTCCATAGGATTGCTCCCAACAAACCCCTCTCTTCGCCCACCATACCAAGTACTTCCTCATTTGTTTTCGTCTCTGTCCATTTCACCTTCTCCATTCTTCTCCACACCCACATTTCAAAAGCCTCCAATCTACGTCTATCCTCCTGCTTCAATGACCACGTTTCCGCACCGTACATAGCTACGCTCCATATCAAAGTTTTTACGAGTCTTTTCTTAACATCCTTACTCAAGGTCCCTGTCATCAACTCCCTCCTCCTTGTGAAAGCCTCTTTGCCTAGCGCAATTCTTCTCCTTACGTCCCTACTACTTTGACCGTGTTGGTCCAAAACACTACCGAGATACGTAAACTGTTCTACCTGCTCTAGTTTTTGCCCTGTGTGTGTGTATATATATATATATATATATATATATATATATATATATATATATATATATACAGGTATATATGTATATACAGGTATATATGTATATATATGTGTGTGTATACATAAAAATATATATATATACTCATTTATATAGAAACAGTGTTTCTATATAAGTATTTGAGTATTTGTTCGCCGTTTGGCGGGATTTCGGGTTTGAATGAATATATATATATAGGAGCTAACAAACGTTACAATCGTAAGTTTATTTCGGTAGTCATGTTTCAGACCGGCAATTTATGCTCGTCTTCATTCTATTCTTTAGGATAAACTAATTTGCATCTTCGAAACTTCGAGGGCCACTCTTGAAGAAATCAAATTGATTGAGAACTTCAGCTTTCAGTGTAGTTCTTCCATTGTTTTTCTATTTTATTCACTGGGTTGTTCTACCTTTCCCATACACTCTTTCTGGAGAATACTTACCATTGGTTCACTTCTTTTAAACTTGCTAATTGTCAAGACAATGTAATTTTGAGGAGTTTCAGTAGTCTTTTCATTAATTTTGCTCCCTCGTTCTTTTTTTTAAATTTATTTCATCGAAAAAGTCGTTTCTCCGAAAGAGACCAACTGGGAAAACGTTTCCCTTCCTTCGCGATGAGTTGGGCGAGGGCCTTCGAAAACCGGCTTTAAATCAACCGGGCACCCGACTCGTCGCTTCCGTTGTCTCTTTACTTCTTTGTCTAATTCGTTCCAAACCTCCGATATTTTTGGGAAATTGTGATGCCCTTCGTCAAATCGAAAGTCGATCCTCGGTCATTGTAGTTTCTTCAGACTTTTAGTTTAAAATAATCTGCTTCTGAGACCAAAGAACAATCAAAAACTTCGGCATCATTTGCTGCGACATTTAATTTTATTAGGTGCCCTCCACTGTTAAAATTTACTGAATTCACTGAATATTTTGACTTATATACGAGACTCGTATTATAGAAAATGTGAGTAATAATTCATCTTTAGATTGAGCTTGGAGTTCGTGAGCTTAGTTGTGGTCAGATTCATAAATATGTAAGAAAAAATTTGCTTCCGTGGTAATCCGGAGAGAATTTCCTAATGAATCATCGCTATGAAACTTGTTTAGTCTTTTGAGGTAGGGCGCCGCCAACTATAAATTGAAACCGAACCGAAAAATAGGCAACATATTCACCATGATATCAAGAAACCGATTAGTTTCTAAATTTCGCATATTGATGACAATATTGACTAGAATTTAATGAATATATTGAAAAGTATTTCAGATTGTCAAGATTTATAGAGCTTCTCATAATAGTTCGTGCATGCTACAACTACTGCATTCACATTCCGGCTCATAGTACGAATACAGAGTGGAATGTAGAGAAAGGGTTAGAGGAAAAGACTAAAGGAAAAGATAAGAAATGAAATGAGAAACAGGTAAAAGGGCAATAGAGACACAGAATTATTAGGCAATAGAACAGGAAAGTGATTCTGTCGCCAATCTCCTCGCGGGAGTTGAATTGTTTGTGATGACATGGCGGATTTTTTCCTATATTTCCAACTGTAAAATGCCGCGTATGCCTATTTACGTAGCTTTATAATGTGCGTGAATCATGCATCTCATTCTTCATATGTGAGTCCGTTTAAACATTGTAGGCAATTATAATTATATCGAGGAAATCCAATACAGTTTTAAGAACTAGATGCGATTGAAAACTTAAAACCCTGCCATACCTTGATAAACTTTCCTAGTTGAAAATGCATATGTGCTCACATTGTACCGCTGCATATAATGGAAGCAATGTGATCAAATAGCGATCGCAATAAAGTGCCTTCATTAAGCAGTTTTTATGGTACTAAAGTGTTGGATTATTCCCCCGGGCAGTGGCGACTGCGCGCGCATTTCACCTTGGCGGCGGAGGGTGCGGAGGCGTGACACATCAGGTGACCGCGCTTCACTGAAGGCCCCTCGGCCGGGGGTCGGGAGTGACGTGGTCGAGGGGCAATACCAGGAGGCCGGGGGGAGATGAGGAAGATGGGAAGGGGCCAAGGGATGGGAAAAATCACTCGCTGTAAGCGGAGGAGACGAAGGAAACAGCGAGCACCCTTTGGAAAATCCAATTTGTTTATCGTCTTTCTAATAGAGTCAAGGGGGCGAGTATCACGTCCTTACTCTTGCCCTCGGTAATGGAAACATCACTCACTCGCCCACCTTCTCCCTCAACCTCGCCCCCACTCCCAACCCCAAACCCCCCTCCTCGACTTCCACGTGGGGACGACAGTGAGAAGGAGAATAGTTTCCGAGAGTGTCAGTCTCGAGGGTGTGGGAGTTTTTTGAAGGAGTCGTGGCGGAATGGAATGAGAGATCGTCTCTCTATCTCTCTCCTTCCCTCTCCCTCTTCTCTCTCTGCGAGTGAGTGTGTACGTGTGTGTTAGTGAGAGGAAGGAGGGAGATTACGGAGGCAAACTGGCTCGTCCTCCCCATTGTGCATACGCGGAGTCCAAATTGATGGAGATGGGATCGCTTTGGAAAAGCGGGAGAGGTGGGTGGTGGTGAGGAAAGAGAGGGAGATGGGTGATACTGGAGGAGGAGCAAAGGGGGATGGGAGGATAGGGGGGGGAGAATGGAGGGAGAGAATGGGAGATGGAGGCCATTCCTTTCCTTCTCTCTCCTCTTCTCCTCCTTCTTCCCTGAGTACACAGGATGGAGGCGGAGGGGCAAGGGGGAGTTCGTCTCTCCCGACCCTCTCTCTCTCCCATTCCATTTTATACCACGCCAATCCCTTCCGACCAACTTGCTCCCTTCTCCGAGCGAGCGTCGGGGTCCTCCTCTTTCCCCCCCGCTGCTCGACCCAGACTGCTGTAAAGTTATTTCAGCAGACACTTCCATCTCGGTGCCCCTCTCTCGGTGGGGGAATACGGAATGATGATTCTCTCTCTCTCTCTTCCTTGGCTCCGGGAGAGGAGGAGAGCGGGAGGGAGAGAGAGAGATCATTCAGATAGACACCCGCCGAGGTTCTCCTTCCTCCCCATCCTCCCTTCCACCCTCCCCCTCCCCCATCCGCTTTATTCCATCCTTTATCCCACCCCCTTTCTTCCACCCAGCCCTTCACCCTTCCTTTTTCCACCTACGACGTCTTAATCAGCATATAAATGCCTTTCCCTCTAAACGGAGGTGGACGGACCGGGAGAGGCACACTCCCACTTTTCCACCCTTTTCCCTTCCCCTTTCTCCCGTCCCCCCTGTCCCCTTAAACCCTCCCCTCCCCGTCCTCCCCTCCTATCCCGAGGGACGGCCGGCGTGGAAGCCCCCCGCGGCTCCCGACACAACTTTACAGCTCGGCCCGATCCAACGCCAACACCCGTGAGATGTCTTCATGCTACGCGCGCCGTTGGTCGGAATGCGACGTCTCCACTTTTAGAAGCACATATGTGAGGATGAAATCCCCCGCACCACATATGTGCTCCAGCACGCACACGAGATTATTGCCATAAGAGTATATATTATATGTTGAACACGATTACATTTGTTACGCGTACGTTCGTACGTAGCATGTTCACGAGGTCGAAGTCATGGCCACCTCAAGACGAGTTAAGTACTTCAGCGTCACACTTACCTTAATAAAAAATTCATTGGAAATAGAGTGACAAAAAATCCCTGATTTCCTTTTGGATAAAACGGCATATATCCAGCCTGTGACGGCTAAGTTTTGATGATAAATTAAAAAATGTAAGAGAAAAACCTATTCCATATTGTTAGCACTAACGTGCGATATGCTACAACTATTGAGTATCTAATAAGGTCGGTGAAAATTAACTCATTAATGCAGACGATTTCCGAATTGATTAAAATTTAACAAGCATAAAAATTTTAATGCCTTTGGTTCTTTATAAGATTTGGAGAGGCATTGGCACGAGCTCATAGATCAACATGCTTAAAATTCAGGAAATAAAATGCTCACGAGTTTAATTATAGTGACGAGGAAAATGTTAAGAGCGCCAATATTATCATCATATGTGGCCATCAATTCTGGGATGGATTTGACTCGACTCCCACTTAGTTCTACTATCGGCTAGCCACATCGTGTCATATTTCATCGCTCTCATGTCCACCATTATATGCTTCATGCATCTCATCGGAGGTCCTCGGTTTCTTCCGTTCGCTTTCCCTTCTTCAACCGTCTTCAGCGTCCTATCGCCCCTCAAAATGTGTTATGAAAAGTCAACCTCTTCTTCTTTCCGTGTTCCCTACGCATTTCTACCACCCTTACGCTTGATAGAATTCCTCTAATTCCTTTTATCGCTACCATTTCTATTAGTTTTTCGTTGCCACGCATTTCAATTGCGTCAATTCTCTTCTCTTGCCACTATCTTGTGTCATGTCAGGCCTCCGTAGAAAGTTGCACTTTATTACGATGACGTTTTTACGAACTTCAAGGCTCGTATTTTGAGCTACGATTAGACTTTCATTCATCTAAATAGCGTTATTAGATTGCACCTTTTTCGTAACCAGAGATGTTTCATTTTTTGACTTTGCCGTATTCCCTGTTTCTCAAAGGGAAAAAACAGCCACCTGTCCAACACACAATATTTTGCTTCAAAATTTTGTAGTAGTAGTTTTTAGGGGCGGTGGCAGCTAAGGTCATTTAAGATATTAGGGATTGACAATAAAGGATGAAGGATGGAGAGAAACCTGGCGTCGGCAGTAGCCTACACTGATCGAAAGGTGCCAAGGGGTGTGCAGCTTAACGTTCTATCTGACGAACGGCGTACTCACTCAAAGTCCTCTTCACAATGCACCTCAAGTAGGAATTTGGATGCAACTGAAAAATATTTGGCGTCTACGGTATACGAACCTTGGCCCTCTGGGTGGGAAGCTAGTACGTTAGCCATCGCACCATCCCCGCTTTAAAATTTGTAACTGTTTTTTCATACTTGCGACTTTGATTGCAAATCTAGCAACAGTTTTGTCCAATCTGTTTTAGTTTTGAATATCCCGCTTAGCCACTTTCTTCCCTTCTTATTCTGGTTTTAGGGCTGATTCCAGTTTCCTGGATTATTTTAGTTTTGATTATTTTTCTAAGTTAAAAAAATTATAAAAATGAAACAAAATTATTGAATTATTAAATAATAAAATTTTTTAAAGGAAATATTAATATATTATTGAACTATTAACATCTAAAATTCAACTCCTTACATATTTATTTTCTTATTTTCTAGAATGGAATATTATAGGAAATTCAATTTGGAGGTTCTATTGGCTATTATTTAGGCGTCCATATTTCCAGGAAACTCTTCGGTGGTTTAAAAGTCACGGTGAAATATTTTTCCATGCTGCTGAACTGGATGCAAGTAATACAACTCAGATGTTGGATATAAAATAGCAAGTTTCTGCAACTTTGATGTAATTTTTATTTAATATTTGTTTAGATATTTTGATTAATAGTAAAAATCAAGAAAATAGATTCAACAAAATATTGTTCATTTTTACAATGAGATTTATTTATAATTGCATTATATGGGCTCATCCCTGCTTACGTACGTACTTGTACGTACCGACATGCATATGTATGTATATAGGTATATATATATATATATATATATATATATATATATATATATATATATAGGAGATATATTTATATTTATATATATATATATATATATATATCCCCTCCCCGGACTACAACCTTGACGTGGTGGAAGGGCTTGTGCGTTCCGATGACCCCTAGAGCTGTACTGGCGGGAGTAATAAAAATTGCTCCTGGTAGGGTCACCCATGCCAGATAGGTCGAAGGTTAGGAGCCAGACGAAAGGTAGTCCACGCAGCGTCTGTTCCTCAGTGAGGCGGCTGCAATGGCGTCTGACCCCAGTGGGGCGGCCAGTAAGTGATGGTGTCACGTTAAAAACACTATTGAGGAAGGCAACGGGAAACCACCTCAATTATCATTCCCAAGAACAATGTGATGGACAATAGAGATATTTTGAGTCCTGGCAACCACGGGGCTCGGCCCAATCGGCCGTGTGTCGTGCCCGGCAGCGGGGGAGGCAAGGCTTCCGCGGTCGTCATCCCACGAAACCCTTGCAAGGGAAAACCAGCAGCAGCAGGACAGAAGACGCAGGAGAAGAAGACCAAATTAGTTAGAATAGGAACGTGGAATGTTAGGACAATGATGAGGACGGGGAAATTGGAGAATGTTAAGCGAGAGATGGAAAGGGGAAATATAGATATTTTAGGTCTATGCGAGGTGAGATGGAAAGATAGCGGGGATTACTGGAGTGATAAGTATAGAATAATATACAGCGGTGGGGACGAGAGCCAACGAGGGGTCGCCATAGTATTAAATGAAGAGGTAGGAAGAAGCGTAGTCAACATAGAGCAGGTAACGGATAGAATACTACTAGTGGAGATAAAAGCAGAACCGACGAACTTAGTTATTATCCAGGTATACATGCCACCGAGCAACCATAAGGAAGAAGAGGTCGATAGGATATACGATCAGTTAGAGGACATGATTGCATGTGTTCCTGCAGGGAAACATTTGATAGTGATGGGGGATTGGAATGCGACAGTAGGCGAAGGAAGAGATGGTGATGAGGTGGGGGACTACGGTTTAGACACGAGGAATGACCGCGGGGAGAAAGCAGTTGAGTTCTGCAGGAGACAGGGGTTAGTTATCACCAACACTTGGTTCAGACACCACAAAAGACGCAGGTATACATGGAAAATGCCAGGTGACTCGGGAAGATATCAGCTAGATTATATCCTGGTTAGACACAGGTTTAGGAACAGTGTGATAAATTCCCACAGCTTCCCGGGAGCGGATGCGGACTCAGACCACAATTTAGTTGTTATGAAATGTAGCGTACGTTTTAAAAAGATAAGGCAGGGGCGGCGAGTTAGAAAATGGAATGTAGAAGCATTAAATGGGTTGAAAAGAAAGGAATACAAACAGGCGGTAGAGAAAATCATGGAGGACGGTAAAGAGCTAAGTACTATTGAAGAAAAATGGGAATGTATCAAAAAAGGGTTGTCTAAAGCGGCAAAAGACACTATTGGAACCGTTAACGCTAAAAGGACTCGTAAACCATGGATCACGGATGAGATGATTACAAAAATGGATGAGCGGCGAAAATGGAAGAATATAAATACAGAATTAGGCAAAATGAAGTACAAAGAATTGAACAATAAATTTAGGCGGGCAACAAATAAAGCAAAGGAAGCATGGTGGAAGACGCAGTGCGAGAATATGGAAAGTCTGCAGAGGAAGGGGGAAATCGGTGCGCTTTACAGCAAAGTTAAATCTTTATCGGGAAGTAAGAAAGGGAGATCAACGATAGCAGTTAGAGATAAGGCCGGTAAGGTAATAGTTGACGCAGGAAAGATCCAAGAGAGATGGAAGGAATATGTAGAAGACCTGTATAGTAAAGAGCTTAGACCAACAAAGTTAGACATTGAAAAGGAACATGACGTAGAGGAAGATAGCTTAGGTCCAGGCATACTAGACAATGAGATAGAAAGGGCATTAAGGGAGATGAAACTAAATAAGGCCGTGGGGGTAGATAACATTCCCGTGGAACTTTTGAAATGCTTGGGAAAATGTGGGAGGAAGAGGCTATATGGGCTGATCCGTAGTATTTATGAGGAGGGAATCTGGCCGGAAGACTTTGTGAGATCAGTTTTAGTTCCTATTCCGAAAAAGGTAAAGGCCACGTCATGTGAGGACTATAGGACAATTAGTTTGATATCCCACGCAGCTAAGGTTGTTCTCAGGATCATAAACAAAAGGATAGAGAGTAGGGCAAATGATTACTTAGGGGATGATCAGTTTGGGTTTAGGAAGGGGAGAGGTACGCGTGATGCCATTGCAGTAATGAGATTATTAATCGAGAGGAATATAGAACACAACCAGGAGGTATTTGCCTGTTTCGTAGATTTCGAAAAAGCGTTTGATAGAGTAAATTGGGAAAAACTAATGAGTATATTGCAGAAAATAGGAATAGATTGGAGGGAAAGGAGGCTAATCCGCAACCTGTACATGTCTCAGACTGCTCAGGTGAGGGTGGGAAACGGGGAGTCAGGATGGGCAGTGTTAGGAAGGGGTGTAAGGCAGGGTTGCCCATTATCACCGTTGCTGTTCAACCTGTACGCAGAAGAAATGATCAAAGAGGCATGGGAAGAACTCGAGGTAGGAATGAAAGTGGGCGGGGAATTCGTAAAATCAGTTAGGTTTGCTGATGACCAAGCTTTAGTTTGTCAGTCAGCCAAGGGGCTGCAAGCATTGCTTAGTGAATTGGAAATTCAGTGCGACAGGTATGGGATGAGAATCAATATTAATAAAACAAAGGTTATGCGATTTTCTAGAAAGAAAAAGGCCAAGCTTAACATTAAAATAGGAGGGCAAAAGCTAGAGCAGGTAGAACAGTTTACGTATCTCGGTAGTGTTTTGGACCAACACGGTCAAAGTAGTAGGGACGTAAGGAGAAGAATTGCGCTAGGCAAAGAGGCTTTCACAAGGAGGAGGGAGTTGATGACAGGGACTTTGAGTAAGGATGTTAAGAAAAGACTCGTAAAAACTTTGATATGGAGCGTAGCTATGTACGGAGCGGAAACGTGGTCATTGAAGCAGGAGGATAGACGTAGATTGGAGGCTTTTGAAATGTGGGTGTGGAGAAGAATGGAGAAGGTGAAATGGACAGAGAAGAAAACAAATGAGGAAGTACTTGGTATGGTGGGCGAAGAGAGGGGTTTGTTGGGAGCAATCCTATGGAGGCAGGAAAAGTGGATGAAGGGGGTGTTGACCGGCAGTGGGATGTTGAAGACTGTGATAGAGGGTAGAATGTTGGGCAAAAGAGGAAAGGGAAGGAACAGGATAGGGTTGTTGGACGGGATGAAGGGAGGAAGGAAGTACTCAGAGATGAAGAGGGACCTGATATAGAGTAGGATGATTGATTTTGTGTTTTGTTAGGAGTAATAAAATATTTGTTTGGTAGTTGTGTCAGTCCAAAAACCTACCTTAACCGGTAGATTACTTTAAAAAAAAAAAAAAAAAAAAAATATATATATATATATATATATATATATATATATATATTATTAGGTAATCTACCGGTGGTTAAGGTAGGTTTTTGAATGGACAAAATTACTAATTAAATAATTTGTGACCCCTAGCAAAACACAACATCCTACTTTACATCATGTCCCTCTTCAGCTCTGAGTACTTTCTTCCTCCCTTCATCCCGTCCAACATCCCTATCCTGTTCCTTCCCTTTCCTCGTTTGCCTAACATTCCAACCTCAATTACAGTTTTCAACATCCCGCTGCCGGTCAATACCCCCTTCAGCCACTTTTCCTGCCTCCATAGGATTTCTCCCAAAAAACCCCTCTCTTCGCCCACCATACCAAGAACTTCCTCGTTTGTATTCTTCTCCGTCCATTTTACCTTCTCCATGCTTCTCCACACCCACATTTCAAAAACCTCCAGTCTACGTCTATCCTCCTGCTTAAATGACCACGTTTCCGCGCCGTACATAACTACGCTCCATATCAAAGTTTTTACGAGTCTTTTCTTAACATCATTATTGAAAGTCCCTGTCATCAACTCCCTCCTCCTTGTGAAAGCCTCTTTTCCCAGCGCAATTCTTCTCCTTACGTCCCTACTACTTCAGGCGTGTTGGTCCAAAACACTACCGAGATACATAAACTGTTCTACCTGCTCTAGTTTTTGCCCTTTTATTTTGATGTTTAGCTTCGCCTTTTTCTTCCTGGAAATTTAAATAACCTTTGCTTTATTAATATTGATTCTCATCCCATATCTGTGGCACTGCATTTCCAATTCACTCGGCAATGCTTGCAACCCCTTGGCTGACTGACAAACTAAAGCTTGGTCATCAGCAAACCTGACTGATTTCACGAATTCCCCGCCCACTTTCATTCCTACCTCCAATTCTTCCCATGCCTCTTTAATCATTTCCGCTGCATGCAGGTTGAACAGCAACGGTGATAATGGGCAACCTTGCACGTCTTCCTAGCACTGCCCAACCGGACTCCCCGTTCCCCTTGTCGCACCTGAGCAGTCTGAGACATGTACAGGTTGCGGATGATGCTCCTTTCCCCACAATATATTCCTATTTTCTTCAATGTACTAATTAATTTTTCCCAATTCACTCTATCAAACGCCATTTCGAAATCTACGAAACAGGCAAATACCTCCTGATTGTATTCTATATTCCTCTCGATTAGTGATCTCATATATGCAATGGTATCACGGGTACTTCTCCCGTTCCTAAACCAAAACTGATCATCCCCTAAATAATCATTTGGCCTACTCCCTATCCTTTTGTTGATGATCATGAGAACAACTTTGATATCAAACTTATTGTCCTGTAGTCATTCTATGATGTAGCTTTTACCTTTTTCGGATAGATAACTAATACTGATCTCACAGTCTTCCGGTCACATTCCTTCCACATAAATATTACCAACCAGCCCATACTCGTATAGCCTCTTCCTCCCACATTTTCCTAAACATTTCAGTAGTTCCCAAGGAATGTTATCCCGGCCACGGCCTTATTTATTTTCTTCTCCCTTAATGCCCTTTCTATCTCATCGTGGAGTATGCCTGGACCTAAGCTATCTTCGTCTACGTCATGTTCCTTTTCTATGCCTAACTTTGTTGGTCTAAGTCCTTTACTATAGTGTTCACCTATATATTCTTTCCATCTGTGAACTATTATCTTACCCGCCTTGTCTCTAACTGTTAGCATAGATCTCCCTTTCATACTTCCCGATTGAGATTTAACTTTGCTCTACAGCGCACCAATATCACCCTTCCTCCGCAGACTTTCCATATCCTCGCACTGCGTCTTCCACCAAGCTTCTTTTGCTTTATTTGTTGCCCGCCTCAATTTATTATTTAACTCTTTGTACTTTGTTTTGCCTATATATGTGTTTACATTCTTCCATTTTCTCCTCTCATCCATCTTTGTAATCATCTCGTCCGTAACCCAAGGTATCCTAGTTCTTTTCGCGTTAACGGTTCCAATAGTGTATTTTGCGGCTTTCTTGATGCTTTCCCATTTTTCTTCGCTACTGCTTAGCCCTTTACCATCCTCCATGATTTCCTCTACACCCTGTTGGTCTTCCTTCCTTTCCAATGCGTTTAATGCTTCTACATTCCATTTTCTAACCCGACGCCCCTGCCTTATCTTTTTGAAACGGACGCTACATTTCATAACAACTAAATTGTGGTCTGGGTCCGAATTCGCTGCCGGGAAGGTGTGCGAATTTATCACACTGTTCCTAAACCTGTGTCTAACCAGGATATAATCTACCTGATACCTCTCTGAGTCACCTGCATTTTCCATGTATACCTGCGTCTTTTGTGGTGTCTAAACCAAGTGTTGGTGATGACTAGCCCCTGTCTCCTGCAGAACTCAACTGCTTTCTCTCCGCGGTCATTCCTCGTGCCTAAACCGTAGTCCCCCACCTCATCACCATCTCTCCTTTCGCCTACCGCCGCATCCCAATCCCCCATCACTATCAAATGTTTCCCTCCGGGAACACACGAGATTATGTCCTCTAATTGATCGCATAGCCTATCGACCTCTTCCTCTGTATGGTTGCTCGGTGGCATGTATACCTGAATAATAATCAAGTTCGTCGGTGTTACTTTTATCTCTACTAGTATTATTCTATCCGTTCCCTAGTACCAGACAAGTGTATCCTGGAAGAATGTCAAATTCTTGACACTTTGTCACCTGTGATCTCAATAAACAAAACAACACCACTCAATTATTTCATTAAAACATTTCATAAATACATATTTTTATAAAAACGAGTTTTTACAATGAATCAAGCATATTTTAATCATTAATCAATCCCTTCCGATGCATAATTAGGTCCATCATTTTTTTCACATCGGGGTTAATACTTAATTTTTATTCGTCAATACCGCATAACCTTTCAAAATATCTACTCAGATATGAATTTTGACTACAATTTTTGTAAACGTTTTAGCAAGTATATTTATTTCTTCACCGCCATCCACATATTACTCAACAAGCCTCCACAAGGGTTGTAGCTGTGAATACTAGGGTAGCAGCCATGCATAAAGAAATATTAATTAGTTTATTAGCTAATTGTTAGTATATACGCTGCACGCCATCTAATTAGGCATTCTAAATAAGGCCTAACCAGCGGCAGATAACATTCCTCTTGGACCTTTTCATCATATTTACCCAGTACTCTTCTAATAAATCCTAATTTTTTGTTGGTTTGTCTACATATTCCCCGTATTTTTTCACCCAGGAAAGGTCGTGAGTTAGGGTAACACCTAGGTATTTTATTGAGCCTAGACATTTTATTTCAGTGTTCCCAATAAATAAGGCGCTCGGGAGGGAATTACTCTTTTTCCAAAAATTTATCATCACACTTTTTTAAGTTTAATTCTAATGGCCAAGAGTCATACCAGCAGCGTTGTATAGCATTAAGGCCATTTGATAAAGCCGCTGTGGCCTCAGGATCACAGATATCACTGTAAACTACGGCATCCTCGGCAAATAGACATATCTTACCAGTGAATATTGAGTCAACGTAACCGTTAACGTAACGTAGGAATAAAAAAAGTCACAAGACACTTCCCCGGAGAACACCTGAAGTGACTTCTACTGCATTTGAAATAACTCCATTTATCACTACTCTTTGTACCATTCAAAAAGCCTGTAATTCAATCGAAGGCTTTCTCAAAATCTAGAGAAATGGCGTCCACTGGATCATTGCTTTCGAATAAGGATATCATGAACAAAAAGCGCAAGTTGTGTCCTGCAGAATCTATCTTTTCGGGAACGGTGCTAATTCTCATTAGAAACACCAGATTATCGAGTCTCACGATCAAACCAGCAATTATATGTTCCATAACCTTGCACAAAATGGATGTGAGGGAAATAGGTCTGTAATTACTCGGTTCCTCCTGGTCTCAATTTTTAAATATTGGTGTTACGTTAGCTGTTTTCCAATCTTTGGGAGAATTGTGATATACAAGCGACTTCTTAAATATTATTTCCAGATACAGCGCAATTTCCGAAGATGGATCCTTAAATAAACGAGCGGGTATTTCATTGGGTCCGGAGGATTTATTAAGCTTCATAATTTTCAGCAAACATTCTATTCCATTTGATGATATTTCAATTTTGAGCATCGGTTAAGCGGCATAATTTGGTAGGCTATCGAAGCCATCCGGTGAGAATTTGGTGAAGACTCTTAGAAAGAATTAACCATTACAAAATAGTATAGTAAAATGTTAGCAACCATAACACACTTTGTAATCATAACGAAACCCAACCTAAACTCCGGTAAAAATTAAATTAGTTTTATTATTAGAATTTGATAGTTATGGAATACACATGAGTCAACTTTTATTCAATTTAATGTATATAATAATACTTCCTCGTGTATGGCTGGTGTCATAAAATTGCGTAATCACACATATACACACATCCTCTAAATGGCTTGCGTTGCAGATTTTGTAGATGTACTGAAGACTCGGCTTTCAGCAAAAAGGATATTCCAAGTAGATGGGTCAATATAAACTCTTAAGGGCTTTCACGATCCAGATAGGTAAAGCCTTCGAGTCCCCAATAAATCAGGGATTTTGGGAATTTTCCGTTGCGTAAAGCTGAATGCAGAAAGAGAGCCATTTGTTTTTCTTTAATTATTCCTAAGGCCTTCAGAATTAAATTCATCACATCGCCAATTCCGCGCCATAATTTTCTACTCCACAGCATGAATTAATGCGTGTGGTTTCATAAACTTGAGTAGTCCTGCTTTCGTTTAATTTTAAACCAGTAGCCGAGTGAGTCAAAAGATAACATTGTATTTTTGCTTGCCATTAAAGTAGATAGATTGACCTCATCGATTGTTAATTCGTCTCCAAAGGTAAAAATAGAGGAAAAATCTACAGTTGGATCGATCATGTATATTAGAAACAATAATTAATGGTTTTCAATTCACAGTATGGTACTACATAGCATTTTTTCAACAGGTGTCTACAAAATATATAATGAAATATCTACCATGAGCATTGATATCATCAGATCAATCTTAAATTTTATAAAAATATATTTAGGCATTATTTCTATAAATCTTCATCAGAGAGATAATTTTAATATCAGAAGGAAAAGGTACACCCACGCAATGCCCCGCAAGGCATCGCGAGGTCGTACAGCATGGGAGGTTAAAGCACCAGCATTTCATGTACAAATTTGAGTCCATGCCTACAAATGAAGGCATACGAAGGGGGACCCAAAAGTAACAGAAATTGGGCTGCGGTTGGGAGCGAGAGTGGGAGAAGCCTATGTTCGGCCGGCCATACGTCAGGCTCACGCCTCCTGCGTCAGTATGCGCAGCGCCGTCGCTGTGACTGGATCAGTCCGTCCGTGAGAGCTGTTTCAGTGAAACAACTTTTTTCATTTCGCCGAATAACATGATGGCGGATTATCAAGAGTAAAGCGCTGCAATGAAATTTTGTTTCCTGTTGGGAAAATCGGCCGCAGAAACTATTGTAATGCTCAAGATGCTTATGGGAAGCTGCTCTAAGAAAAACCAGGGACTACGAGGAGTTTACACGTTTTAAAAATGGTGAAATGTCAATTGAAGACCAACCCCGCTCAGGCCGCCCTTCAACATCAAGAACTGACGAAAACGTCAACAAAATCAATGCCCTCATTCGTGAAGACCGTCGCAGAACCATTGATCAACTCTGTGAGATGTCTGGGTTGTCATTGAGTTCAATTTAGAGGATTACATCTGAATATTTGCATATGAAAAGGGTTGCAGCCAAATTTGTCCCTCACCATCTCACTCACCGGTTCATACCGCCCTCTCCGTGATGTAGTTTTTGACAAAAAACGGCATGACATCGATTGTCCACCTCCCCCTTCTCACCGGATTTAGCTCCCTGTGGCTGCTTTTAGTTCCCCAGACTCAAAAGGGACATGAAAGGAAAGCGTTTTGACACTGTGGACAAGGTAAAACAAAAATCGTAAGAAGGCCTAAAGGACATCCCGATAAATGAATTTCAGAAATGATTCGAACAATAGGATCATCGTTTGGAGAAGTGCATTGTGGTCAATGGGAAATACATATATTTTCTCCAAGAATGATCCGATGCAAGGGTAACCCCCCAGGATTATGCATCATCCACGACGCTGATTTAAACACCAATGAAAGCGTAAGATGGTAAAGTTTGGTTGAGTTTATATTTTTCAAAAAATGCATGATGATAAATGTCGTCCTATTCGATTCAAACCTCCATTCTGCACACCATTTGTGAGTGTTGTTTCAGTCAGTTAGTAGTGATTCACGATCTGCGTCATTCGCTATTTCCCTGTAGATTACAATCTCGTCGGCAAAGAGTTTTATGTTGCTTTTTATTTTACTGGTGTTATCATTAATCTGCGTGAGAAATAGTAGTGGTCCTATGACGGTACCCTGCGGGAAAACCGAATGTTACATGCACATAATTCAAACTTGAATCATATATCAATACCCTTTGTATGCAGTCAGTATGAAGTCCCGAATTCAGTTTATTAATTTGTCATTTATGCCAAACCATTGCAACTTGTGAATCAAATTAACGTGAGGGACTTAATCAAAGTCCTTTTTTTAAACCGAAAATATCGCATCTACTTGTTTCTTTCTTTCCTCCGATTATAGACGGTCGTGCATAAAACGTCAGCACTGCGTTTCACATGATCTCTCCTTTCTAAATTCGTGTTGTGAGTTTAATAAAAGATTTTGAGGGCCGAAGAATGTCATGAGGTCACTATAAATAATGTGTTCCAAGACTAAAGAATAGGGAGTTCAACGATATTGGTTGGTAATTACCGGGGTCTTGTTTATTTCAGCTCATAAAAATAGGTTTGATATTGTCTATTTTGCAATTCAGAGGAACAAGACCTACTGAAATCGATTTATGAAATATGAATTTTAAAAAAGGAGCAATTTCGGTCACGGGTACTTTAAATTCCCTTACGAAAATATCCTCTTATTCGGATGGTTTGTTACTTTTATGTAAAGCTGTTTCGTTATTCCTTCGCTCGTAATTTTAATGTCATCATTCCACCAGATGTCTCTCAGTTCTCAGTCTCAAAGTTCATACACATACAGGGTCCGTACAATAAGTATCGTGACTGGTTCGCTGTACCCTCAATAGAGCGGTGGATGGGAGTCCGACCAGTCGGCCCGGTAGAGGGGTCCCACACCACTCAGGTGCACTTTAGTTCAGTCACCTCCAGTCATGCGTTGAGACAGTAGGTGGATTTTTGTGGCATGTGACAGTTTGTGGTGTCGTCGCACCAGCATGGAGCGCACCGTCGAGCAACGCTACGCTGTGAAGTTTTGCGTTAAACTTGAAAAATCGGCGTCGGAGACCCTTGGACTCATTAAAGAGGCTTATGGGGATGATGCCTCAAGCCTCACAAGAGTTTTGGAGTGGCACAAAATGTTAAAGAAAAGTCGGGAGTTCGTCGAAGACGAGCACCACGTCGGAAGACCGACAACCGCTCGAACCGATGCTCATGTGGCCAAAGTGAAAACACTTTTGGACTCTGACAGGCGTTAAACCATCGCCCTTATCAGTGAGGAGACCGGCCTCTCAGTCGGAACCATTCACACCTTTGTAACAGAGGCTCTTGCGATGAGGAAAGTGTGCACAAAGCTGGTGCCGAAAGTCTTAAACGAGGAACAAAAACTGTCGCAGGGGGAAATTTTGCAAGAAAATTTCGACAGCGTCGAGGCAGCTTAAAATTTTCTTGGAAACGTTATTACCTCAAAGAATATCGGCTCGACTCCATCGAGGCGGTTCAAGTGGCGACGAAAAAGGCTCTCACAGTACTCCGGAAACCGACTTCCAGTGGGCTTTTGACGATTAGCAGACGCGCGGGACTAAGAACTTGATTTTTAGAACAAGGCCCGAAACTTATTGTAGGGATCCTGTTTATATATATGCATGTGTATATATATGTGTGTGTGTATGTATTATTATTTGTTAGGTAATCTACCGGTTAAGGTAGGTTTTTGGATAGATACAGCTACTATATAAAACATTTCTGACTCCTAACAAAACAAAAATTCCAGCATCCAACACTACATCAGGTCCCTCTTCATCTCTGAAAACTTTCTTCCTCCCTTCATCCCGTCCAACATTTCTATCCTGTTCCTTCCCTTTCCTCGTTTGCCTAACATTCTCCCCTCAATTACAGTCTTTAACATCCCCCTGCCGGTCAGTAACCACTTCATCCACTTTTCCTGCCTGCGGCTTTCGATAACCATTTCTTGATACTTTCCCTTTTATAATTATATATTTATAAATATATAGAAATAAAAAATATATATATATATATATATATATATATATATATATATATATATATTATTTCTATATCTTTATATTCTATTCTATATTATTATTCTATTTATAAAGATATAGAAATAAAAAAAATATATAGATATATATATATATATATATATATATATATATATATATATTATTTCTATATCTTTATAAATATATAATTATAAAAGGAATAGATTGGAGGGAAAGGAGGCTAATCCGTAACCTGTACATGTCTCAGACTACTCACGTGCGACAAGGGGAACGGGGAATCCGATTGGGCAGAGCTAGGAAGAGGTGTAAGGCAGGGTTGCCCATTATCACCGTTGCTGTTCAACCTGCATGCAGCGGAAATGATTAAAGAGGCATGGGAAGAACTGGAGGTAGGAATGAAAGTGGGCGGGGAATTCGTGAAATCAGTCAGGTTTGCTGATGACCATGCTTTAGTTTGTCAGTCAGCCAAGGGGTTGCAAGCATTGCCGAGTGAATTGGAAATTCAGTACCACAGATATGGGATGAGAATCAATATTAATAGAGCAAAGGTTATTTAAATTCCCAGGAAGAAAAAGGCGAAGCTAAACATCAAAATAAAAGGGCAAAAACTAGAGCAGGTAGAACAGTTTATGTATCTAGGTAGTGTTTTGGACCAACACGCCTGAAGTAGTAGGGACGTAAGGAGAAGAATTGCGCTGGGAAAAGAGGCTTTCACAAGGAGGAGGGAGTTGATGACAGGGACTTTCAATAATGATGTTAAGAAAAGACTCGTAAAAACTTTGACTTGGAGCGTAGCTATATACGGCGCGGAAACGTGGTCATTTAAGCAGGAGGATAGACGTAGACTGGAGGTTTTTGAAATGTGGGTGTGGAGAAGATTTGAGAAGGTAAAATGGACGGAGAAGAAAACAAACGAGGAAGTACTTGGAATGGTGGGCGAAGAGAGGGGTTTGTTGGGAGCAATCCCATGGAGGCAGGAAAAGTGGCTGAAGGGGGTATTGACCGGCAGCGGGATGTTGAAGACTGTAATTGAGGGGAGAATGTTATGCAAACGAGGAAAGGGAAGGAACAGGATGTTGGACGGGATGAAGGGAGGAAGAAAGTACTCAGAGCTGAAGAGGGACATGATGTAAAGTAGGATGTTGTGTTTTGCTAGGGGTCACAAATTATTTAATTAGTAATTTTGTCCATCCAAAAACCTATCTTAACCGGTAGATTACCTAATATATATATATATATATATATATATATATATATATATATATATATATCTCCCCGGAATACAACCTTGACGTGGTGGAAGGGCTTGTGCGTTCCGTTGACCAAAGAGCTGTGCTGGCGGGAGTAATAATAATTGCTCCTGGTAGGATCACCCATGACAGATAGGTCAAAGGTTAGTAGCCAGACGAAAGGTAGTCCTCGAAGCGTCTGTTCCTCAGTGAGGCGGCTGCAATGGCGTCTGCCCCCAGAGGGACAGCCAATAAGTCATGGTGTCACGTTAAAAACAGTGTTGAGGAAGGCAATGAGAAACCACCTCAAATATCATTCCCAAGATAAATATGATGGTCAATAAAAAGGTCTAAATTCTGCAAACTAGGAGGCTCGGCCCAATCGGCCGTGTGTCGTGCCCGGCAACGGAGGAGGCAAGGCTTCCGCGGTCGTCATCCCACGAAACCCTTGCAGAAGAAAACCAGCAGCAGTAGAACAGAATACGCAGGAGAAGTAGACCAAATTAGTTAAAATAGGAACGTGGAATGTTAGGACAATGATGAGGACAGGGAAATTGGAGAATGTTAAGCGAGAGATGGAAAGGGGAAATATAGATATTTTAGGTCTATGCGAGGTGAGATGGAAAGATAGCGGGGATTACTGGAGTGATAAGTATAGAATAATATACAGCGGTGGGGACGAGAGCCAACGAGGGGTTGCCATAGTATTAAATGAAGAGGTAGGAATAAGTGCAGTCAACATAGAGTAGGTAACGGATAGAATACTACTACTGGGGATAAAAGCAGAACCGACAAACTTAGTTATTGTTCAGGTATACATGCCACCGAGCAACCATACAGAGGAAGAGGTCGATATGCTATATGATCAATTAGTGGACATAATCGCGTGTGTTCCCGGAGGGAAACATTTGATAGTGATGGGGGATTGGGATGCGGCGGTAGGCGAAGGAAGAGATGGTGACGAGGTCGGGGACTACGGTTTAGGCACGAGGAATGACCGCGGAGAGAAAGCAGTTGAGTTCTGCAGGAGACAGGGGCTAGTCATCACCAACACTTGGTTTAGACACCACAAAAGACGCAGGTACACATGGAAAATGCCAGGTGACTCAGAAAGGTATCAGCTAGAATATATCCTGGTAAGACACAGGTTTCGGAACAGTGTGAAAAATTCCCACAGCTTCCCGGGAGCGGATGCGGACTCAGACCACAATTTAGTTGTTATGAAGTAGCGTACGTTTCAAAAAGATAAGGCAGGGGCGGCGAGTTAGAAAATGGAATGTAGAGGCATTGAATGGTTTTAAAAAGAAGGAGGACCAACAGGCGGTAGAGGAAATTATGGAGCATGGTAAAGAGCTAAGTACTATCGAAGAAAAATGGGAAATGATCAAGAAAGGGTTATCGAAAGCCGCAAAAGACACTAATGGAACCGTTAACGCAAAAAGGACAAGGAAACCATGGATCACGGATGAGATGACTGCAAAGATGGATGAGCGGCGAATATGGAAGAATATAAATACAGAATTAGGCAAAATGAAGTACAAAGAATTGAACAATAAATTGAGGCGGGCAACAAATAAAGCAAAAGAAGCATGGTGGAAGACGCAGTGCGAGGATATGGAAAGTCTGCAGAGGAAGGGTGAAATCAGTGCGCTGTACGGCAAAGTTAAATCGTTATCGGGAAGTAAGAAAGGAAGAGCTATGCTAACAGTTAGAGATATGGCGGGTAAGGTAATAGTTGACGCAGGAAAGATCCAAGAGAGATGGAAGGAGTATATAGAAGAACTGTATAGTAAAGAACTCAGACCAACAAAGTTAGACATTGAAAAAGAAAATGACGTAGAGGAGGACAGCTTAGGTCCAGGCATACTAGACAATGAGATACAAAGGGCATTAAGGGAGATGAAACTAAATAAGGCCGTGGGGGTAGATAACATTCCCGTGGAACTTTTTAAATGCTTGGGAAAATGTGGGAGGAAGAGGCTATATGGGCTGATCCGTAGTATTTATGAGGAGGGAATCTGGCCGGAAGACTTTGTGAGATCAGTTATAGTCCCTATTCCGAAAAAGGTAAAGGCTACATCATGTGGGGACTACAGGACGATAAGTTTGATATGCTAAAGTTGTTCTCAGGATCATAAACAGAAGGATAGAGAGTGGGGCAAATATTTACTTAGGGGATGATCAGTTTGTGTTTAGGAAGGGTGGAGGTACGCGTGATGCCATTGCAGTAACGTGAAGACGACCCTATTTTGGTGTCTTCTAGCACATCCACGTAGACATCATACATTCAAAAGACATCTCCGCTACTTGGCAACTCCATCACGACAGTACGCCTCACCACAACGCGCTACGAGTCTTCGAGTTCCTGGTTAAATACCAGGTTGACTGTCGTGTGTGTGCCTTTCGTCCAGAAAACTGGACATTTTTCTGTTTGCTTCTACTGAAGCTTAAAACAGTGTCATTTTTTTTGGACCATTGGTTTATATATATATATATGTATATATTTTTTTTGTCATTTATTTGGCATATTTTGTTGCCTCAATGGAGTGCTGCGGCCTCCTATGCTTATCCCAGGTAGATTCCTTGTCGATTGCAATGTTTCTTATTATAAGATTTGGATTGTTTTTAATTTTGTCATAGTAGCTTTTGGCTAGGTCGCTTGTTTCCTCTCTAAGTCCTCTTACGTTCAGTTCCTTATAAATGTCGCCATTGTAGCGGTACAACCCTCGCAATCCCCATATTGATTTGAGTGTTCTTTTCTCAAAGTTTTCCAATCTTTCCAAGGAAGTTTTCTTCAATAGCCCTATCCATGCTGGAGCCGCGTATGTTATTATTGGCCTGATTACCCCTTTGAAGATTAAAAGCTTCATATCTCGGGGGACTTCCTTTGATTTTAACAAGGGGGAGAGTCTTGCCCTTGTCCCTGCCGCCTTTCCTATTACATGTAATACATGCTTGTCCATACGTAAGTTTCCGTCAAATTTTACCCCGAGATATTTAACACTGTCCGTGTATACTAAGTTGTGTCCGTTTATTTGTACCATCCTGGGCTGGTCAGAAGAGAACGGCTTTGGAAAGTGTATGGCCTGTGACTTCCTTTCATTTACGTCAAGTCGCCAGTTTTTATACCATTTAAGAATGGAGTCTAGAATTCCCTCCATGTATTTGACGGCTTGGTTTGGGTACATACTCTTTGTCACGATGCCCAAATCATCTGCATATAATCCTACAATTGCATTCCAGTTCTGGCGAGGAATTGGTAGGTCAGATGTAAAGAGGTTAAAGAGAGTAGGGCCTAGTACCGATCCCTGCGGTACGCCCGTCCCTATCCTTTTGGAGTCCGAGGTCGCATTCCTCCACCTCACTATAAAACTCCTGTTCGTCAGATAAGACTGCGTCCAGTTAATTAGCCACCTAGGTAGGTTTAAATTATGCATTTTAGCGATGAGGCCCTGGTGCCAAACCCTGTCAAAAGCTTTAGAGATGTCTAAAAATACTCCTATAGAGTGCCTTTTTTTATTTCTTGCGTCTTATATAAAATCAAGGACCCGGCTTATTTGGTGAGTAGTGGACATTTCTCCCCGAAACCCAAACTGTTCGGGAGGGATAATATTCCTTTCGCTTAGAGTTTGATTTATTTCTGGAAGGATTAGCCTTTCAATCACCTTGCTTGGGTTTGATAAGGGAGAGATTGGTCGGAAGTCTTTCGCCTTTAGCCCTCTTCCCCCTCTCTTAGGAATGCAAGTCACCTTTGCTTCTTTCCATTGTTTTGGAAAATATCCTGTGTTTAACATTGCTTGGGCGATTTTAATTAAATAATCCCCTGCCGCGATTGTTAACTTTTTGATTACTTCGTTGGGGATGCCGTCAATCCCTGGCGCTTTCCCATTTGCGAGTCCTTTTATGATGTCGACAAGTGCTTCGAGTTTTAATTCAGGCGTCCTGAACTCTGCTTCCAGATTGGTAGCGTTTTCATTGATAAAATTCTCGTCTTCAGACACGGTCTCTTTTAATGTAAAAACATCTTCCAGGTATTCGGCAATAATGTCTGCTTTCTCCTGTGCGTCATATATAGTTCTGTTATCGTCTGTTTTCAGAGGTGGGTCTCTGGGTTCCATTCCTTGATCTCGAACCTTTTTTGCTAAGCGCCAGATTGACTGGTCTTGTGCATTTAAAGATAGTAGCTTGTCTGTCCACTTTTTCTTCTTGTGAGCCTTAATTACTTTTCTTACTTCCTTGGTTAGCTTTTGGTATCGCATTTTGTAAGCCTTCGTGCCGTATCTATGGTATTCTTTTAACGCTTTGTTCTTTTCTCGGATAAGTTCTTTCATAGGCTTGGGGATTCTTAAGAAGTCTAATTGGCCTCGTTTTTTCTGAGGGATCTCCGTTTTCATTGCATTTAATATTGCGTCTGTCAGAATTGTGACCATGTCGTCAATTTCTTCCTCACTTTTCGGGATGATTTTCGTCGGAAGTCTATCGGCGACTGTTTTTCTGAATTGGTCCCAGTTGACCAGACCATAACAGAGTTTTATACTCTTTCCCATTTGACAAGGTATTGTTCCAATGTGAGTGATGACTGGAAAATGGTCACTGCTGAGGCTTGTTAGAGTTTGTGATTTGGCTGCCTTAGTTATATCGATCATTACTGAGAAGTCGATAACATCTCGTCCCCTAAGCCGAGTTGGTCCAAATGGGGCGCAAATAAAAGCGGATTTTAAGCCTACCCATTTTGAGAGTTTCTTTCCCTTAGTGTTTTCATTTGGGCAATTCCATATCGGGCTTTTTGCGTTAAAATCGCCCGTTATGACTGTCTTTCCTCCTTTTTTGGTGATTTCATCAAAGTCATTTTCGTAGAAATGCTTACGAGGTGGTATGTAGCAGGAGAAAAAATTAATGCTACCGATTTTAGTGGTGACCTGCACCCCAATTACCTCTGTGTTCGCAGTTGTTTCAGGTTCTATTACGTCTTTTATTATAACATCCTCCCTCACCAGGATGGCTACTCCTCCAGACGCGGATTTCCCTGGAGCTAGCTTCCTATCTTTTCGGATTACTTTATAACCGGGAACAGCCCACGATGTTTCTGGCCGAAGGTGTGTTTCTGTAATAGCACATATTGCTATCTTTTGTCGTTTCAGGAGAAAGACAAGTTCGTCAGTTTTTCGCTGAACCCCGCCGTTGGCGTTCCAGGTCAGCATGACCGTCGCGTTTCGTTCTCTAAGAGCCATAGTTGGTCTGAGTTGAGAACATGTTCAGAATTTGCTGAAGCAGCTGCTGGAGAATTCCCATCTGCTGTTGCAGCATTGCGGCGATCGTATTTAGGATGTTTTTAACTCCTTCGTCCATTGGTTTGCCCGTATCCGTACCCTTCGCTGTGGGGCATTCCTGAAACATTACCTGAGCAGTGTCGGTGTTTTCCTTGCCCTTCCCATTTGGGGTATCGGCTTGGCTGATTTTTCCTGCCGCTTTACTTGTCCAGTAATTTTCTTTGGGAGGGGGGGCGTCAGTAACCAAGATTTTTTCTGTCGTGCCTTTCGTTTGGGCGATTCCTTCTTGTTTCTTTCTACCTTTTCTTTTCTCGCATTCGCTAATGTACACTGGGCATTCTTTAGATCCTGCCTTGTGCTCACCGTCGCAGTTGCAGCAGCGAATGTTACTAGATTTTGGACAGTTTATGCCTTCGTGTTCTTGTGACGCGCATACGTAACACCTTGGTGCTGCCGTGCAATTTCTAGACCCGTGTCCAAACCTATTGCATCTGTAGCAGCGTTGTGGTCCCTGGTATCTATATGGCGTAATCTTTACAATGTGGCTGCATATCCGCTTAATATTGGCCAGGTCTCTTAATTTTCTTTATAGTTATGACGTATAGGTCTGATTTGTTTTGTGATAGCGTTTTTACGTGCACGCACGGAACGTTTATTGCGGTAAGCTCTTCTTTAATAAATTCTGTTTCGAGTCCTTCGTCGAGTCCATGAATTACATAACGGGACACTTGTTCCCCTTTTTGAGCCCAGGTGGTGTATTGTGCCTTCTTATCGTCAAGGAATTTACGAACATTTGTGTAATCCTCGATTGTTTTTAATTGAAGACGAGATCCCTCCTTCGTCTTATTTATTGTGAATGTTTGGTCGCGAGCTATTTTCCTGATGTTCATGACGAATTCTTTTTGTTTAAGGATTTCGTACACGATAATAGCAGGTGGCCTATTATTTCTTGGCACATTTGTGACTTCCGTTTTCGCGTTTTTCTCTGACGTTATTGCCGCTTGTCTCCCTTGAGGGGTTATGTCTATTTCTATCAAAGGGGCGTATCTATTTTGCGTGCTAGTTGGTGGGCACGAATCAGTAAGTCTGTTGGAACGCTTTCGTTTTCGGGCATTCTTGGCCGTTACAAAAACTCCGTCGTCGTCTGAGTCGGATGAACTCATCTCGATGGGGATGTCCTCAATAATTTTTTCATTTTCTATAGCCGTAGTGAGAACATCGGTAGTTCTTTTTTCGGTTGGAACGCGACCAATACTGTTTTTACACAAGTTTTCTTCGTTCTTATTTTCTCTTGGCTGTCACTAAAACTCTTACTCCTCTTAAGAATTCTAGGATCCCGTGATTCGATTGATTGACTTTCTTTTGCGAAAAGGACTTCCCTTATGTTATTAGGGATTGGGATTTTCCCTATTTGTCGCACGTTCCTCTCTTTCTCCACACGAGGTGGAGAGCGAAACATTTTCCTACTCTGAAAAAAGGGGGCGTAAACCCCCTGTTCCTCGGTTTACTTTATCTAAAAAGGAGTGCTAAGGAAACCCGACACCCCACCCGATCCGATCGCGAGCGATACGGGCACAGGTGGACTTGTCAGCCACCCTAAACACTCCACTACCTACTTTAGAATTTCTAAATCAATAACCTAGTTGTCCCTATTAGTCCCTACAGTCCCTAAGAAGTGGACCCAGCCGATTCCCTGAAAGTGCTAGGAGGTGCAAGCCCTCTTTCCAGGGGGGATCGACTGAGACAACCTTTTTATACACTATGGCTTTCGAACACCTCCCAGTGTGAGAAGATGGGTCTAGGTTAGCCACCCCACCGGGAGTCACGAGAAACCAATCCTACACTCTAATTTCGTTACCCTTTACCTAGCAGCTGTTTCCTGGAGAGATCCAGAGTGGTTACCCAAAAGATCCGTGATAAACACAGTTCACACAGTAGACCACAGTAGAACACAGGATATCTGTTAGGTTAACTGTCCTACTGCCCCAGCCCCTTTATATTCCTGACGTCGCCTAAGCAGACTCCGTTTTGTTCCCTCGGGTGTAGGCAGCTTTGAAAGGAACCCTTTTTTCGTCCACAGAGGAGATCCAAGCAGCCGTGACGAAGACTTTGCGGAGTTCCCCGAAGACTCCTGCCAGAGCATGTACCGGCCATGGCAGAATCGATGGAAGAAATTTTTAGAGGCTCAAGGAGAGTACTTTGAAGAATGTTAAGTGTTTGTGCAAATCAATTCAATAAATTCCTGAAAAAATAATTGTGTTACTTTCGGAGCGCACCGTTTTTACTGGTATGTAAGCAAATGAGTGTTGCATATAATGAAATATTTATAAAAGTGTATTATGAACTATTATTTCTGTATGTATGGCACGTGATCTAACAACCCCTGTCACACGCCCTTTCCCACTTCTGTTTCTAAGGACAACTTGGTTGGATTTCAACGGCTTCTAAATGCGTGATCACGACAAATTATTTTATGCGCTTAGTTCAATATTTTCTGTTAATGTAGTTACTGGACACGATTGATTTTTTTATTTATCGCAACAGAGGGTGTAAACCAGGCTTTATAGGACACAAACACATTCGTGTGAGCCAATCAAGTAGTATAAATTAGGGTTTAAGTATGATTTTTCGTCGGCGATTTGAGTGACGTATGGATTTAGGCTTATAAATATTTTAATGGCTGCAAACTAGTCTACTTGGTTCAAAAACTATTTCCTTGGCAACTTCAATGGAAAAAATTTAGCTTCCTTATTATTCGATGGAAAATGCATATCTAAAACCAGTATGCTCTACAATGCATTCTTCTAATCATATTTTCACGATATCTAATGAAGAACTTGGTACGCCGGGGGCAATAATGCATATTAAATCATCCTCATTAAAGGGGCTTATTCCTAATTTTTGTAAAAAATTTAAAACCAAATTTAAAATACTGCCTGTGCTTTCAAACTAATGAGCAATTTTCAATATTGTCATTTTAATAATCTACATACGCTAATAAGCTTATCATGGCATCCTTTCAAAAATCTAACTCCTCTTCACTGCACACGATCTAATTCTGAAATGTACCCGATAATGTGAGAGTTCCATGCACCAACAGCATATTTTTAGCATGAGGCCCAACAACTAACATGGCCTAATGAAAGATAACATCGCTTTGATATTCATCGCTTCACATTTTTAACGTGACCATATATTCTCATTTATGCCTCCTTTAAAGAAGGTTCGACTAAGACGAACACCGAAGTATTGTTAGACCCTAATTTACTCTTTTAATCTCTTTGTTTTAGTGCGTGATTCGAGCGGTCTCTTAATCCAAAAATCTAGGCGTGCACTTTTACAATTTTAATTCCAAGTTCCAACACCAGCTTTGCGTTTTATTATAGGCATATGGTTGTACTCTTATCTTCGGGACTAAACCAGTTTTTTGTCAGGAAATAATCGTAATGTATTCAAACCACTCTATTCATGCCAGAATTATCAAATAGTAAAAGAAAGGGCAAAAAGCACTTCATAGGGGAATACCTAAATTGGTTTGATTTGCATCATCGCTTGGCTGACTGACAAACTAAAGCTTGATCATCAGCAAACCTAACTGATTTTACGAATTTCTTGCCCACTTTCATTCCTACCTCCAGTTCTTTCCATGCGTCTTTAATAATTTCGTCTGCATACAGGTTGAACAGCAACGGTGATAATAGGCAACTCTGCCTTACACCTCTTCCTAACACTACCCAACCGGACTCCCCGTTTCCCACTCGTACCTGAACAGTCTGAGACATATACAGGTTGCCGATTAGCCTCCTTTCCCTCCAATCTATTCCTTTTTCCTGCAATATACTCATTAGTTTTTCCCAATTCACTCTATCAAACGCTTTTTCGAAATCTACGAAACAGTCAAATACCTCCTGGCTGTGCTCTATATTGCTCTCGATTAATAATCTCATTACTGCAATGGCATCACGCGTACCTCCACCCTTCCTAAACACAAACTGATCATCCCCTAAGTAAATATTTGCCCCACTCTCTATCCTTCTGTTTATGATCCTGAGAACAACTTTAGCATATCAAACTTATCGTCCTGTAGTCCCCACATGATGTAGCCTTTACCTTTTTCGGAATAGGGGCTATAACTGATCTCACAAAGTCTTCCGGCCAGATTCCCTCCTCATAAATACTACGGATCAGCCCATATAGCCTCTTCCTCCCACATTTTCCCAAGCATTTAAAAAGTTCCACGGGAATGTTATCTACCCCCACGGCCTTATTTAGTTTCATCTCCCTTAATGCCCTTTGTATCTCATTG
Source organism: Hetaerina americana (assembly GCF_022747635.1). Classification (NCBI taxonomy): domain Eukaryota; kingdom Metazoa; phylum Arthropoda; class Insecta; order Odonata; family Calopterygidae; genus Hetaerina; species Hetaerina americana. Next base: position 33,695,939 of record NW_027286763.1, read on the forward strand.
TCTAGTATGCCTGGACCTAAGCTGTCCTCCTCTACGTCATTTTCTTTTTCAATGTCTAACTTTGTTGGTCTGAGTTCTTTACTATACAGTTCTTCTATATACTCCTTCCATCTCTCTTGGATCTTTCCTGCGTCAACTATTACCTTACCCGCCATATCTCTAACTGTCAGCATAGCTCTTCCTTTCTTACTTCCAGATAACGATTTAACTTTGCCGTACAGCGCACTGATTTCACCCTTCCTCTGCAGACTTTCCATATCCTCGCACTGCGTCTTCCACCATGCTTCTTTTGCTTTATTTGTTGCCCGCCTCAATTTATTGTTCAATTCTTTGTACTTCATTTTGCCTAATTCTGTATTTATATTCTTCCATATTCGCCGCTCATCCATCTTTGCAGTCATCTCATCCGTGATCCATGGTTTCCCTGTCCTTTTTGCATTAACGGTTCCATTAGTGTCTTTTGCGGCTTTCGATAACCCTTTCTTGATCATTTCCCATTTTTCTTCGATAGTACTTAGCTCTTTACCATGCTCCATAATTTCCTCTACCGCCTGTTGGTCCTCCTTCTTTTTAAAACCATTCAATGCCTCTACATTCCATTTTCTAACTCGCCGCCCCTGCCTTATCTTTTTGAAACGTACGCTACTTCATAACAACTAAATTGTGGTCTGAGTCCGCATCCGCTCCCGGGAAGCTGTGGGAATTTTTCACACTGTTCCGAAACCTGTGTCTTACCAGGATATATTCTAGCTGATACCTTTCTGAGTCACCTGGCATTTTCCATGTGTACCTGCGTCTTTTGTGGTGTCTAAACCAAGTGTTGGTGATGACTAGCCCCTGTCTCCTGCAGAACTCAACTGCTTTCTCTCCGCGGTCATTCCTCGTGCCTAAACCGTAGTCCCCGACCTCGTCACCATCTCTTCCTTCGCCTACCGCCGCATCCCAATCCCCCATCACTATCAAATGTTTCCCTCCGGGAACACACGCGATTATGTCCACTAATTGATCATATAGCATATCGACCTCTTCCTCTGTATGGTTGCTCGGTGGCATGTATACCTGAACAATAACTAAGTTTGTCGGTTCTGCTTTTATCCCCAGTAGTAGTATTCTATCCGTTACCTACTCTATGTTGACTACACTTATTCCTACCTCTTCATTTAATACTATGGCAACCCCTCGTTGGCTCTCGTCCCCACCGCTGTATATTATTCTATACTTATCACTCCAGTAATCCCCGCTATCTTTCCATCTCACCTCGCATAGACCTAAAATATCTATATTTCCCCTTTCCATCTCTCGCTTAACATTCTCCAATTTCCCTGTCCTCATCATTGTCCTAACATTCCACGTTCCTATTTTAACTAATTTGGTCTACTTCTCCTTCGTCTTCTGTCCTGCTGCTGCTGGTTTTCCCTTGCAAGGGTTTCGTTGGATGACGACCGCGGAATCCTTGCCTCCTCCGTTGCCGGGCACGACACACGGCCGATTGGGCCGAGCCTCCTAGTTTGCAGAATTTAGACCTCTTTATTGACCATCATATTTATCTTGGGAATGATATATGAGGTGGTTTCTCATTGCCTTCCTCAACACTGTTTTTAACGTGACACCATGACTTATTGGCTGTCTCTCTGGGGGCAGACACCATTGCAGGCGCCTCACTGAGGAACAGACACTTCGAGGACTACCTTTCGTCTGGCTCCTAACCTTTGACCTATCTGACATGGGTGACCCTACCAGGAGCAATTTTTATTACTCCCGCCGGCACAGCTCTAGGGGTCATCGGAACGCACAAGCCCTTCCACCACGTCAAGGTTGTAGTCCGGGGAGTGGCATCAAATATATGAAACAAAATATACCAAAGGCATTTCTTGCCATGTTATCCCAAGAAAACATCCAAATTATTTTTACTGCTTTACAGATGGCACCAAATCTTTCTCCTAGATTACGAAATTATGCATACAGGCGTGTAAGTGGATAGAAGTTTTAATAATATAATAGAGTGTATTTGTATATATATATATATATATATATATATATATATATATATATATATATATATATATAAATATATAAAAAACACAGATGTAGATTTTTAGAATATAGAGACACAAAGAAAGGACACTCACAATTTGTTATTTTACGTTTCGACAGCACGGCTGTCGTCTTCAGAATCAAGCTTCTGAAGACGACAGCCGTGCTGTCGAAACGTAAAATAACAAATTGTGAGTGTCCTTTCTTTGTGTCTCTATATTCTAAAAATCTACATCTGTGTTTTTTATATATTTGTGTGTCGCCGAAGAGCGTTCCATTTCGAAGATATTTTATATATATATATATATATATATATATATATATATATATATATATATATATATATATATATATATATATATATATTTCTGTATATATGAGTATTTATTCACCGTTTGGCGGGATTTCGTGTTTGAATGTATATATATATATATATATATATATATATATATATATATATATATATATATATATATATATATATATATATATATATTTATTTATTTATTTATATATATATCATCTACCATATATATATATATATATATATATATACATCTACCATCACCTACTAAACCGACCTTCGGGTTGATGTGGGATACTGTGTTTATGGTTAGAACTAGTGCATATATGGCCATGGCGGGTGCTGGTGTCCATACCAGCCCCCGTCACCCGGCATGCGGGGTATTGTGCATCCTTTATGAACACCTTTACGAACCTTTATATTCGTAGTGTATTATTTCAAGCTGTATCAAAGATAACACACTTCGTAGGTGAGTCGTTAAAGAGGTACTATATTGGCACCTTTTGAGAGAGAAGAAAAATCTTTCAGATGGTAATTTTCTCGAGAAAAATAAAATAAAGAAATAACTGCGAACCAACTCAGCAAGGAATAAAATGGTCATTAGGTAGTTATCATCACCCCTGGCCACCCTCTCTGATTTCGAACTCTGCGTGTGCACCTCTCACGCGGACGAGAAAGGGGCGCACAGCCCAGCACGCCCTCCGAAACACAACGAACGACGATGGGCAGTTTTCCCTCCCGCGCCCTGAACGCGGGCAGACCGAATCCCAGGGGTCGTTTTTCAAGACCGCGCGCGCCTCAGCCGCGGCGCGACTCACGGGGATTCATCGTTCGGGCCGATTATAATGAGGCGTTTAATACAAGCGAGTCTCGCTCTCTCTTAGACCTTTCGGAAGGGCGTCCGTCCAAACGTCCCCAGCCCTTCCCTCCCCTCTCGCCCCATTCCTCCTCCATCTCATCCTTTTAAATCCTTCACCCCCGTCCCGCCTCCCCCACTCCCTCCTCGATGCCCCCGCACAACAACCAACAAAGGAAGCACATATTTTAAATATAGGCAATATCGCCAACATCACTATAATTACCTCGTTCCCCGTATAACATACAGCGACTTGAAATGTGATTAATTTATCTGCGTGGTATGGAGAGGGAGGCGTTTTTATGGCCGTGTGAACTTTAAATTAGCCCCGGCCACTTATGACCGTGCCTCGATGTATATCTTGGGACTCCATCCCTTCCAACCAATTAGGGGGGTGGGAGGGAGGATTTTCTGTGCCCATTCTCCGTTCAAACCCTCCCCCCTCCCGCTCCTTCCCACTCCTCCCCTCTTCCCCTCTCCTCCCCTCAACCTCTCCCACCCCCCCCACCACCACCCTCGTCCGTGGAGCGAACAGCCCACGGCCAGGCAATCATTCTTCCCCTCTCACTCAAACCGTCGGTTATGGCCAATGTATAATCTCCACTCCCTCCTCCCCCCCTCCCAAATGGAGATAGAGGGGTGGTTAGAAGGGGTTGGGGGGTCATGTGGAGGGGCGAAGGGGAAGGTGAAGGGGTGAACGGGTTGGAGGGAGAGGGTGGGGAGAAACACGCTTGGCTTCCGATCGATTCTCGCCCCGGGCGATGTTATTCCTACCTGCACCTGCTGGCATCGATACTACGCCTCTCAATCTCTTCTTCCTCCATCCCCCCTCCCTCATTATCCCTCTACCTCCTTCCCCCACCACACGCTCTCGAATATATACACTAAAACAGACGCATACTATGCATATCCCATCACGTGCGTGCTCGTGTAGGCCTCGCGTTCTTCCATTCCTCCCTCCCCTTCATTCCCCTCTCCCGCCCCCGCTGCCACTTCGCGCCCCCACTTTCCATTCCAACCGCCCATTTACTCTCCTTCTCAAATAAAATCTCTCCAACCAACCCAACCCCCTACCCTCGCCCTTCTCACTATTCTCAATCCCTCCCATCCCACAATCCTCGCAGCCTCATAATCCACTATATTTTAACGCGAGTCAAAGAATCAAAACACGATTTAAGAGGCTAAAGCAATCGATGGTGCTCATTTATTTTGTTTGGCTCTCTCTGCTTCTTTACGGCCGAGACAAAAGCCTCATTATGTATTCAGTTCCTATCACTTTTGAGGCGGTAAGGGAGCCTAGTGCGTTGGATTTTCGGTTCCTTGTTCCTAAGCTCTGGTTTCTACAAAGATAGATTCATCTTCCTCTCCCAGTAAATTCAACCTGTAATACCAGAAACCTGAATTTTCTGGGAAAACGCTTTGATTCTAGGAAAGTGCAGTTACAAGTTAAAAATAAAATGGAAGTAAAAAGAGTATGCTAAATTTGTTAATTAAAACCCCCAGGGGGTTATCAGGTGTAATCTACGTAGCCTACGACACCGATAGGTTTGATGCTTTCATTTTCTTCTCCCAGACGTTGATGCATTAAGTTACTTTCCCAAAAGTCACATAATAAACCATACTTCGGATAGTAAAGAATATTAATATGCTAAAAAATAAGTAAATAATACAACACACCCAAGGACATATGGGCCATGGTCTCATCTCTAGTCAGAATAAAATGGCTGACCGTTATTTGATTATTATTCGAAACAGGATTTTTAGACATGCTATCCAAAAAAATAGTAACTTATTTAAATAAACAGCTGTAAATAAGTAACAATAAAATGACTATGAATTTCACTTTATCCTTGCTCCTATAATGACAAGAAGTCGGACAATAATTAGTAGAATAAACAATATTGCAAAAATAATCAGGAGTTCCACAGCATTAGTGGTGGAATAGCTTCTAGGTAGATGAATTCGCATAGTACCCTGCAAATTACCTCTAGGGTTTGTGGCAGTGTGATGGCGCACCAGGAATTAAATATCAAAGTTAAATGGTCCAAATGTGTTAGTTACCATAATATATGTTAAATAATTCATTTGGTATACATAGTTTTTGCAACAGTTTATACGAAATGCGGTATTTAAGTATAAAATACTTCTATACCCCCGCAAGGCGAGATCCAATTAAGGAAAAATAATTAAAGATTAAGACCACACACGAAACTACTCATCATTTAGTGATTATTTGCTCAGCCCCGTCCCTGTAAGTAGGAAACATTACAATTTAAAACCAGCTGATTCCACAGTTTATCTCTTTAAATCTTATGTTCATGATCTCTTTTACCGTAGCACTGTATTCACAGTGTATGTGTGTGAATATATATATATATATATATATATATATATATATATATATATATATATATACACTATATACACATTCAAACACGAAATCCCGCCAAACGGCCAATAAATACTCATATATACAGAAACACATATAAGGAAAAGGTTAAGAGCATCCGCCCGGCAAGTGGAAAGATCCGGTGTACGAGTCCCGGTTGAGGAGATGTTTTTACTCTTGTGATCCGTTCGATTCCGCCTTCCCCACCTCTATTGTGTTCGTCCTTTATACGTGTTCCTATCCCTTTTCCTTATATGTGTTTCTGTATATATGAGTATTTATTCGCCGTTTGGCGGGATTTCGTGATTGAATGTGTATTTGGCCAATGTGGCTCATATCTTTCTTCTGGCTATGCGTGCCACGAAACGCACTGTTCTTTTCCTGTATGATGTTGTATGAATTCTAACCAATATCCTTTCCTCTTGTGTATTGTCTATTTCTCCTTTGGTGGGTGAAACAGCCCCCTGACGCCATCTCTTGGCTAAAGAATCGGGGCGCTTGGCGACATATAAGACCCACGGATCTCAGGGTAAATTACATATCCTCGATAGCTCAAGTGGTCAAGAGCATCCGCCCGGCAAGTGGAAAGATCCGGTGTTCGAGTCCCGGTTGAGGAGATGTTTTTACTCTTGTGATCCGTTCGATTCCGCCTTCCCCACCTCTATTGTGTTCGTCCTTTATACGTGTTCCTATCCCTTTTCCTTATATGTGTTTCTGTATATATATATAGTATATATATACACACATTTACTTGGAAATACATATAAGGAAAAGGGAACACAAATCTAGGGTCGCACCCAAAAGTGGTAGGACTGATTTTCTCTGGCGCAAACGGAGCGGTGGATGGGGGTCTGCCTGGCAGGGTAAGGTGGAGGGGGCTCTTAGCAACATACCAACACCAACCTCAGTCACCTGCGGGCTGTCGTTGAGTGAGGACACCGTTTTTAGTGAAGCAAGTTTTTTGTCCGCGTCGAAAAACAAAATGAATCTGAATTTAGAGCAACGTTATTCCGTGAGGTTTTGTGCGAAACTCGGGAAGACGGCAACTGAGACCCTCGATATGATCAAGCAGGCTTATGGGGACACTGCCTTAAGCCGTTATACAGTATTTGAGTGACACAAGCTGTTTAAAGAGGGTAGGGAGCTCGTTGAAGACGACCATCGCTCCGGACGGCCGTCGACGGCAAGAACCGACACGAATGTGGACAGAGTGAGGACACTGCTGAACACAGACCGACGCTTAACCAGTGAAGAAATTGCAGACCAGTTGGGTCTGTCTGCATCCAACGTCCAACGCATTATTTCACAGGATTTGGCCATGCGTAAGATGTGCGCCAAGATGATGCCGAATATTCTGCCATGGCGCGCTCGTCGACAGACAGCTCCTGGCCAAATACGGCGTTGCCACGTTGCCGCACCCGCCCTATTCTCCCGATCTGGCACCACCGGACTTCTTCTTCTTCCCCCTGATGAAAAGACAGCTCAAGGGACGACGTTTTGACTCGATAAAGGCCGTTCAAGAGGTTTCGACGAGGGTAATCAACGGCATCCCCAAAGAAAATTTCCAGCGGCCGTACGGGGAATGGGAGCAACGTTATACTAAGTGTGTAGCAGCTCAAGGAGCATACTTTGAAGATTATTAAGTCGATGTAAGTATATCGTCAATAAAATTCTTGTAAAAAATTCAGTCCTACCACTTTTGGGTGCGATCCTGTAAACCTATCCTTTTTCCTCATATCTATTTCCATGTGAATGAGTATGTGTTCGCTGTTTGGCGGGATTTCGTGTTTGAATGTGTACTTGGCCAATGTGGCTCGTCTCTTCTTCTGGCTATGCGTGCCACGAAACGCACTGTTTTTATCCTTTACGATGTTGTATGATTGCTAACCTACTAAATATTCCTCTTGTGTGTTGTCTATTTCTCCTTTGGTGGGTGAAACTGCTCCCTAACGAGGAAAGGGTTTTTCCAAGTTCATCTACATAATCACTGTCAATTCACAGCTTCCATCAAGGAGGTCAGAATCAGCTACATAGCATCTGTTTAACTTTTTATGAAATTTAGAGGAATATTGTAAGAAAATCAATAGCACATTTAATGTCACCATAGGGGCATGTATTAGCAAACTTATGAGGTGGAAATTACGTTTATACTTGTACGTAGTCTGAACAATGGTCCTCTGAGTGAATCCTGGCTCATTCATAACTGAAAGAAGAGGTCCGCCGTAAAATGACGCGAGGAAATTAATCTTAATGTTGATGCTTGATAAATCAGTTAAGCAGCCATATTACTAATCTTTAGTTTTTATTTGTTTATTATTCACAAGTTCAACCTAACTTGTCTTATCTATAACCAGCACATTTTAATTATCATTAAAGTAATCAAATTTAAAGCAAAATAACTGACATTTTTAAAATTATTTTGGTAGCATTAGTTTGAATAAATCTTGATTAGTTCACATATTCTCCAAATCTGTTTTCTCCAAGAGGAACCTTGACAAAAAGGATAATACAGGGTTTATAATAATTGCTACATCGAGTTAAAATAAGGCTGTCTGTAGCAATTTCAGAGTTAAATTCAATCTTTAATTTATGCTTTACACTTGGTCTAAGAAAAACCATGCTTAAGCACCTAACTGGCTGCAACCTTAGAGCCTTAATTCCATCTGTAATTCAATTTACCAGCGCACGAAATTTACTCTAAATAACGTTAGATGAGGCTGACGTCCCAATACTCCGTATCATACCAACGAGGTGGTCCGCGGGGTGCGGCAAACTTACATATATATATATATATATATATATATATATATATATATATATATATATATATATATATATATGATATTTGTCTATTACAACCTTGTAAAACTAATGTCGTGATAATTTCGTAGCAAAAAAAATATTCTTTATTCAAATATATATTACTATTAATTTTATAAATTTAGTTCCAATTTCCAAATATCACAACAAGCCTGAATCGTATTGAGTTCGTTTTCCAACGGAGCCCTACCTTCTTGGCAGCATCATCAACGTATCCCAGGAGACAAGATATTTGCCAGAAAATTGGTAGTGAATACCCCTTAGCTATGGTAATGCAATCGTTACTTTAAGAACGGAGTTAGAGGTTACACTTCCTTGTGGATAGCCTGTGTAATACGTAATTTTTAATCGTTTATATGTTGGTGTAAGTATCACCCTCGGCCAAGAGTTACCCTAATAGTGCCTTTGCAGGATTGTATGCTGGGTGGTCTTTTCATGCTTTCGTATCTAATAACGTTAGCCCAATATGTTTTATTCCCTTCAAAAGATTTATTCCATAAAATAGCTTGATATGAGAGTTCATATTTACGAAATAAATGGCCAGCTGAATTCCATTAAGTAACTTGCGCATATACAAATCATGCTAGAGAAAAAAATAGTTATCTCACAAAAACGAGGTGACGCCATACTCAATATTTGCGACTAATTTTCCAAAGGTTATTAAAAGTGTGAACATAACTGACTGCATTAGTGATCAATATTCTTTATTTGTGGAAATGAAATCTAAGTTCGTAAAAGTGATTGAGGAAAAGCGTAAATAAAACATATTCAATAAAGGGGATTTTGATGGGATTTGGGAGAAGTTAAAACTAAAACTGCATTTATTCAGCTTGTGAATTGAAATTGCTGGCATAAATCACACATGAAAAAAGTCATACCTGTTATACACACAGAAGTTACTATAACAGTTAACTATATTTATGATATCGTTGTATTTTATCGTTGTATTGTATCGTCGTATATTTATCATTGTTTATACCATTCCCCTCTTGTCTATTATAAATTTGTTCTACTTGTGGTTTTCTGCAAACCAAAGAGTATTTAGCCTAACTCTTTTGTGTTCTTGTGTTTTTCTTGGACGAATTATTAACCTTTCACATACTCCTTTTTACCCCGAAAATTATTAGAGTAATCTTTATTATTAACAGATTTGAAACGTTTCATGGCATTGGCATGAAATATTTCATGGGGTAAACACATCAGATATATACTTGTATGTGGGCTAGCCTCAAAGAAGCTACGTTGGTTTCATTAGGCTGATTGTAGTCAAATCTATTAAAGGGGTTTTAGGCTAGGAAAGGCTAATATTAACATTAAAATAGGAGGGCAAAAACTAGGGCTGATCCTGGCAGCTTAAGTTTCTCGAAAGTGTTTTGGACCAACATGGTTACAATTATAGGGACGTAAACAGAAATATTGCTCTAGTCAATGAAGCTTTTAAAAAGAATTGCGTTCTATTTTACGGATGCTGTCCTAGCGCCCCCTTGCTTGGCGGCTTTCGAGGTATTGTGTGGTTTTTTATGTAGTTCTAGTAAATATTACGACAGTTTCTTCACTGATATAACTTATCCGAAATTTTTCACCAGTGATGTTGCTCAAAGATGAATATTTCATCAATTAGATATCAGGGTAAAGTATTTTTCAAATTTATCAAGGCAAAGTATGAAATGTTTCCAGAATAGATTATGAACGTACAAGAGTATTATAGTTTTAATGACACTTCTATTTTTCTATAAATTATAGGCAATTGGTCATCAACGTATCCGTTTTCAATTGAATACCGGTCTTATTCAAAATATTACACAAAATAGATAGGCAGTCTTTATTTTGGGGCAAGATTGAAGCAATAGAGTTGCTTCTACCAACTTACCCCTAAAGGTTTAATGTATAAGATATACATTTTAAAAATTTTATTTTTTGCCTTAAATGTGATTTAAAATTTTCAGAAATCCCACACATTTATGCACTCATATTAACATAGAACATTAAGTCAACAAGTAGTTCAAAATGTTGGAATTAAATTTATTTCTCACTAAATTATTTATATTGAACGGCTCAATAATCATATGTCAGTATGATATAACGAAAACCTTTTAACATTCTAACGAAAACCGAACACCCGCCATTACACACAGTCCGCTAAAAGCTAGATGGTAGCTTTTAACGTATCGCTACTGCCATCGCTGCGGTAGGAGCACTGTATAGTGACAACTCAAGAGGCGCACGTAGTTGTCGGGTTGTCTTTGTTGGTGCGCGGACTGGTTTTTGTGGCGGGTGCTCGGTTTTCCTTTGACTGCCCCTCATATATCTAGCCTCACATATCAAGTAACATTTTGAAGAGTTATTATTTGGTAGTGGATTCTCTCCCCTGTCGACCAATGAATTTCATTTATTGGGCTGCGTCATTTATTGTTCTTTCTATTTTAATCCTCTGAAAATCTTTCTTCTTAATTATGAAATACATCCTTATTTTTAGTGAAAAGTTGTTGTTTGATATGAAATACCGTGGAGACTAAGTTCATTAAGAACCGTTAAAAACACCTGCAGACATATATTTTGACTGTTAATCATAATATTTCGATTGTAAATTTTATTTCTGTACCCAATAATCAGCTTAGAAATTGGCCGTGGAATTTGTAATATTGTACGGAAGCAACAAAGGCAACCAAAAGTAATGGTGGATACGACCCAGGGATTACGTCAAAGAATATACATGAATGAGTGATTATGGCATATTTGTTCGGAATAAGATTGAACATCGAAATTGAATGGAGATAAAAGATATTCAAGTGTTGGATAGTTATTTAAAATTAATTAACCCACAGTAATTAAATGGAAGCCGAAAAATTATGTTCATATAATGATAAGATGCCGCTGGATATAAAGTTTATGCGGAAGCTAACGATATGCTTAATCATGTATGTCAAGTAAGTAGCTAGTTTTTTTGAATTTGGAAGAACATTTAATACATTTAAAGCCATAACTTACAGCTGGCATTACATGAATAGTGTGATCATTGCAATCCAAGTGCAAAGTATGTAATGTTGTTTGTAAGTTACTTCCATTGCTTGAAGTGCCAAGTATGTAAAGTTGTTTGTAAGTTACTATCATTGCTTGAATAATGTAACTTCTCTACAAACTCCTAAGCTTCTATCATTTTATATATTATGGCTTTGCGCATGTCTGGTGTTTATCCTATCAGTCGTGTCACAATGCCAGTAGTTTCAGTATGTCGTGTATCTATATGTAGGTAACCAGAGACTGGAGAATCAAAAATAAAAAGATCATTCGACGCCCTCATAGAGGCAGCGCAGTTATTTGGATTGGGAGCAGTGAACAGCGGCTTGAGGCTCGGCTGGTTATTTGGTGTCAGGTAGTTGATTCCAGCTTCATCGCCGCCACTTGTGTAGATATGTGCTCGCCCAACCCTTGAATTGCTGAGCGGACAGTTGTAACACCTGTGTGGTGCCCGCGTCCTCGTCTGCCGGAGCGAACGCACGCGGCGGGCGGAGGGGTCCCGTCCCTTTCGGGAGGAAGGACCGCCGACCGTTCCCCTTCCTCCCTCCTTCCTTCCCATTCCCATATTCACCCATCCCTCGGAAACCCTCCCTCCATCGCCGGAATCTCCCATCCACCTCCTTCCACCAGAGCGGCCAGGGAGGGGCGGAGCGTGAGAGGAGGCTGTGAAATCCTCCTCCACGGATGCAGGAAAGGGGTGGTGGCATTCATTCCTTCCATTCCCCCCCACCCAGCTGCCCTCGCCCTCACAACCCTTTCCGGCCCCATCCTCCCCACTTACCTTCCTCACTCTCTTCCCCTCCTTCCCTCCCCTTCCTCCCGCCTCTCCATCCCTCTTACTCTATTTGTCTCTCTCTCCCTCTTTCTCTCCCCTGTTCCCCGTATACCTGCCTCGCTCGCTCCGCTGAAAATGAAGGGCGCCCCGGGCGTTTAGGCGATCAAAAAACCGTTTATAAATTCACCTCTACAATCGTATACATTAGCATAAAATACCCCAACGCCTTCTCAATTATTTGAATTGTTTGCTGTCATGTGACTAATGATATACCTTTCCACACAATTTTTATTCATCCGTTAAGTAAAAAAAATACGTCATTTGTGTGGGGTTTACAAAGCATTGAAAATGTATGGAATCATTTAGTCTCTCCACCATGAGCCGTGACTTCTGTTTATTTAAAAAAATAAAATTCGTGTTCTTAAGGCATTAATTTTCTAGCTAACTATTGGTTGTTTTTTTATCCTAAAGCTCTAAAGTTGACTCCATTCCCTATTTGTGCCGAGCGTTTGTTCACGGAGGGATCCGACGCACATGGCGCTGGTACTTGGTCGTGATGGCATCGGGTGGTCGTAGTTAGAGAAACGAAACGTCGGCCAATTCTTCGGGGTTCACTCCGGGGCCCGTGATGGATTCACTCTTTAAGAACGACTTCATTCTTTTTATACTGCTCATCGTTTGGTGAGTTAAGCTCTTCGAAGAAAACGCATTTCGAATTTGAATGAAAAAACTGACGAAAGAGCAAATAATTTACGTTGGAAGAGCTTACTGGGACCACAATTGGAAGAAAGACGTGCGGTGACGTCTCAATTAAAATTTATTTTCCCATTCATACAAAATTTTCCCTTTTTTGTCCACTTTTTTATTTGGGAATCTTTTAAGTTCGTGCTTCCTCCGGAGAGGTATTTCTTCCTCAAGATTATACGCTCAGCGACTCCTAAGGTTTACTTCTCACGCATTGTAGCCCTCACGCACACGATTTCGTTCATCTCTCCCCATCAAATACCTTTCACGTCACACCCCTCCCCCGACGCCATGATGGAAGTTATGACCACGGCTTTATCACACGTGCTACCAAAAACATCCGATCGTATTGTCCACTCGTACAGCGGTGGTCTGTTACGGAGACGGTTTAACATGCTCAAAATACTTGTCTGCCCATTTCAAAAATACTCATCGTAGGTTTAAGTTCGCACTGCTATGTCCTAATAAAACTCAATGTGGACAATTGCGAATGATCTCTAGTCCAATGTTTGTAGGAATAAGTTTTTGAACGTCGTCATTAAAGTGATTTTTCTTCAGGCTATTTATGCGCGTAACTTTAAAGGCCATGTCACAAGAGCCACGTGTTCATATAACTCGATTCAAGTGATACTCGTGGATTGTGTTGAATCCTTGTAAAGATCTCTCGATAAATAGCTCATGGTATTCCTCGGTAATTCACTGATGTTCAATGCACACGCATACTCGTATATATAGTTAAAAAGCTGTTTTAAAAAAGATAAATAACAATTAAAATAGCTCACTTTTCATCATATATGCGTGCATATACCTCCTAATTTCCTCGTCTGTTTTAATTTGCCCATCCAATGTACCCGTGATTTCTTCGAAGTCATATCTTGTGAGTAGGTACGAAACAAGATAAGTTGTAAACAAGATGGATCGGTCGAATTCTTGGATAACATATTGTACAGAAGAATTTGCTCATGTGCCAAGGCCTCTATTTTACATTCATCAATATAAAAGTAAATCAATCAAGAAATCACAGGTGTTGACCTAACACCTCCCGCGTCACACCCTTGCGGCGGCTTGCGGGATATTATTTAGATAAAGAAGAAAGAAATGCACGAAAATGCTATGTAGACCAAATAATTAACCTTGAATGAAATTTGAAATTTTCCTTTTTTTGGCAGGGTTACTTTTCGTATAACCAGCTTCACTTTTTCTCGAGGAATGCAGAAGCTGCTTGATTAAAAGCTAGCAAAACGTAGATAGATAGATATATTGAATATTTATTTATGAAATCACATTTAATGAACTAAATAATATTACACCAGAGTAACAAAAAACAATTTTCGTTCCATTTAATTTACTTTTGTATTAATTGAGGAAAATCTGTGGATTTATGGTGTTATCTCAATTGGAGGGAAGGATAACATTTGGAACTATATAATCATAATTCTATTTATTATAGGTAATCTACCGGTTAAGGTAGGTTTTGGATGGACAAAACTACCAATTAAATATTTTGTGATTCCTAACAAAGGACAATCTAACATCCTACTCTACAAGTCCCTCTTCATCTCCGTGAAGTTTCTTCCTCCATTCACGCCAGCCAACATCCCTATCCTATCCATGTCCTTTCCGCGTTTGCCTAACAGTCTTACCCATTCACAATCTTTGACATCCCACTGCCGATCAATACGCCCTTCAACCATTTTTTCTGTCTCTTTATGATTTTTCCCTTCAATCCCCTATCCTCGCCCACCATACTGTTTTCCTTTCGGTCCATTTCACGTTCTCCACCCTTCTCCGCACCCACATTACGAAAGCTTAAAATATACTTCTATCATCCTGTTTCGGTGAACATTTTTCCGCGCCGCACATAACCACGCTCCATATCAGAGTTTCGACTAGGCTTTTCTTAACATCCTTACTCAACGTTCCTGTCATCAACTCCTTCCTCCATTTAAAAGCCCCTCTGTCTATTGCAATTATTCTACTTACGCCCCTACTACTTTGACCATGTTGGTCCAAAACACTTCCGAGAAACGTAAACTGTTCCACTTGCTCTGGCTTTATCCATCCTATTTTAGCATTTAGCGTTGCCATTTTCTTTTTGGAAAATCGCATAACCTTTCATACATATTGAACCCCTTGGCTGGCTGGAAAAGTAAAACTTTACTCATTAGTTTTTCCCAATTCAATCTATGAAACGCCTTTGCGAAATCTACGAAACAAGCAAATGCGTCCTGATTTTATTCCATATTCCTCTGGATTAGTGATCTCATTACTGCAATGTTATTGCTCGTGCCTATCCGCTCTCTAAACCCAACCTGATGATCCCCTAAGTAATTATTTGACCTACTCTCCATCCTTTCGTTGGTGATCCTGAGAACAACCTTAGCGGCGTGGGATGTCAAACTTGTTGTTCTGCAGTCCTCACATTATGTAGAATTTACTTTATTCGGAATAGGAACTAAAACTCATCCCACAAAGTCTTCCGGCCAGATTCCTTCCTCATAGATACTACGAATTAATCCATAAAGACTCTTCCTCCCACATCTTTCTGAACCTTTTAGTAGTTCCCCATAAATGTTGTCAACCCCCACGGCCTTTATTGATTTCATTTTCCTTAATGCCCTTTCAATCTCATCGTCGAGTAAGCCTGGGCCTAACCTATATTCCTCTTTGTCATATTCTCTTTCTATGACTCACTTTGTTGACCTAAGTTCTTTACCATACAGTTCTTCTATATATTCCTTCCGTGTCTCTTGGATCTTTTCTGTATCAACTATTATCTTTCCCGACTTACCTCTGACTGTTGTCACAGATCTTCCCTTTTTACTTTCCGATGGTGTTTTAGCCTTTGTTTATAGCGCACCAATTTTACCCTCCCACAGCAAACACTCCATATCCTCGCATAGCGTCTTCCACCATGCTACGTTTGCTTTATTTGTTACCTGTCTCAATTTATTATGTATCTCTTTGTACTTCTTTTTGCCCAACTCTGTGTTTGCATTCTTCCATTTTCTTCTCTCATCCATCTCTTTAATCATCTCATTTGTGATCCATTGTTTCCTTGTCCTTTTCCCATGAACAGTTCCCATAGTTTCTTTTGCGGATTTCGAAATCCCTTTTTTGATATATTTTTATTTTTCCTCAATAGTACTCAGCTTCTTTCCCCCACTCATTATTCCTTATGACATTTTTTACCCCATTTGTACCATAATAACTAATAGCTATATGAAAATTTTTAGTTTATAGATTTTTCTCAAATTCCCAAAGCGGGAATGTTTACTATGAATCGGTAGGCATAAATTGTTGCCCGTATATTCTGCCGCCAGCCAAATACTGAGTTTACGTAAATTCAAAATCTTATTTTTATATAAGTATATCGTTGTAGTAGTAGTTAAGATCGACAGCTAAAGTCATTTGCGCCAGTGGGGATAAGTGGGTAATTTGTTAGATTTCGGATTTTCTTTTGAGAATAGTGGAAGAATGGAGATCAAACCGAAGGCGGCATTAGCCTACTCCAAACAAAAGGCGTTCAAGATCACAATATTCCACTTCCCAATCTGACGGAGGGCTCACTTTTCATTAATTCATCTCCACAAAGCACCTAATTAAGAATCTGCATACCGCTGAACTTTTCTACCACCGCGGTATTTGAAACCGTCGTGGGATATCAGTGCACTAGCCACCGCACCGACGCATAACTCTCTAAATATATCGATTATAGTATTAGGAATGTGATGTGGAACGTTTTTCTTGCTTTCTCGCTCAATCTAGCGCTTATTTTTATTCTGACTGTACTACTAATAGGCTACGAAGGGATTTATTTCAGCAATATGCGTTTTAATTCCGTTAGGAAGAGTTGTAATGGGCATAATCGTTTTGTATGAAATTTCTGAAGGTGTAATTTAAAGCCAATAGGAGTAGTTCCGTGATTTCCTTCAGGCACTCATCTCTATTCGCATCCCGAAGACTTCAATGTCGTCGAAAGTTTTGCCCTTCGTCTGCCAACTCCGACGGCCGAACGTTTGCCCGAGGAATGCCCTATCTCGAGGGAATGGTTATGGCAAGGTGTCGATTTGGGAGCAGGCAAGTGGGGTCGTGGGGGGGCGCAAATGAGATTTGGGAGGGATGGACGGGAGGGAGGGGAGAGAGGGCGGGTGCGGCGGAGGTAGGGATGAGAAGTGGATGAAGTGGGTGCGATGGGGATCTCCCCGCCACCTGCTTCCAGTCCGTTATTTATGGAGTGACGTCACTTTTCATTCCGAGCGCAATCCGCCCGGACGGCCACCAATCCCCCCTTCCAATCCCCCGCAAACCCCTCACCCCCCTGTCATCCCTCTCTCCTCTCCCTCACCCCAACCCCCTCATGCCATCGCCCATCACAATCCTCGTCCAATTAGGGCTCGCCTCTATTTGAACGATACACATTTCGATCGCTATCACAACAAATGCCTATCTCTCCCCCTCCCACACTCATTCTCGGCTTCCCATCTTCCCGAGGGAGCACCGTCCACATCCTTCGCCGTCCGTTCGCCAGGGTGCAGCTCATTAGAATGTGGGTTTTTTATTGGATAATAAGTGGCCGTCGTTTGATTTCCATCCGTTTTACCTCCTCCTCTTCTCGTCCTATCTCGGCCATCTCCCAAAAACGTTCCCCCTTCTCCCAGATGCCTCAAAAACCGCGGTTCCGGCCGGGACGCCATTGTTGCCCTCTGCTCAGCATCATCCCCCTCCTTTTCCTCCCTCCCCCTCCACTCCCTCCTCATCTTCACTAACCACCACCCACGATCGACGCGAGGGGTCGCACGGGACGACGGCTCCCGAGTTTGATGCAGTGAGCCATTTATCCCGGTGCCTTGGTTCGCCAGATGCGAAGGAGGCAAATTAAGGCAACATCTGCAGGTATAGGCATCCGTAAGACACATAGATTTGCTCCTGATTCCCGTTCCGACAGACTTAATTTCCCTGTCACCTGCAGATGCTAGGAGTATCCGTGTCGAAACGTCTTCATGCACTTATTGCAATTGATGAACTGATGACATGTATTGCGCATTAAGAGATCGTGTTGTCACCTAAAAGTTTTCTGTAAAATAGCAGAAAATTTGATTTATGTTCGTAATTGCTCTGGTTGTAATAAGGAGAGACGACCGATAGTAGAGGTCATTTGCTCAAGAAGGAATAGGTGGGTAATTTGGTATGGGTAGGAAATTCAGGGAATGGAGGGACGGAGGAGAGAATCCCGGCGTCAGCGTTACCCTACTCTTAACGGAAGGCGCCAAGGGGTCCACAATTTAATATCCCATCCAACGGACTGCGTATTCACTTAAAGTGCTGTCCACATAGCACCTCAAATACGGATGGACCGCTGAAAAATCCTGCCCACACAGGGATTCGAACCCTGGCCCTCGGGGTGGGAAGCCAGTACACTAGTCACCGCATCTTTCAAATCCTCTATCGGCGAAATTTCCAAGTTTTTTAGAAATATAGATATCGCCTGTGTTTAATAAATATGGAGGTAGAAAATGCTGAGTGAAAGGACCGTGTCCTGATTTTCTCTTAAATGCGCATCATTGTGCCTTAAAATGAAGAATACCCCGAATTTCACTTTCTATGTTTTTCACCTTTAGATTTATTATTTTGTGTATGATATTTTAATGGCTAGATTTAAGGGTTTACCGATTTTTGGCGTGTTGGAGGGATTGATTTTTCGAAAAGGACAGCCTAAGATGAAATTGCGAGAACAAGCATGTAAACAAATTATCCGTTTAACCATTGCAAAATCCTAGTTTCAATGCGAAACATGACGGCAAAGATCATTTGAGAACAAAATATATTTAAGACTAAAACAGTGCCTGTTAGGCTGTCATCGCCATTTTCTTGGTTTAGACAACACGAAAGGTGTAGGTATACTACCTTGATCAAAAATTTCCCGGAATTTATTCAGAAAATTAAAAATACAAGTTTATTCATCTAAATCTATATTGTCCCCTTCAAAGTAATCCCCATCGACTGCAACACACTTATGCCAGCGCTTGATCCAATCCTCGAAACATTTTTTATATTCGGTTTTCGGTATGTCCATCAGTGCTTCCTGCGATTTTTCCATTACTTCCTCTCGGCTGCTAAAACGCGTACCCCGTAATGGTTTTTTAACTCGATTGAACAGAAAGAAGTCACAGGGAGCCAAATCAGGTGAATTCGGTGGCTGTTGGATGGTATTTGTTGCATTTTTCGTCAAAAAATTACGAATAATGATAGCACTGTGCGACGGTGCGTTATCATGGTGCAAAATCCACGAGTTTTCTGCCCACAGTTCTGGTCTCTTTCGACGAATTGCTTCACGCAAACGTCTCATAACGCCCAAATAATACTCTTTGTTTACTGTCTGGCCTTCTGGCAAAAATTCATGATGCACTACACCGTTGTAATCCATGAAAACCGTCAGCATTGCCTTCTTTTTTGACTGAAAACGACGTGGTTTTTTTGGTCTCGGCTCATTTGGTGAACGCCATTCACTTGCCGGATGTCTGGATTGCGTGTCGTACTCATAAACCCACGTCTCGTCTCCAGTAATGATCCTTTTGATGAATGTGGGATCGGATTCAGCCTCGCAAATCATGTCTTTTGCGACGTCAACACGGTCTCTTTTTTGCATGAAATTGAGGTCTTTTGGCACCAACTTTGCTGCTACACGACGGAAACCCAAATCATTGACCACAATGTCTTGGGCGGATCCATATGCAATGTTCAAGTCCTCCGCTATTTCTCTGATGGTTAATTTGCGGTTATTGACCAACATTTCTTTTACTTTATCAATTTTTTCACCGACTTTCGATGTCGATGGTCTGCCACTGCGTTCATCATCTTCGATTGACTCACGACCACTTCTGAACCGCTCGTGCCACTGGTAAACGACCGTTTTTTTTAGAGAATCGTTGCCGAAACACTTTTCCAACATTTCCAACGTCCGTGCGCCACTAAATCCGTTTTTTACGCAAAATTTAATACAAGTTCGTTGTTGCAAATTTAAATCCATTTCTGAAATTGTAAAAAATCGCCAACACACACAGAGATAGATGTACTCTTGGCTACGTAACTTTTGCAAATGTCAAGTTATGACACTAAGATTTAAAGGGAATATCAACAACAGATGTACCAATTTAACAAAAAAACAGAACTCAAATCTGAACGATGGGAGCGCCACACGGTGGTTATTCCGGGAACTTTTTGATCAAGGTAGTACATGGCAAATGCCTGGTGACTCAGAAAGGTATCAGTCAGATGATACGCGTATTATGGTTGGGCACCGATTATGAAACAGTGTGATCAATTCGAACAGCTTCTCAGGGGCGGATGCTGACGTTGATCAAAATTTTGTTGTTATGAACTGTAGCGTCCGTTTGAAAAATATAAGGTAGGTTATAAAATGGATTGTAGAAGTATTCACTAGATTTGTAAGGAAGGAATACGAGCAGGTTGTAGAGAAATTGATGAATGAGAGAAAACAACTGAATGCCATCGAGGAAAAATGTAAATATATATAGGGTCCGGATAAGCAGTGTTAGAAAGAGGTGCAAGGCAGGGTTGTCCATTAACACATATGCTGTTAAACGTATATGTGGATGAAATGATTAAAGAGGCATGGATATAACTGAAGTTTGGAATGGAATTCGGTGGACAATTTTCAAAATCAGTTAGGTTTGCTGATGATCAAGCGTTACTATGCCAGCCAGTCAAGGGGTTGCAATAATTTCTGAATGAATTGAAAATTCAGTGCGATAAATATTGGAAGAGAATCAATATGTACAGAGGGTTATGCAATTTTCCAGAAAGAAAAAGGCTACGCTAAATTCTAAAATAGGAGGGCAGAAACTAGAGCAGGTGGAACATTTTAAGTTTCTCGGACCAACATGGTTACAGTGTTTTGTGTTAAGTGTTTTGGACCAACATGGTTACAATTTTAGGGAAGTAAGGAGAAGAATTGCGCTAGGCAGAGAGGTTTTTAAAAGGAGAAGGGAGTTGATCACCGGGGCGTTGAGTAAGGATGTTAAGAAAAGACTCGTAAAAACTTTGATATGGAGCGTAGCTATGTACGGCGCGGAAACGTGGTCATTGAAGCAGGAGGATAGACGTAGATTGGAGGCTTTTGAAATGTGGGTGTGGAAAAGGATAGAGAAGGCCGATATTTGTAGAAACCCTATTGTAACGCACGAAGAAAGAATAAAAGACTTTGCGTTTACACAGGAAACTGTTTTCCTATGGAAACGGAGTCTTTGATTTTTTCTGGCGTTTCGTGCGTTACAAAGGAAGGGTGTTTAAAGGGTTAGGAAATGGGAAAAAAATTCACTAAAAATCTCAATGCAAATGCAAATCCGTATACATGCTAGCGGAAAACTTAATTCCATTAAACAGCTCACTCACTCACATTACTTTTGGTATATATTTTTTTTTCTAAATATTTATTAAACGACCATCTCTGAATTTCATGTATTCCTTGCCTCGTGCTTCATCTTCAACTTAGTTCAGCCTTTAATATTCTCCGTGGTCCTTCTCTTCTGTTTCAGCTACTAGTATACCTCAGGCTACTTCGGTACCAACCTTCCTAAGAAACCACTTCACTATTCTGTCATTGCTAAATATTGATACATATCAAATAACTTACGTACCAGGCAAGCCAAAAATCAGTAAAATGCCATCTAAAATTCTAAAGTCATAACTTTAATAATTCTAAAACTAATGAATATCTTCTAAACTATTATCTAATTAAATAAGGATTTTGGATTGAAATGCTGCCCATTAAATTCAAATATGAAAAACAAGCGTCACTTTTCGTCTAGTAGTAACTAATTTTCTTCTGCCTATCGTAATTGAAAGTTATTATAAAATAAAGTTGGTAAATATTTTTATAATTTATATCAGCTTTGAAAAGATAGTGAAAGCAGAAAGTAAACCATTATTCCGAGATAGATAAAAATTATCTTGCGATATTCCGAATTCCTATACAATTTGCTAATCAATTATTAATCTTGATTGGATTACTCTTTTACTCGCACGTTTATCATTTAGAATTCAGGAGAGTTTTCAACTATTAACGATTTTTTAATTAAATATCAGTTTATCAGATATTTATATGCATCAATTATGTTAAATGTTTGCTCTTCCAGCGTAATTTAGCCTGCTTTCAGCTTCAGCATTATTTATTATAGCTTCCGTCGCCGTGCCTAGGATAGCTGGAAATCAGCCAAGTGTAAAAACCGTACGGATGGTTACCTAACTTAGAAGTAAAATTCATGCTTGGCTATATTTAATTTAAACTCTTAAATTACTAGGCGACCAGAGCAATTGTCGTGAATTATATTTCACAACAGTGATTAACGGTAAATGTTAATCACTGACACTCTAAGAATATAATCTGTTAAGTACACAGGGGGTGTTATCAATGTATTTGAACATTATCCGCGGCGGTGAACCTATATGTGAACATGCTTCTTTAGCATTGCGGATTACTATCTTTATTTGCAATTATTTCTTGAATATTTTCTCGTTTTTTTAATATAATATTAGGTATTATTTTTAAATGTAGAAAAATACGGTAGTACTTGATAATTCATTGAGTCAACCCCTGCTATTTTAATACAGAGTAGAGGAGAAGAACTATTATACTACTAGAGGACTTTACTATCCAATAAGGATCCATAGGTTTTATAACCATTGCTCATCACTTCGCAACCTGATAAACAAAGTTATCATTCTCTGCATCTGAGAATGTTGTGCTTTTTTTATTGGAATTTTGCAGTTAAATAAACTGATATACTTGAATATTATTCTGAAAATAACCGAATTTTGCAGTCGTCAACTGTCGTACTGAACGGGAATGAATTAACCAAGTGTTAGAAAATACCGTCATTTTGGTTAACCTAACCAACAAGTCTGTTTCTTAATCACCGTTTTATGATGTGCTGCGAGAAATGGGTATTCCCAAGACATAAAATGCAGCTATGAGGAAGTATGTAAACGCTTGAAACGAATCAATTACTTTTGAAATAATAAAATACCGAACGATTGGCATTCGCCCGTACGGGAGACGGTCGTAAATGTTAGCCTCGTTAATGCGAAGCAGTGTGGATGTGGGGAAGAACATGGTTTAAAGATATTTTTATGGGTCTAAGAAGAAATATGATCCTAGAGAATATATTATTTTTCAAATATAACAGGTGTGATTTTCTTGAACACCTTGTTTATTTATTGGTAACATAATTTATACCTGTTCCAATTTTATGAGGAAATCAGAAATACGATATATGACGAATTTTTCGGAAAACGAAGGTGTGGTTTTGCTGATTATTTTTTTATTAATAAACAGCATTAGATATTTTCAGTCATACTAACTACATGCTGCCGATTTCTAACTCCCCAACCGAAAGATGCACATACTCATCGCGAGCGTCTCCAGGCCGCATACAAATTAGTAGTCATGCCATTTAATCCAGGAAAGCAGTTTAGTTCATTATAACTAAAAGATCTATTAGTTTTGGAACCAATTTTTCCTGTTAGGCGTGAAAATTAAGAAAATAAACCTACATAGTTTCTCTTGAACCTAACGTGTGTCTTGAAAATGGCTTCTGTAATTTATTAACATTATTATTCACCTTATTTTATTTATTTTCAATGACGTTGAGCAAGTGAAGTGTGCGATGAAGCGAAAGGCTTTGGAGGGAATAAAGGCAATGAACGACAAAATTCTTCATATTATAAGAGCATAACTATGCCGCATTAAAAAAATATGTACATGTATATCCTTCGTAGACATGTGTATATGGAGGAGGAAGGAGAGGCAAAGAGGGAGGTAATCGGTGGTGAGGAGAGGAGATGGGAGGAGTGAGTGTGTTAGGGCTTAAGGGGATGGATGTTGGGAGTGGAGGTGGGGTTGGTGACGTGGAGGGTGGTAAGCATTAAATGGGAAGGACATTAGGGAAGAAAAAAGGAATCCCCTTGAAAGTAATGAAAGGATAAGCGTTTGCGGAAGGGGGTTTTTTTTCTCCTTTAGTTGTCTCATCTTCTTTTCGTCTCGCTCTCTCTCTCTTTTCTCTCTACCTTCCTCCTCCGCCAGAAGATGGGAGGACATAGGGGGGGATTGGGTGGGCGTTCCGGGAAGGGGGGGAGGACATCAGCGCGAGATACACAAACCGAGGGGGCATCTCCGGGCATGCGCATTACCGCGACATTGAAAATGAATGAGAGCATCTCCTCCCATTGCTTCGGCGTGGGCACATAAAAACCCCCCCCGGACTCTCCCATTCCGCCCGCGCCGTCTCCCACCCCGAGCTCGTCCCTTCTCACTATGCAGCCATTCCGCCGAGCCCATTTTTTGTTACAATTTCCTCCCGCTAGATGGAACCTCTCGGCGCCATTAATGACCGCGATGATGATGTGATTTCGTGCGGGCTTCGAGGGGAGTGGGTTGTGTCGGATCGGGGTAGGGCGGTTTGGGGGTGTGGGTGAATTGGAGGGAGATTGGAGTGGGTGAATTGAGGGCGGAGGGAAGGGTTATGAGCGAGAGGGGGGATGTGAGAGGGTGGGAGGTAGTGGGGAGTAAGGGTTTATTTGAGATGGCAGAGGGGAATGGGGGGATTTGCCCGGGAGGGGATGGAGAATCAGAGGTGGGCGGGCGGGCGGGCGGGCGGGCGGGCGGGGACTCACGATCTACCAACTCGCCCCTCCCGAATCCCTACCCTAGCCCTCCCGCATGATTTTTTCCCGAGGAGTTTGGGGCGGATGGGAGGAGAGGCCGATAGGGACAATTTCCCCCTCCCCCTCCTCCGCCCCGCGGACCCGAGTGTTTGCTCAGGAGAGGCGCTGGAGAAGTGAAGTGGGGGACCGTGCTTCTCCTCCGGGCTCCCGGAAATGGAGGGCGGAGTGGGGGAGTATAAGAGGAGTAAAGGGGATTGGGAGGAGGGATGGCTTCCAATACAGGGTGGCACTCATCCACGTACCTAAAGGGCTCAGTATTATAAGGGATCATTATAAATGCTCTAATTCCTATACGGTTGAACAACACTCTGCAAACATCCGGTAACGTCATTTTTTGAGTTCTTAGTTCAATTTTACATTTGCACACATCTACATTATACCCCGCAATCTTCCGAAAGGGCGTGTGGAGGGGGGTGTTAAGACACCAGCCCTGCATGCGCAATCATATATATTACACCTCTACACGAATATCAGTTCGATCATGCACTCGAAAAAATTTAATCATAATGTAGAAGGCATTCCACTTTTATTTCATCAGCAAGGGAAATAGAAAGATTTATTATCAATTGTTTTGGCTCCAATAATGACAGTGTGGTAGGTATTTTAAACTGCTCTATTTCAAGGTTTTTATCTAACACGCTATCCAATTTTTAAAACATTATTATAATTAAGGATATTTTATCCAAATATTTACTTATTAGCATTTACTCATTAGCCAATTTGACCGATGTACACATAAAAGTATATCGTATGCAATGTAAAGGGCACATTTTTATGATTGATTTTTATGCCATTTTTACTTTAGATGAGCGTCGTATCTCGAATGATTTCATGAACTGGGCGCTCGCTTCGAGAAACCTGTCTTTGGACAGTTTTCTTTCCTTGTATAGGAAGTAACTACACAAGTACATGTTTTCACATTGGTAAAGAATTTTTAGGACATTTTTGTTTGATTTTAATAGCCTTTCCTTTAGCTTTTATGTTTCGAACCGAAACAATGTAGAAATAATAGCACATGGTTGTTCTTCTTCAATTCCCAGATATTACGACTGATGAGCTTGGAATTATTCTTTGTATTGGTAAATGGTTCCTCCTCTAAATTTCACTAGTATACTGGTCAGGAGTTAGTTTTCCTAAGTGATACTTTCAAATATATGATGCCTCTGTAACGGGTGCTAGGTACCCTGAGTTCAGTTGTAACCTTTTCTTTATTGAATCTGTTGTTCAAATTAAAAAACGATATAGTAGGGCAAATGTGTTTGGCCATACACTATTAAGACTTGGTCAAATTAGGAAAATGAATTACGCCCATCAGACAAATGTGAAAGTGGAATCAAATACCGCCCTGGGGTTGGCCTTAGCGAATGTGATTTACGTGTTAGACGTTGAGGAATAATGAGAGGTGAGGTCTATCGGTTCTCCAAAATGGAAGAAGCTGCGGATGAACCAAATTGAGGCCTTGTGTCTCGGCCGTAAATAAGTGCCACTTGATATTTTGTCTTCTGCCATTACGGCCAATACGTCTTCGATTCGAGCGTGTTTAGAGGTGTAAATGAATTCATCCCTCTCGGGTGTATCCACGCAGCCCGGTCTCCGCCCCGTGGAACCCACGGGCCCGCAGATTCCAATCGACCCCCATCCCTCGCCACATCGTTATTATTTAATGCAATAAAAAGGGGGGAGAAGCCGAGAGGTCGGAGGCGGCGGCTTCAGCGACGGAGACGTCGGCGTCCACATGTAATTTATGAAGACGGCGGACCGGGTGGATTAATGCGTGAGCTTTGTTTTGACGTTGGGTGATTACTCGCCCGGATCAACAGTGGTTTTTTGGGGGAGGGGGGGCACGGGGAGTGGGAGGGTGAAGGAGGGGAAGGGATAGCGCCCCTCTCGAATGCGAGGGCCGTCCGGCTAGTCAAGTCAACTCGACGAGAAGAGAGAGAAGAGATGGGCGAGGCAGATAGCGAGGGAAAGCGACACCGGAAACTTTTGTTCTGGCGTGTTCTTTTTCCATAAAAAGCGGCTGATTAGCGAGCATTCCTCTTCCCTTACAGAACACTACACGCTTACAATCATTAGTCCTCTTTTGGACACGCCTTGTTAAACTCATTGACACAGTGCGCGGCCCCCAGGGACGGAGATAAGTCCAATCCCCCCCACGCGTGATGCGTCGCTTTCCCGCTCTCCTCGGCCGCATAACCGCACCATCCTCCCTCCACCCTGCCTTGTACTCCCACATGTCACCCAACTATTAGCGCCCATTCCTCTTCCGCTGCGTTATCATCCACGGTTGTCAAGGCGGACCTTCGATGATCGATGACCCGGTCTTCGCCAGTCCCTCCTCCAGTTCTCCCTCCGCCTTCTGCCCTCCGCCCCCCTCCTTGCTACCTTCGATATTCCCGCCGGACCCCCCCCTCCCTTCTCCTCCCCCCGTTGGCATCCGAGATCTCCCCGGCGAGATGGGACGAGCAGCCCGGGCAGACACCCAGGGGGTGGGCGGTGTTGGGTTGGGGGAGGGGGCGGCGAGGGGTCCCGGGGGCGAGGGGTTGTCCCCGTCGGAGGAGGTGGGCACAATGAGTGAGGGAGAGGGGGAAAGGAGTGTGTGGGATGGGAGGATGGGGTCGAGCCGAAGAGAGAGAAGACCATTGTTCCTATCTCCAAGTCATCAATCACCCTCGAGGATTGAGGGGAGTAGAGGTAGTCGGGGAAGGGGTTTGTCCTGCGAAATGGAGACGGGAGAGGGTTGTCGGAGAGGGGGTGGGAGTGGGGAATGAGGGGAGGGGCGCGGGGAAGGGGGGTCGCGTCCGTCAAGGGGGGGGATGCGACAGACAGAGACGTTTCACTCGCTCCCTGGCAATCACCTCTAAATTAATAGGCGTTTAAAAAAATCCCCCAGAACAAATTACGGCTGTCCAGATTAATTCGCTGCTTTTGCTCCGGGTGATGGGCGAGGGTGAGAGAGGAAGGGAGGGAATCTAGCTTTCATTCCGCGCTTATTCCACCGCTTGGAAACAATTTAGCACGCCCAACACCCATCGCCTGACTCGCTTTAATGCGTTTAATGATGGTGTGTCTAAGATTCTATGGCATATTAGAGGGCAAAGTATGCTAACTGAAGTTTCCGTCCACTTTGATCTCATATGACCACACCAGTTGAATCTAGGAAGTATGTATGAGACCTGAGTCTCCCCGAGTTCTTAGGAACCATGTCGGTAATTTCTTAATAAGAGAGGCACAAAATATTCCCGAATATTTTTCTAATTCTAATTCTAATTTCCACGCGTTTTGGTGGCAGTGTTTGTTTAATTACATTTTTGTTTATTATTATTACTTATTCTCAGCTAAAGTTCATGTCATATTGTCAAAACTGATAATAGCTCGTCTTCCATGAGTAGAATATTTGACACTTATGAAGTGATGCTCATAAAACGGTATCTACCTTAATCACCTACATCTTTAGGATATAATGTTTTCTAACTATTTCTTAACCTTTTTATATGTGTGGCATAGGAAGTAAGGGTTGATTAATTCTAATTGAATAGAGACTAAAAGTTTGGTTTCAAAATATTTGTGGCCAATCCATCTTATATTGTGCATTTTTTTCCTAGTGATTTCCTTCCACAATATTCTTACTTCATGTAATAATATTCTTATAAAATACGTGTATGTTTCTAAATGTCATTGAGAATATAGATTAAACTAGGGACATTAAGGTAGGGTTTCTTTGCATTGGATGAAAGGCATATAATTTCATTAAAACCAATTCAATTTAAAATAAATAACCTCACTTGTGGGCCTCATTTACATGTTGCGTACAAGTATCAGCGTGACGTTTTTGGGTGTAGTTTCAAGTACGGCGAAGTTATTTTCGCCAAATGAGAAACATCTCTGTCACGCGACATGAGCATGAATAATTAAAAAAAAATATTGTATTATATAACATTAATATTGTCTATTACTTAACCTGAGCAATTTTTCTTTTTTCAACCCATTAAGTTGTTTCGGTAAAATGCATATATTAACACCATAAACCCCTGCACCGTTTACTTTCCTATAACTTGAATATACTTCATGCATACAAATGTATAAGATCATATAAATTAGGTAAGATCGCTTGTGATATGTTTTCTAATTTAACATTTTTGCGTAGTCATAATGTTTATTATCACTATATAATTCGCTGCACTCGCGTGACAACTGCAAATTTGGGGCATTATACATGTACAAAATGGGATTCATCCTGTGGCTAACTTACTTGATTCTTTGAATAATTTTATCATATATCTTGTTTTAAAAATGCTGCCATGTTCATAACGTTTTTTTAATTATTTTTACTTTTTCTTTTGCATTAATTTTCTAATTTTATTGTTTTTTCTATGGTGCAGCGTTGATGTGCGTGTGGTGTTTTATACATATGTATGTACTCATATATAACCATATAGACAGTAATCACCCCGAATGTCGGTTTGGTAGGTGATGGTAGAGTTCACCCAGTACTAAGTACGGCGCATGAATATTCACACATCAGGGTAGGGGGGCCAGGTCCTTTCCTTGGGTCAGGTATGGTTTCCCAGTAAGATCTGGCACCCGAAAAGTTACACAGCTTGGGTTGAGCTGGAGCTTTGGGTCCCGAGAGAGGGATGCTCGGGCCTCGAACCCGATCCCTCCGGTCGGCAGTGCAGCTGTCAGTTGTCAGTCAAGGACCTACCTTTGGACTACCGCACATACACACACTCTCACACACACACACACATATATATATAATGTATATACATATATATATATATATATATATATATATATATATATATATATATATGTAATATATATATATGTAATATATATATATGTATATATATATATATATGTGTGTGTGTATATATATATATATACCCTTATATATTTTCTTTATATATATATATATATATATATATATATATATATATATATATAAAGAAAAGAAGGAAAGAGAAAGTCATTACAGCAATTTTACTTTCGTCCAGAAGCTAAATCCCCTTATTCAAATCCCCGTAGAAATTTTCGTAGCCTCTGTGTTCATTCCTATGTTTTTCTTTGCCCTATACCCAATAAATGCATGCATATTTAAGAATATATATGAGTATACATATATATATATATATATATATATATATATATATATATATGTGTGTGTGTGTGTGTGTGTGTGTGTGTGTGTGTGTGTGTATGCTTTCACAAACAATGTTCATTAAGATGAATATAAGGTTACTCAAAAGCATGACGATTGTTATTTGACTTTTAAACACAAAATAAAGAAACACTCACAGTTTTGTTTTTTTTAATATTTCGATGGCCCAACCACCTTGCTCAGCGGAAGGAAAAAAGAAAGTTATCTTTCTCCCCTACGTCATATGATTTCACTTGGTTCACATTATCGTCTGTGCAATTACTCGACGTAAAATCGCGCACAATGCATTGATTACCATTCCATAGGGTGATCCTTTCAACATGATTTAACCGAAAACATATATATTTGACTCTAGGAGCTAACCTGTTTCATATATTTTGATTCCCCGAATTCAAACTTGCCCTGGTCCCGGTTCAGGGTTCCGCTCCCCGTGCCATAGAATGGACGCAAAATATTTCCTCCAAGGGTCAGAGGGACCAGAGGCATGTCATAGCGAAGGGAGACCAATCTCACTCTCTGTGTCGATTAATAAAGCGGCAGCTGATAGCAACTTGGTATTTGTGGTCCCCTCCGTCAATCACGCCGGAGATTCCATCTTCCCAACAGTCACCCGTCTCTCCATTGTTGTCTCCCTGCGTGTTGAATGCCATACAGATAGAACATCATTCCACATGGTCTGTCTGTAAGGCCGTCGAATATTTTAAACCTATGCCCTGTCCCATCCGTTAGTGAAGCTTAACGACTGCTTATACACAATTGGAAATCGAAGGCAAGGAATCATTACAGAGGGAAAAGACGATTGGTTTTCGTCGTGGTGATTTGTTATATGATTATGAGTGCGACTTCTTTCGTGGAACGTTGGCATCAGTACGAGACAATTTCATGTGACAATATTCGACCGGCACACTACCAAGCTACTTCTCACCCTTAGGTCGACCAATTGAACGAACCCCATTCCCCACGCACCCACTCCAAAGCCTCGAACTTCACTTCGCGACATCCCACTCCGTTATTACCTTTAGCCCACTCGAATACGATGTTTCATTTTGCATCTGAATCAATAATGATATCTATAAGTCAAATTTGAATGGTGCGTTGGGGAATTAAGTATCTATATACACTAGCACGCACCTCCCAAAATGCATGTTAAAATGATGAAGCTAGCGAGAGTTGCATGAATTTTAACATATTTAGCAGTTTTTAGAACTGAAAATTATGCAAATCCATCGCATTAATATAATTTTATCAGAGGAAAATAGAAAATATTTGTCATTCATTACGTTAAAGCTCCACCATATTGCGTCTAGATACAAAATGGACTACGTGACATAAAAAATATCCCATAGGTGAACTCTTTATTGGTGACAATAATTTTTTATTGCCTAAAAAATACCTCTCTGGCCTTATTTTTGACATTTTTATCTCACATGTATGGCCCAATTTGCCGAAGAATGATGGGCTTTGTAATATGTTCACCACATATTTGGAAAAAATTGCATCATCAAATTTGCGTGAGAAATTTCAAGGGTGTGTCTCCAAGAGATGCCAACTTAATTCATCCAAAAACTTTAACACAACTAAATTAATTCTACTATTTCTTCCAATTAGAATGCCTCTTCACTGCTGTGTTCAATTTCGTACAGATAGCAGAGCTCCCTAGCAAGGATCCAATTTAGTATTTACATATTCTATGGTGGCCTCAAATTGAGACATGACATCCTTATTTTACATGTTCACCACATTGACCACATTAGAGATTATGGAAGAATTGATTTTTAAAGTTCCTCCGAAAGACATCTTATATAATTTTTAAGTTACAGATCATTTCATCACTATTTTTTGTATTAAACTGTATTTGAAAAAACTCGTACTTGATCCACTGCCATAAGAGCATGCATAAAGCCTTAGATTTTTTATCAAATTTTTATTCCTAAACTAGGACGATAAGATCCTCTTTTGTCATCGTCAATCGACAGAGTGCACTTGCGGCTTTAAATGTAGAATATTTTATCAAAATGATGTAGGTATAACATGTCGGTGTAAAATATGTGACAACATTCTAATTAGCATATGGACTAAAAATTTCACCACTTCAAATCCAACCTATGTTTATGCTTAGACACAAAAGTTAATTAAAATATAAATCTTTACATGCACTGTTAGAATAAAGCTTCTTTAGTTGAAATAATAACGCCTCTAGTTTTCAATGATAAAAATATTTACACTACATTATTCATTTCCCATTATTCTTTTTGAATAACTTAGAATCTTTAAAAAAAAACGCTCGATAATTTTATTTACGAGTGCATTCCCAGAAGTAGCCGACCCAACAAAAAAACACAAATATTTTGGAAAAAAATGCATCTGTTTGTCAACATAATCTCCTTTCAGCTCTATACACTTTTCCCAGCGGTGTTCAATAAGTTCGATACCCTTTTCATAATAAGGGCCGTGTAGCTCCTCAAAATAGCCATTAACTGCCGGTATCCATTCTTCACGGTGGGAAAATCTTTGACCACCATTTTTTGAAGTTTGCGAACAGAAAATAGTCCGAGGGGACTAAATCTGGTAGCAATGGGGTAGCAATCATTAGGTAGCAATTAACTTTAATTCATGGATTTTGGCCGTTGCAATAACAGATTCGTGAGGTGGTGAATTGTCTTGAGGATACAACAATTTCTTTTTAGCCAAATGTGGCCGCTTTTGCTTGATTTATTAGCTCAAACGTTACAATAAGTTCGCATAGTACTCGCCGTTGATAGCTTTTCGTTTTTCAAGATAGTCAATGAAAGTTATCCCACACGCACACTAAAAAACCGACGCCATGACCTTGCCAAAAGATGAAACGGTCTTCGCCTTCTTTGGAGCCGGTTCTCCATTTTGAATCCATTGTTATGATTGTTCTTTTATCTCGAGTGTGAAGCCCATGTTTCATCCATGGTTATGAAACTGCGCAAAAATTCTACTTTGTTGCCGTGAAACTTTGCTAAATACTCAATTGAAACATCTGCACGATAATGCTTTTGTTCGAGTGTGAGTAAACGCGTCACCCATCTTACACACAGCTTTCGCAAGTCCAAATTTTCAGTTAATATGCAATGTACCGCACTTTGTGACATGCCTACTATGTCTCCTAGCTTGCAAACTCTCAGTCGGACGATCATCAAGTATCACTTCATGAATTTTCTTTACCGTTTCCAGATTCGTCACCTCATTTGGTCGACCAATGCTATGCTTGTCTTGACAGCTCGTATAGCCTCGTTAAAATTCTCCCACCCAATATTTTACTGTTGTAAACGGAGGAGCAGACTCACCCAGAGTAGAATCAAGGTTAGCGTTTATATTGGTTGGGCTGAGGCCTTTAAATTAAAAGTATTGTGTCACATAACGATGACCAATTTTCTCCATTTTCACAAATTCACTGAAAATGTTCATTATTGATGGCTGCCAAGCAAATACGAAACAACGTGGCGCCTTCAAACTTGAAACATATGCTTTATAGATTGCGTACTTTCTTACACAGTGATATTTTTTTAAACAACTACCGCCATCTCTAGGTTAGGCCGGGACTTCTCTGACCCCCCTCGCATTATTTTCTAAAAAATTAACTTGACAACCTATACCATTGAATTACGTTGCATATTCATATATTAATGGAATTGAGAGAGGTATTTGAAAAATAATGCTGGGAAAATGTTTCTGATAACCGATCCTTTCTCCCCATAATTACTTATCACAAGAAATGAAAAAGTTTTGGATTGGTACCTTCATATGATTTGAAAAATTTCACAATTTTTTGATTAAGTTTTTAACAACAGTTATTCCTTACTCTTTCTTCGTGAGTTTTATTGAACGCATTTAATTTTTTCCTTTTCTAAATATATTCAGATTTAGTTACATTACCATCTATGCTATGATCGGTATGCTTGGTTCAGTATTGTTATTCTGTCGATTACTCCGGCAAAACAACTTGGTGATACTTTTCAGACAATACGTTAATGAAGAAATATTTTGATAAACACTATAATAGGTATGTTATTTTTCACTGAAAAAATCGAATTTTTTTGTATTTTCTTCCTGACTTTTGACAGACAGGAATGAACCACTTCATCATTTACCGAGTGAACAGTTTATCAATTGATGTTTCCCATCTTTTATTATTTTTTACGAGCCCTACTTTTCCATACATTCATAATAATTGAGAACCAGTAGTCACGATTAAGGCATGTTCCTCACCGGAATCGATGGTGTTAAAGGCTTTCTTTGTGCCACGCTCTCAGGCAACTGCTACACTGTGGACGAAATAGGTGGGAATCGATTCCTCCTCACACCTCTACTCTCCGTCGAACAATCTCTATCCAGGCGCTTCTACATTTCTGATTTCTTTTGGCTTAGAATATCCCTTCCTCTGCCTCACTTTGTTTATCTGTGCGTCTTCATATCAACCATCCACCTGGAAATCAAAAGTAGCCGTGTGATTTGGATAAAATTCGTTTCAAAAAAGTCTTTTTATTTTGTTTCTCTGAAAATAATACTTGAAAATTTTAAAAATATTTGTAATCACAGAATTTTTTAGATTAGAACTCACATTAAAAATATCAACGTTTCTAAGTTTTGTCTTTCGCGAAGTCTAAAAATATGAACCCAGTTTATTCAAAAATATCAATTAGTTATTAAATTTCTGAGTCTGTGGCAACCGCTCTTTTGATACTAAACGTAAATAAGCATTTAAAATAAAGAACTGGAAGATTCAATATATTTTAATTTCCGCATCGTCAGTGTCGATGATTCCCAGGGTACAATTAAAAGGTCGCAATGAAAGCATATCAACTCTAGGAATAGGTCAAAGTACCTCTTCGCTTTTTCCCGCATTCAGGCAACCTTCTCACGTCTTAACCACTTTCACCTCTGTCCACATATGCTTGCTACCTGACTCTCATTCGTGATCTCATTATAGTCCAATCTTTGACTTTCCATCTTATCCCTTCCTATACCATTGCCGGAGGGTATCTATAGGGTTGTTTCCTCCAAATGTTTACCTTTATGAAGAGTTATCTAATTTCGAAACACTAATTGTGCTACAAGTAGATCCTGCGTATTGCATAATGGCCGGATGATATACGTAACTCTGATAATCATGGTGCTCATTTCATCTAACATTGGTGATTCCTTATCCCAAATTATAACACTCTTATACATCTCTTACCTTTTTCTAAAAACTTAGTATTTTATTTTAGCTTTTTTTGGGGACTACAATATGTGGACGCAGACAAGAAAACAATAGTTACTTATATTCATAAAAGTAACTTTTACTGATCTTTTAGGAACACAGCATAATAAACGAACACAATTTTCAGAGGACAGAGTGATTAAAAGAGAAGTAAACGCACTGGGAAAATTGCGGACTACTCTCTAGCAGTTTAGACCAGATAACGGAGCAGTGTAAGGAGCGGAAGTTAGAATAGGTAGTTATATTTGGTATCGAGGAGGTCTATGATACGTATTCGTATCTATGGTTGTTATTCATTTTTATCTCTCAATTTTCGTATACAAAGGAACCTGTTTAGAGGATGAAATTAACACTTGTTTGAAATTAAGTTTTCAGACATCATTTATATGGATTTGCACTTTTTTTGGGAATATTTTCACTCTTTTCCTAACCACTTAAACACCTCTGCTCTCCCTTGAACCTTACTCATCCCACCTGTTCTTTGAATCCTCTGCCACACACCTTTTTGGTGGGTTGCGGAGTATTTATGCAGCTGAAGAATTAATTTTAAGGTAATGTACATCACTGAACTTTTGGAATAAAATACAAGGAAATAAGGAAATGTATTATAAATAGATGGAACTAAACAAACCATTTCATAATAGATCAGTTGCAGTCACGAATTCTCCGAAATAGTGTAGATGTACATCAATCATCAAATGCTGGTTTTGTCACATTTTCAAGCGTTTAATTGGGCAGCAATCTCAATTTTTGTCATCATATTCCACGTTGGTAACGCCGCCACCTCACTTCCTTGATTTTAGTATTTGAACTCCCTTAACTGTGCCACACACCTTTTTGGTGGCTTGCAGGG
Source organism: Hetaerina americana (assembly GCF_022747635.1). Lineage (NCBI taxonomy): Eukaryota > Metazoa > Arthropoda > Insecta > Odonata > Calopterygidae > Hetaerina > Hetaerina americana. The sequence goes on from NW_027286763.1 coordinate 33,731,871, forward strand.
TGTTGATGTAGTTGTAGATGAACTGTATTTCAGCGTACTTTCCACTTGAACTACTACTCTCCGCTACCGTGGAACACTGTTCCTCGTCCTCGGAATCCCGACCGCCTGTCACCCCGATCCCCCATTTTGACCGCCGCTCTCTTGCGCGGTACACATACCCTTCGATTGGGCAGGCTGGGGCCAGGCGACCATCCTTTTAAAGTCTAAATTCCCTTTTAATCAATCCTCACGTATAAGAATATGGTAGTTTCATTCCAAGGTACTGTTTCCGAAGCAGATGCAATGGATCGTGTTGCATAACGAGCAGTCTCTCAGGGAGGCAAAAATAGGTCTATTCGAAAAGCATTGAAAACAGTGTATCCTCTACCGATATATTGCATGCACTTTTCAAACCGATATACAAGCTTGTAGGTATCTTTTCATAAAAGGGTAACGTGAGATCATACGAGGACATTCATTTACACCCACATCCACGCAATGCCCCGCAAGCAAACAGTGTGTAATGGGTTATTTATCATTTTTATTCTTTCTAAAAGTCGGCACATGTGGATAAATTTATATATCATGCAATAATAAGTATGCAAGAGTAAAGTTTTCAATTTTCTATGTGATTAAAAAATGAGGGAGTGTTTGGATTTCATTATGTTGCGACAGTTGCTCGGGGAAGAACGAGTTAGTTAATCTGTCAGTGGTGTTGTAACAAGGATGTTAAAGTGTTATGTCTTTCCAATGGTATTTGTCTAGGTTGGTTTCTTCAGGTCCAAATATTATCCCATCAAATTCTTCCAGCGTACCCACCCGTCGCACTCAAGTAATGTATCCTCTTGAGCTATTTTTAACAAAATTAGTGGACTTTCTTTTCCAATTCTTTAATGGATTCTTTTTCCAAAAAATTTCAAACACTTTACGCAAATTCCAAATATGGCCGCACTAAAGCAAATTGAACATATACGAGTAGCTCTCTTTCACATTTTTATCACATTATTTAGTAATAATTCTGACAAAACCTAATATCCTAAGGGGTTACCCCATAATTTTTTATGCGGTTGCCCTTTAATATGTTCTTCATAAGCTTAACATCAAAGTATATGATCTGTTATTAGATGCTGAATCAGAGAAGGGGCTTTAAATGAAAAATATTTCAGAAAGTCTTAGGAAAAAAATTTTTCAAGCGATCATAATGAGAAGAAACATGCAGAGATTTTAGAGAGGAAGTGAAGGAAGAAGTATCAAAGCAAAATAGACCATGTGAAAGCAATTAATTATGAATGAACAAAAGATTGCCATTTAAGAGAGTAGCTTATATTAAGACAGATTTTTACAACCAATTCTGAGATTCAAAACTATACTATATCTACAAAAAATATCCCGCAATCACCTATAAAGATATGTAGTAGGAAGTGCAAGCAATAAGCGTGAAGGATAAGGGATAAGGGAGCGAAAGGGTTTTGAAGAATAAGGAAAAAAGAAAAAAACATTCACTCAAAACCCCTTAAAAGTTGTGCATGGTGATGCAAACCCATGTTTATGTTCGTGGAAAACTTAGTTGTAAGCAATATATTCTGGCCTATTTATGTATATAAAAAATGTTTAAAAATTGAGAGCCCATTTGGTCAACCTTGAAAAAAATTCGAAGTTGTTATTCTAGTCGTTCTAAAAACTCAGTATATTATTCAAAATTTTATTTCACCTCCCCCCCTTAACTCGGCCCATCTTGTTTTTATGTCTAATGGAAGTATAGCCACTTTGAAATAAACAGCCACAATTTGGGGTACATGAGGAAATTGGCACGTTACAACTAATAAAGTACTTAATTCAAGATGGCGATACTGCGAAATTGTTCAGACGAATACCATTAATAAAAATAACTAGAATAAAGAAATTACTCACTGTTCTAAAAAGTAAGCTGAACTCAATAAATACGAATTTGTGTTGTTTTTATATCTCATAGTAATTCATGAAGATGCGAATATTAAATGCGTTAGAATTAAATTATCGGCTTATCATGACGTTTACCATGACGTGCTTCAGGTGGTCTTGACCTCTTGACTCAAATCAGCCTCTTGAACTAACGGCAAGGACAAAGGTTCCATATAATTTCAGAGACAATCTTAGCAATAAAGACTAATATTTATTGCATGCATTAGTAGAATATTTTAATTTCAATCAATAATTATTGACGCATGACACTGGTAAGGCATTTGAATTATATTACTGGGATGTAGTAAACCCAAAGTTTGTCGAATTTATATCCTTTACCCTAAGCATGTGCTCGTTAAAGTGATCTTTAAGTTACCCAAGGGATTTGACAAGCAAAGAACGCAAGCCTTGTCACCAGCTTCACTTTATTTATCACGGTAAGAGGATTATATTCAATTGGATTAGAACCGCACTTGATTATTTTCCTTACTCCGCTCCATCATGCTTCAAGATTACAGCGTCCAGCGTAAATTTTTATTGAAAAGTGCCTGACAGCAACAGCCGTCCTTATCCTGGTTATAATCATTTTAGTCATCATCCGCGCCTATATAAGTGAAATGTTTATGCTCATTCGTCAACAGAATTGGCATACGTTTTCAAGGGAGGAACTCGGACTGTGGTGTGAATGCACCTCGGATGTGAATGTATATAAATTAAAGGTAATTTATTATTATTATTAAGTAGGGGTAACTGCAGCGTTGGTGCGGGCCTTTCTGCCTGAGATCGAGGCAAGCGGCCAAAGCTTGCTGAAAATCCACTCTCCTTCAAAATACTCGTTTTTCACCTTTATTTCAAATAAAAAATATCCAATATTTAACCGATTTCCCGTAGATATATTTCAATTTGTCTCTTGCTGGGAACAATGGCTCTCTCATCATTATTACAATTATTTCCCTTTTTTGCTGTAAACTACTTGTAACTTACGCTTTAATATCCAGATAGGGATAAATAGATATTCACATTCTGTCATATAATACTAGTACATCCATATTCGATCTGCCGTTGAAGACGGTTTTCCGATCGCCTGATAGATGTCAACAGAGCCCCTGAATCATGTTTCATCTAAAAGAAATCCTTATGCAACGAATAACTTCCTATACTTAAGTCATTGGCATTGATATTTCCACTCCTCCAAGCGTCTTCCAAGTTTTTCTCCCTGAAAATTGCATGAAACACTAATATTATTACTGGAATGAGGTTCGTTTATCTAAGAGTTAAAAAATCATTATACAGGGTTCGTCCGGAAAATAAGTGTACTGAGCTCAGGAAAAAAATATTATTACACTTTTACATATCTTAAGCTAATATTCCTCAAAATAGGATCCTTGTGAGTCGATACACTTGTTCCAGCGGCGTTCCCATTCCTGGAACGCTCCCGCGAAGGCATCATCGGCAACCTCTCGAAGACACGTCGTCACGGCCTCTTTGACGGCGTCCAAAGTCCCGTATCGCGTTCCTTTCAAACTCCTCTTTATCTTCGGTAACAACAACGTTCTCTAAAAAATGTGGATCATTTTTGCAGTGATCCGCAAGTTGTGTCGCGATTTCCAAACGATTGAGTCTTTGATCATCACTGAGCACTTTCGGCACCAACTTTGCACAAATTTTTCGCATCTGTAATTGCTCCCTAATAATCTCGTGCACTATTGTTTTTGGCACATTACACTGCTCTGCTATCATCCGAACACTAAGACGACGATCAGAGTTCAGTACATCGCGAACTTTTCGCACATTTTCGTCGGTGAGTGTCGTTGATGGGCGTCCAGGCCGTGGTTCGTCGTCGACCTCTTCTCTGCCCTCCACGAACATCTTGTGCCACCGAAAGATCATGGCAACTTAAACTGATGTGAACTGTAATATCGGAGTAAAATAATATATCTCAGAATATCTCAGAATATTAACCTAAAATTTGTGCATAGTTTGCTCATACTGATACCTTAAGGAGAAAATTCTATCGTTTTAATTAAATACTTAATTTCGCACCCACGGTTGCCACACTAGACATGTAAATACTTTCAAAGAAACCCGAATTTATGTCATCAAATTTAATTTTGTTACTCTCTAACGTTATTATGGAGAGACTGGTGCGCTTACATGCTACATTTAATATTTAATATAATTAATATAACAATTTAAAAGCACGCGGGAAGTCATGTTTTATGAGCGAGCGTGTTGAGATGCTGTCAGTAAGGTTCGATTTCGGCAGGTCTTAGGTGATGCAGTCCGTCACTCCCAAAGTGATTCTCTTCCCTCTCGTCCTTCCCATACTCCCTCCCCCCCGCCCTGGAATAATCGCCACCTGGGGGTGGAAGAGGTTGCCCCGGCGAGACTTCCCGAGTTCGAGTCGTGTGTGCGCTTGCGAACTGGCGAGCCCTTAAACCTCCCTCTCCAACCACGTTATAACTGGTGTTTACGAGTCACGGGGCGTTAATGGTTTTCTGGCGTGGGTTTGACCTCGTCGTAATCTCACGAATGGATTGCGTGCCGCAGGGTCGAACTGCTACGTTGAGGAAAGGGAGGCCATGCACGCGTGAACCCATTAAATAGGTGCTAAATAGGCCGTTTATCTCTTGATACCCGTTGCATGTCTCCTCTCGCCGTGACTGAAACGTTTTGTTATTTGATGCTGCGCTGGTTTTACCACATATTTTTTAATGTGTAACTCGCCGACAGTACGTGGAGTCGAAGTGTAGACACGCTTACCCGTCCCGGCTGCGTCGCGCTGAAGCTTATGCACCAGTTCATTATTTGACTTCGCATCCCTTCATATGCAACATAAAGAAGGGGCACCGCGAAACGGCATATAAACTGGTGAAGAGATAATTCGAAGAAAGAAAAAGATTTTTCCCACAACGTCCAAGATGCTAATAGCAAGATACTAATAGAAGATGAAGACATTGGGATGAGAAAGAGGGTATTTATTGAAGAACTCTACCCAGGATCTAAACAGCTTAAAAGTCACTTAGTGAAAGAATGAATCGTGAGAGAAGAGGAACGGGGCCCGGAAATAGTGACTAGCGAATTCCACAGAGCTTCGACATTAGCACCCGGAGTTGACAAAATAATACCTTTGCCAACTGGAGGCTGCACCATGACAATGTACCGTTCGAAACCACCTTCTTCGAGAACGAGTACATGGCCAAGCGCACAGTGGCAACGCTGCCCCAGACGCCCTATAGCCCCGATGTGGCACTGTCGGACTTATTTTTCCCCAAGAATAAAAAGGAGCTTGAAAGGTAGTCTTTTTGGAACGCTGGATAACGTCGAAGAGGCCATGGTGAGGTGCCTGAACGGGGATCCCGTCGACGCCTTCCAAGAAGCGTACCGCCACTGTCAGAGGCTCTGGCATCAGTGTATCTGTGCACAAGGATGCTTTGTTAAAGAATCTTAGTAACATGTACTTAGATCTGCTATGCATTTCTCCCCGGATTCATTTTACTTATTTTTGGGATAGACACTGTAACTGAGGAACGAGTAAATACATAGAAGAGCAGAAGAGAAAATGACCACATGGAGAACTGTTATGCGTAGAAGATTGGAAACTCCTTGAGGCACAATGGATTAGTTGAAAACGTAATAGAAGATCAAATAAATGAGTAAATACTGCTAGGAAGACCAACAGGTACGAGTAAGTTGATTGAGCAAATTAAGAACGGAGAAGCTATCAAGTAGTGAGGGAATTAACAATGAATACAGACGGACGGCGGGCTGAGGTGAATCAAACAAAGATTTAAATAATGGCAATGACGATTCTTTCATATCAGATCCTGAAAAATATATTAGAGGCGTCTTCTGAAATGGATAATTCTGAAGGCGAGGAGCAATCTGTTTCCTTGACAGTACGCGTGAATATTTGTAATCACAGAGCATATAATTCATATTTTAAAAAATGGAAGTTTGATTGTTAATAGGATTGTTTTAATTCTTAGTTTTGGTGAAAATATTTCTTCCTATTTTTATGTGTAAGAGCCCGCTAGTGAGAATGGTCGCCATTAGAGGTTCCACTGCATGCGGTATTAAAAGACATCTCTATAGTTCATTATTATTTCATGTATCAACTATTCATTTCCTCAGAGATACATTTTATTACAATAACCGTTGCAAACATAACATTTTCGTTTTTATTCTTAAGTGAGACATTGCTATGTTTCCCTAATAAGTGCTATGTCAAACCTGTTTGTGCAATAAATAATTTAAAGAGCGCCAATTCTGCTGAAAATATTTATATTTTATTGTGTACCGCCTCTAGAAATGCGCTTTTGACGTAATTTCCCACTACAGCTCCTCGAAGAAACACAAAAAAGCTAAAAGAACAAATATAGCGAAAAGCTTCAACGATACCAATACAAATAAGAATGCATGAGAGAGTACAGGGTGATGCAAACTTAATAGTACGGCCCCACAGGAGCGGCCTTTCGAGAATCCCCAAAGATATATACTCTGCCTACATCTGCTGCTTCTATTATCATTATGTGACCCAGGTTTTCGTCTCCCACGCTTGATATACGATGGCATCGACGTAGAAATCGTAGAAAATTCAAATGGGGGATATTTATTCCTCGTGGTAGGAGGATCGGTGCTCCCGGCACGGCGGCACTTAGTGTGGGGTTGTGGGAAGATAACCTCACGATCGCCCGAAACAGTTGTTGTGTATCCTCGTAATATGTACCCTCGGATTGCGTTCCCGCTAGGGTGGAGCTTAAGCAGCAGCGCCACCTACGTATTTAGCTTCCCCCGCTAATATTCGCTTAAAGGAAGAATAATAGAGAGGAAGGGGGATGGGAAGGGATTTGCAGTCTCACGAGCGTGAGATGGGGTGTGGGTGGGTAGGGGAGAGCAGATTGGTTGGCGGGTCGATGGTGGAGAAGGGCAATGAAAACGGAGAAAGTGAGCGTTCAAATCGGATTCCAGAGTCGTGAGGGCATTATGCCCACCACCTCCGTGCCCGGCAGTGGCGGGCATCCATGCGGCAAACCCCCTCATTCTGGAGGAGGTTCATAGATGGCATTAAGCGCGCCGCTCTCCCGATATTCCGGTGCCTTGTGGAAAGGGGTATGTGATAGCAAGGCAGGGGGGAGCGGTGAAGAGCAGGGGGGGAGGAGGAGTTAATAACAAGAGCACGCGGGGCAGCTTGGGGATGCTCTCCTCCCAACCCCATCCCTCAATCCCCCACGCCGCATTAGATTCCTTTCACCTCCCGGACCAAATGATACGCTGTCTCTCTCCTCCGCATGTTCGGGATCGGCCGCCGGGATCACGAAGCAAGGAGACCACCAATTTCCACGTCTTTTCCTCTCCCTCCCTCCCCGGTGATATGATAGAAGCGCGGAGGCGGCCGGACGGGAGAGTTGCTCGCCGGTCACACCCACTACCGCCCCTACCCCACCGCCGCCGACCCGCGTCAATGCTTCCTCCACGCTTTTAAGTATCCATTTGTTTTTTCACATAGCACAGGCAAATTCGTATGTGTACACGAGAATTCGATCCACGGCCAGCGTGTGAGCCGTGCAGCTTAAATAGTCGCCCGCGGCTCCGACTTTCCTCTCCTCCTTCCCTTTGTCCATTGCGACGTGTGCAAAAATCTCCCCAGACGCGCTCGCCATTATGTTATTTTCGTTGCTTGCGGACAATTAAGCTCTGGCCAAAAAATTCCAATCGTATATTCATGTACGTCAACAAAAAAATAAATGAAGCTTTCTTTGAACTGAAGTCGTAGAGTGCTGAATTTAGCCCATAAATTAAGCGCGAAGTGTACGCAGATGAATACATATAGGTAGCCTGGACCATGACATTATGATCTTTAACATCAGTGAGTACATTGCTTCTTATGTTGCATCGATGAATTTTATTACTTTTCTTAAACTAAAGAAATGAATATTTTTAATATTTTTATTTCCGGCGGTAAAAGGTTTTGTTGCACATCTGGAAATATAAGAGAAAGAAGTGTTACTTTACTTTAGTTAGGCCATATTAAGAATGCGCGGTAATTACTTGGGATCCATGGGAGAAAATATTACGAAGGTTTAAAGAAAAACCGCTTGGTTTTTTTTTAAACTTGCTGAGAAAAGAGGGAGCGTTACGGGCATTCTGGAGAGATTAAACTGGAGCCTCTTGATTGTCGAATACAGAAGGTAAGAGTTTGAGAAAGGTACAGGGTACCAGGGTTTTATTGCGACAGAGAAAGAATTATTATAGAACCAAATAATATTGGTATATTCGAACTCCAGCATAAAATAAGAGAAAGATAAGACTCCATCACCGGCAAGTTCGAGGACTTGTCCTTCCATCGCAAGATAAGCAATCATAACAAAGTAGAACCCAAAAGACCAAAAAAATAACTTAGGAAGCACAACTTAATTATTTAGTCAAGTGCAACCACTAGCACATGATTTACATAGGCATATATGTCCAAAAATTATTTTGTGTATGAGCTGACATGCATTAAAATTAATGTAAAAACTAACAATTCTGCTTGCATACTTGATGCCCTAACACCCCCGTCCCCCTAACACTTCATGTCCCCCGTCACACCCCCCTTGAGTCGGTTTGCAATGTATTATGTAGATGTAAATTTGTACTGAAGATGAACTGAGAAATCCTGAGTATGGATCTTGAAGATGTCTCTGGAATAACAAGCAAAGATTTTGTCTTTCTGGTACCAAAATGCTATCGCGAGTAACAGAAAGCACAGGCTGTCTCCGCTGAAATGAGGGATGCACAATTAGAATATATTGTAGACAATGAAGATTTTCAAAAAGTTGGATAACATATGAGTTTGCTTGATATATCTAGGGTATTATTTAGGCGCCAAATTAATATGATAGATTAGGTCGTTGGTTATAAAAAGACGCACCGCCACTGACAAATTCAAGTGCTCGTGTTTTTCTTGCACGACACGAAATCATAAAATCTCACCCAAGTATAAGATGCATATAAGTATGGTAGTATATTATATACAGCATGTAATCTAGAGTGTATCTGCAATATATATTATGTAATATACTCAATGGGGACGTGGTAGTCTAGGAATAGGGCGTTGGAATATTGACCGCAGCGCCCAGATTCGACCCCCGGGTACGCCCCTCTGAGAACCCTCAGCTTCATCCGAGCTGTGTGATATTTTGAATACCAGAACTACCTCGCAGACCATAGCTGGCTAAGGACTGCAGAGGGCAAGCAACTGCCCCCCTCCCTGACACGTGAGTTTCAGTTTGGGTTTTTCGTACATTGGGTGAAGTCCACCATTGCCTATCAAACCGACCTTAGGGTTAATGGATTAGGTTCCGCTCGGGAGAGAAGGAACTCCTAGATGGTTTAGCCACCGAAAATTTGGAATACGCGTGATATTCATGAGTATATGATTCGCTTTTGTTCGCTAGCGCTGTCTCGTTCCTCCGTTTAAATTATCATTCACATCAGTGACACTTTCCTTCAACACACACACACACATGTGTATATATATATATATATATATAAACACATATATAACTTATGCTGTCACACCCTGTATTTATACATATGTAACATACACACAAACATAATCCTTTGCGACGGTTTGTGGGATATTTGTGGATGTAGTTCAGTACCAAGTGAGTTCTTCCCTCACTTGCCAGCACGACCTTGTGTTTCAAGACTCTTGGTGTCAAATTTTGATCTGCAATAAATTTTCAGAAACAAGCATGAAATTATTCGGATAACCTGAGTGCATATAAATTAATGAAAGATCGTTTAAATGAACTGGCACTCATTCTATTATCACTAACTGTTTAGTTTAACATATATTTTTATGATTATGAAACCATCTGGTTTGAAATAATTTCATATTATTTCCTAATATTATGGATTTAAATATTCTTCGATTAATTCTAGCCTCTTATAGGGTCGCTTTTTTCAAATGAAAGTTTGGACTAATTTCGATTCTATGAGTTATATGAACACTTATTTACGAATTCTAATTGTGTATTTTTTCTCCCAGGGTCAGTTTTGAAGTTAACCCCAGAGTGAATACTAACATTTCTTCCATTAGCCTAGGGAAAAATCTTTGTTAACTCTCAACCAAACGATCTTATGTACTTGGCTGAGAAATATAATTGCATGTTATGGAAGGCAGTGTACTGAAAAGGAATAATTAAAAAAGGCCTATTTAATTTTACTTAGTACGGCTATAGGAGTATTAAATTCCATTCCATTTAAGAATATAGAGATATAACTATAACCATACTATGAAATTTACTATCATGTTATGTTATGTTATGTCCTGAACCTTTGCGTACCAAAAACCATTTTATTCCATTCTAATACCTACATAAAAATATTTTTCAATGCAACTGCAGCCATCGTTCAGTGAAATACTTAGATCTCTCGAGAATCAATCATGAAACTCAGTAAGTATATCATATCTCAAATCCTAGGAGCGATATGTTTTCCTTTATGTAATGTTTGTCTGGAGTTCGCGGGAGTGTTGCACATGTTTGTTATGTGAGGGCAGCAGTTCTGCTGAGAGCCAGGTGCGACGAAATGTCTCCCATCTCCTACTCCCTTACCCGACTTCCCACAACGCCCCTCCAGATCCCTCGCTCCTATTTACTTTCAATCATCGCCGTGAATGCAGCCTTTCTCCTTTATTCTGACCTGTCCCTTCTCCATCCTTTTTGCCATCATTCCCCAAGACTCCGTACTCTCCTCCCGCCGCTCTCTCCCTCGCCGTTCTAACGGATTGGTAACATCCAATGTTTTGGCGGCATCAGGTCCACAGCGACCAGCGTACATCACGCGGAATAGTTTTTTCAGCTGTCTCGCTATTTCTTGTTATATAATACGTATCTGAAAAGAAGCTATGATCAACTTATTCTCAATTCTAGCCACTTCAAAAATCTTGTAGCATGGATCATTTAAAAACAGCTAGCCCGTTCTTAAACATTTTTACCCCGTTTGAGAGATAGCTGAGGTAGATACTTAATGGAAATTCATTGCAATGCAAGAAGGAAGAATCAAACGCCAAGTCTTTTTGATTCTTTCTTTCTACATATTTGCACCATTTATTCGAACCACATCGAGAGTTATATGTGAAACGCACGTGGAAGGTGAAATGCTGGTGGATGCTAATAGAAAAATGAATTGCCGTGAGTGGCTTGAATGTTTGTTTCTTCAAAATATAAGAAGGCTACTTTTAACCTGATCAACGCCGATTAAGTTCATGCCTCCTCTAGATCTGTAATGGTCTTCATCTCTCATATTTTGCCTTGAATATCGTATTTACAAAATTAATTTGAATCTACAAGAATTCAACCGATGTCGTAAGAAGCATCCTACACTGTTCTAAAAGTTTGAGTTTTGCCTGTTATATCTTTGAAATAAGGATATGGCATTGCGCATTAACTTTATCGTTTTTACTAACATGCTAATATTTTCTACATTGAAGCATTGGTTTGAATTATTTTGATGGATTCTTGAAAGTAAATTTTTATTTGTCTTTATCCTCCGATTCTTCTTTTGCACCATCTGGACTCGTTATTATCGCGTGTCCTTCTGTATGAAACAACTCCTCTTTGATGTCTTGTTTAGTATTTAAAGCCTTTTACGAGTTCACTCTGTATCAGCGCTATAAATATTCATCCTAAAAATAATTACAGTACACATTCTAATATCTCCCGAATCCTATAAAAGTATTTTAATTAAACTTATATTTTTTAAGCTTTTCTTTACTTCATTTCGCAAATTTTACTTTCCTAAAAATATATCTATCCCATTGTAATTATCGTCATAAAAATCAATATTTTTTATAATCTTTGGCTTACTAGTTGCAAATTTTGATTTTGCAGACATCTTGTTTGGCAAATTAACGGCTTATTCTTACGAGAATGCTAATCACAATCTAAGTTTTTGACATAAATTGAGATTATTTTTTCCTGATAAATAGCTTACGGCAGGTGAAACTCACGGGAAACTGCAAGTAAAGCATTAGTATGCTTAGTAAAGAGTACCAAAATTTGGTAATAGAGCTTAGATGGAACATCTGGGTTGAATTCAGAGCTCCTGTAGAATGAACATATAAATAAACTTGTGGGATTATTACCATTCAGGTCACACCAAATTAATATCGTCACATTCATGACGATAGCTACTGAGTTATAAGTTAACTGAGATAAATATTCCTTCACAAGATCTATTATTTCTGTAGATAATTCAACCTTCATAAAACCTCTCCGCTTGATTTATATTTTGCGAAAGGCAACTTTTCGTTTCTGTGGAGATATCTGACTTTATAATTTCAACGATGCGTTCTATATCCGATCTTTTATGTATCAGGTAGACCGAGAGTGGGGTGAAAATCGGATGAAAATCTATTTGGAATGATATTGAACATTGGAGGGCAAAACAGTATCATTCAATCAATAGGTTTTTAACACCCTATATCTCACATTTATATACCATTTCTCTTTCTATCTCTCTCTATACGTATGTGCGTACATATATATATATATATATATATATATATATATATATATATATATATATATATATATATATATATATACATATATATATATATATATACATATATACATATATTTATATATATGTATATATACATATATTTATATATATGTATATATATACATATATTTATATATATGCATATATATATATATATATTATAAAAGGTCGCGGTAGCCCAGTGGGTAGGGCGTTTGACTGCTGACCGGAGGGTCCCGGGTTCGATTCGGCAAGGCACTCTGGGCACCTGCAGCTCCACCCAAGCTATGTGATTTTTTGGGGACCAGATGTTCCTGGGAAACATAACCGGCACAGGGAAAGGAACTGGCCTCCCTACCCTGATGTGTGAATTTCACACGCTGTCGGGCTTAGTACTTGGTGAACTCTACCATCACCTACCAAACCGACCTTCGGGTTAATTACTGTATATATATATATATATATATATATATATATATATATATATATATATATATATATATAATGTACAACACTGAAAGAGACCAGAAGATGCTCGTGGAAATGGTAAAGATACATTTGGAATAACATCTAGATCATCTAGATAGCGAACTCAGAGTCCATCAAAATTATACCTGAATGAATAATGTTTCAAACGTCGAACATTCCACGACTTTACTTTCAGGTTTTGGCTGACTTTCCGAAACCAATTCTTTGATCTCCTTGAAAACTTGCTCAACAACAATTTCTTCTGTAGTTCTACTCTGACTCAGATGTTTTATTAGAGTTCAGAAAAACTTAGGGAGCCTGTAAATCTATTCAATTAATTTATCATAGCCTCAAAAACAGAAGAAGTATATTTATTCAGATTAAACCGTATACTCAAATGGATAACGAGTCAGCGCCCTTTCCAGTGGTCATAAAAATGCAAATTTTACCAGCCCCCATTTCTGACCCTCTAGTTTTCACACAAGTAGAAAGATATAAGTTTATTGGGACATAATTTTTGTTATATTTGGGAATATGACGAAACTTTTATAGCTTTAGAAACTATTTTGAGCTTGCTGGATTTTTCTCTCATAGGTAATTCAAACATTTTTCTTTAGTCAAATATTTCTTGTTTTATATACCCCTACGTAGCAAATTGAAAGCGTATTATTTAGTTTGAAACACAGGTAGTGCCTGTGTCGTGTCTACATGGCTATAATAAGAAGACGTCGACATAGTTTATGAAATATCATCGCACATTTGAGGGAAGAAGAACTTATAGAAGTTTGTTATTCTTATAAAATTCAGGCGTCCAGATTCAGTATCTATTTATTGGTAGCTTATGTGATAGTCTTAATATAGAAAAGGTATAACTTACTCTGCAGCAAGCAAGGTCGACCCATCGCTGGTTGCTTCTTAATAGACATTTAATGGGAATAAGAAAACAATTAATCTAAAAAAAATTTAAACATTGATAAAAGTTAGATTGAACGTCCAATTTGTGCGTATTATTTTATACTATACCAAATAATTGTGAGAACGTAATGCTTGGGGTATCCATGATCTAAGAGGTAAGTGACAAATTAATGAAGTTAAATTAAAAACTAAATAAGTTTAGAGCAGCTGCACACATATCTTGGTATTGTTAGAACAGGATGATGGCCTGAAAAGGGTAAAATAAATTGATAAATAAATTAGGAAAAATCGTATATAAATCCTAGGTCATTGATCTGCTATATATATTTGACAAAAATAAACTAGGTGGCTCACTAATTTTAGAAGTCCACGAAGAGAAGCTTAATAGAAGTTTAAAAGTATGCTATGACTGAATAAAAGTTAGCTAATCACTTAAGCTCTTATCAATAGTAATTCTAATTAATAAGATCTGAATAACTAAGCTACTATTTCTATGCAAGTAAAACTTCGCATGAATTCAATAAAAACGCGTTAATTTTCAAGATAGACAAGAATTCACTTGCCTCTGAACAGTTAATTTGGTCTTCTAAATGCCATAAGAATTGACTAAAAATACCCACGAAATATTTATAACGAGAAATAGGTCTTTATCAAACTTAAATTTTTATTGTGTCATTATCTCGAGAAGCAAAAAGAGCGCTTCTTCTCCTTATGGAGCCTTGTTAGCCTAATTATTTGTCTCAAATACGCACTTTTCGTCCAGTTTTACATTTCTATATTTCTAAAGATACTCATAATCCTTATTCATCAGTGTATACATAAACAATTAACAATACATAGCCCGCTTTTGCCATCGTCAATGAGGACTCTTCAGTCTCTTTTATTAAAAAATAGAGCAAATGGTTGATTTATAAGCAAATTTCAGTTTCACCTGACGGTATGATAACTTTATTGAATGATTTTTAATATATCAAACATAAAATATCAAAAAATTGCGTTGAATAAAAGCCATTGAAATTCCTATAAAAATATTTAGAAGGAGCTCAACTCGATTTTGTATGAAGTAAGTCATAGCATTCCGATTCTTAACCAGGTAAAAAATCTTCATCGTTGCTCCATAGATAGACTCAATTTAGGAGAGGGCACTTAAATTCGAGTCTCGGAAAGCGGAATGATACTGTGTAGAAAATTTTTCTGGGCTTTAAAATAACCTGGTTAAATTTAATTGACTCATCATTCTGAAAAGTGCTTCCTAGAAAAGCAAGAAGACTTGCATGCGTCTTCGTTGAACAAATACTGACACTTTTAGTCACCTCTTTATTACTATATATGTTTTTAATAGTGTCTCTAACATTAACTCTGTACTGTCACTGCTAAACGATTCCTTCCTCTCAGAAAGAGTGCATATTTGTGCTTTTTAGTGCATAAGAATTTATTTTTACATTCCCTGTGTAGTTTTAAATTCATTTAACATTTTTTGGCGCTTTTTCCAACATTATGCTGATAAATTGTGGTACTTTTGATCATACGCGTGGGATCATATAATTGGGTTTGAACGTCTATTAATAAATAGTCATCATTTTTATGGCGGCACTTCTTGAATCATAAAGCTTGCATCCCAATATGTTATTCAGAAGTAGCCGAGACAAACTTGACCAATTAATTGCTATTTTTCTGTTGTGTAATATTTGTCATCGTCCAAGTTCTTGATAGTGTGAAATGAAAAAGATAAATATTAAGATTGACTCATAAATTAGTATTCCACTGGATACAATCATATATACATGTAATTAAACATTCGAAATGTATGCCGAAATTCACAATTTGACACAGATAAGAAAAATCTTGTCCACTTTAGAAATTCGTTCGGGCTCACTGGAAAATTCATTGATGTTTATCAACCCGTTAATTTTTATACTTCACTTCGGTCTGTCGCCCGTCTTACGAAAATTTCCGACTCACAACACATCACACACATTGTACTTAACGTATTGCTTTCACATAAGGAATCCTTACATACTGTGGAAAAACTTCAAACTATTAGCACAGTTTTGATTGGAGACTTAAGTCCACTCCCAGAGTCTTACTCATCGGTCGGTGAAATCTCCAGTACTGAATTCGGCCGTTGAAATCTCCGCGTGAGTTGTTCGGCCAAGCATGCAATTCACGCGAATATTCTACTCCTGCGTTCATTTGCACGCATTGGAGGGGATAGGGTCAGGCTGTTCGTTGCGAGCCGGTCGGTACAGCCAGAAAAAGGGTCTCTTCACACGTCCGAACCCGAGGAGCAGCTTGCGTCGTCGTCGTCGTCGTCCTCTGGCGCAGATTCCGGCATCAAACGGCCGCCGCCTCCTGAGTCCACGGACCGCCTTGTCCCGACATCGCCTTCGCTTGCTCCTCCATGAGCTCCCGTCTCCTGCTTCCATTTGGCCACGTGGTGGGACTTACTTCCTTGGTTGCCGCTGCCGTTGGCCGCCGACGAGGACGAGGCAGCCGCGGCCGCCGCCGCTGCCTTGGCCTCCTCCTCCTGTTGCATCCTCTTGTGCTTCGTTCGACGGTTTTGGAACCAGACTTTGACCTAAAACATAAATTAAAGGTATTTTTAATCAAGTGGAAGATTACAGGTCAAATCGCATCTTTTCATAAAATACTTGAAATGGATTATTTCATTGATAAAACGATAAGGCGATGAAATATACTCTCCCTGAAAGTATGTAAGATACTCTCCATTTAACATTTCACTTTAACTTTATATCTTTATTAGTTGATATTTAGGGATATTACAATGTACGAGACTCGAGAGTCGCATTTTAGACGCTTAACCCCTTATTTTGATACAAAATTTATTCCACTTAATATGATATCAAGAACGTATTTGCATGGTATATGGGGATTTGTGCGCCAACTGGCGCTGTTTATCTGTATCTGATTATATCGCTAAGTAATACACGTAATTACGCGTATTTAGTTGCTTTATATATTTGCTATCTTATATTCGCTATCTCATTGAAATGCTTTTAAATTGATCTTTAAGGTAATTCAAATATGATTGTTTACAATTTCAATATCTTTCATTTCTAATACATTAATTTAGCGTAGAAAATTTTTCTTTAAAAGTTTTTTTATTTGAAGTATTTTTTTTATTATATTTGATTACAAAGCTTGAAATAGCAGCTGTAAATTACATGGGAAAAGTATGCTAAGTTATTTTATTTCCAGCATATCAATTACCTACAAATATTTTATTCGACTCATTTTTTTCATTAGAGTTAGCTTACAGAATGGCATGATACAGCAATGAGCTAAGACACGGGACTTTAACCTTCATTTCATCCATATCTTTCTCTGCATTCTCTCAAGCAGTATGCACCTTATTTATCCAGGAAAAGTTACTGCTACAATAGGTTGATTATTTTTGATTTGTAACATTAATACGTCACTACAAATATGATCTTTTCAAAGTAAGGCATATATTTAACGTTTCCTTTCGTGATCCATGCTTCCTTTTAGCTACAGAAATCTAGTTGCAATATATTACGAAAGGAAAATCAACGATAAATATCCGAATCTTTATTTCGAAGGTCAATTACAAAAAAACCGCCGCAAAAAAATGCAGTCACGCCGGTAATTCCCATTGGTCCAACACTTGCAAATCGGAAGATCTGTGGGGGATCCTTATTTGTAAATCATTTCCCTACCTAGATATAACAGCTCATTGTATGCAGCTCGTCAACATTTCCACCACATCGAGTGTATTTACAAATACTCTCGCAAACGTACTAATCCCATTGTAAAAGTCCATTCTCTTTTTAAGGAAGTCAGGGGAAACCGTAATGTGAGAGAAAATGCTTTGAAGATAATAACTGAGATATTATGAAATGCTAATACTCATAGAATTTTGTTCAACATACCTAAAACAGAGTGACCTTTCAATTACTGGTATACCAAAAATTTAGAAAATCCTATTAAGTTAATGTAAAATTGAAAATTAAATGGTGAAGAAGAATAAGGATACATTTGATCGAGATCAATTTACGAGAAGTTGGAATTTCAAGTATTGTGTGGCATTGCAGTAACTTTGTTTCGCCATGGTCAGCCACATTTCGCATACGTAAACACTTATTTGAAAATAATTTAATAGTTTTAAATGAACGGAATGAGAAATTTTATAAGAAAACCTGGCAAAATTAAAGTCTTAACTCCATATGGGGCTGTATTAGTTTCAGAGGGAGCTCAATCTAAGCTTAGAGAATCTACTGACAACATAACCGTAGCTCCTCTATTCTCTCGTCGGAATACGATACCATGAATTGCATTTAGTGGATATTTTATACTAGACATTTCTAACTTGAAAAATTATGCAAGTGTCATTCGTTTGAATCCATCTTGTTCGCCTCTATCTCCATCAGCACTCGGCCCCTATTTGGTAATTTTCGTCAGATGTCGCTTCAATCGCATGGAATACCGACTCGGAGGAAGACATGACGGTGGTTACCGTTCATCGAAGAACTCGACTGTGGGTTGGGAGATCGAAATGGACAAAGAGGGCGATTCAAGCAGTCCACGGTTGAAAGATCTTTTGCATCGATCACGGGGCGGAACGAGAATCTCTCTCACTTAACATACCCTCTTTCCCTCCCCGAACATCTCAAAGAGTTTCATCCGCTCGTGCGTGACTGCGGAGCTGCTCACCGTTGGGAGCGGTCCCGGGCAACAAAAGCATGCTTCCAATCTCTCCTTCCCCCAAGTTCCTTTCCACCTTCCCAATGTCCATTTGCTTACTCTGAAAGCATCCCCTTCCAATGGTTCATGGTTCCCGACTAAGCGACTATCCGCTGCGTCGCCAATCTCCGAGTTTCTGTTCGCACACCGTAAGCATTGGGACTTAAGGTAAAAATAAAACATTTCCCGTGTATTTCCTCACCTCCCTTGCCCGTAGTATCTCGCCAAACCGAACGCACTTGGAAAACCACTCGCATGTGCACGGATTCGAGCATGGTGCACCATCGACCACGATGAGTGCGTGGGATGGAAACATGGAACGCACTTCATCCCCTTTCGCCATGCGGCCGCCTAGGACATGCCTCATAAGACTTAATGGCACTCGACAGGAAGGCTAGCCATTGTTGTCGCCCATATTCGGCATCTCCTCCATTTTGCGTGCCCTGGAGTGCTCATACCCCCTTTATTCCGCCACTTTATAAACCCTCTAGAGACCAACGTCCAATAGCAGAAAGATTCCCCCCGTAGAAAGTAAAAGATGAAAAGCATGAAAAAAATTTCCCTACGGAGGGTTCTAGAGCTAATGTTAAGATTAAAGCATCGTATTATTCCCATCCATTATATGCGAGTTTCCCTCGATGAAGCGACGGCCAATTTGCACTCGCATCCGCCCCTGACGGCCCGACCCCCGAATGATTTACTCCCGACCCCGAGAAGGGAGCTGCCCAACGCGTCGGCTCTCTCTCCCTCCACCTTGGGCGCCCGCCCATTCCACTCCTTCCTCCGTCCTCCCTCTCTCCTCTTCCTCGGCCCCAACCCCTTGCGCAAAACCTACAATCCTCCATCCCTCTCCCCGCCCACCCCTTCCCCCCTATAACCCCTCTTCCCCCTCTTTCGATCAAATCATAAGCGGAACCCGTTCAATTTACAAACCATTTAGCGCTGAAATCATGGAGTGAGGAGAGAGATTCAAACCTCTCTCCTCTCCCCCTCAGTGAGAATGGGAGTGTATGATATAGTCCAAGGCGAGGGGAGAGGGAGGTGAGGGATAAAATGGTGAGTTTGTGTGGGATAAGAGTGGGGATGGGTCGTAATCCACTTCTCCCTTCCGTCGCCACCCGCATTTCCACGCCACCCAAGCCCCCACGTTCCCCCTGTTTTTAACCAAGCGGGGAAGAGGAGGGATGATGCGAAGAAGGCATTGAGCGGTGATGAGGCGTGCCGTCGTAGTTGTTAGGCAGGGACCGTCGCTCCAAAGGAAGGAGCTTTTTATATACCCCAACCTCCCCTTTTCCCCCTCCCCCCGCACAATCTACACCCCTTCCCTCAATCCCCTCCCTTCCACTCGGAAGAGCGCGAGGCTCCGCGTCGGAAACATAACATTTCGTGGATGCAACTGAATTATCCAGTTGTTGGGAGCGGCGGCACCAGCGCCGCCGTGGCCGTGTTCCCCAAGTGTCGAGGACGAGCCCTCCCTTCCCCCTCGGAAGATTAAAACGTCGCCGAATGGGATTTCCGTTGACGCTGGAAATAAATGTATGGGGGGACGCCCGAACGCCGAGAGATTTTTAGCTGCCTTTAAAGCCCTTCGGAGAGTGGACATAAATGCGTACTCCGTTTCGTTTAGCATCAGACCTTAATCCGAAGAGATGAATTGGGTTCACGCAGTCGCGTGCCTTTCAATTGAATGCGATGGAAACTGGTATTGTTTTGGGTATTTGTGATCAGTGCTTAACGGTCCGTAACAGCTCACAATCCGTCAAGGCTCAGTGAAGAAAATAATTCCCATCCCTGTGGCTTCGCAAAAAATACAAGTATGAATGCCGTCTGAAAAATCGAGTGAGATTACTCCTGGTGTAAAAATTAAATCTTCTAAGCGGTTTCATTTGATTCATTTTTATCCCGCCCACGTCGCCCGATTAGCATTTGGTCAGATGTTGGAGAAACAGAACTCCCTCTCCCTTCATCCCCGTGGATTTCAAAATTGTCCAAAAAAGGTCTCGATAAGGTAGTGAAGCCGTGAATGCGCCTTATTTTAACGTATCATATTAGTTCAGTTTTATTCTTCTAATGCGCTATAAGGACACCTTGGTTATTTTCATTTTAAAGGTAACTCTTTCTCAAGTAAAATGTAATTGGGGGTTCTTCTTCATAGCAATGTCAATAACTTTTTAATAAGTGAAGGTCATTATGGCACATTACTTAACGTTAACCACGGTAGCGGTAAACGCCGTCGCTAGAGACTCATTCCTGCACATTTGCACATGGCAATCGAACGCAGCCGATTGCTTAAGGGACTTAACATCCCTTACTATGGCAATTATATTTGCGCATTTCGTTTAAAAAGAGCATTAATCAAATGGGTAACATATCCAACAACATCTCAAGAAGAGAAACAGAAGTGACCGTGCCATCACCAATGCCGCCACATTTTAAAACCAGTCGACGTGTTTTCCTTTTGCCGGGAGGGGTGTAAACCTGTTTGCAAAGGATAAGGTTATGGATCAGAAAATATTTAGTAGTCTGTAGTAGCTGGTCATTCCTTCTGTAATCAGAAAAAAGGAGCGGTGTTTACCTCGGCTAAATCAGTCACTCAGGCTTACCAAGAGGCCAGTTTACGAAGGTGGTACGATGAGCACCAAATCTATTATTTTTACATAGATTTCGATTTAAATTGAAGACATTTCTTAAACTTATGCACTTATATACTTCAAAAATCACCTTTTTTCGATTTTAATAGGGAAATGTTCAAAATTTTGCTTCATCAAACTGCTCCTAAAATGCGCGTGCAAAAATCATAAAACAAGTATTTCGAAGGTCGGTTTGGGAGGTGATGGTAGAGTTCACCCAGTACGAAGCCCGACGGTATGTGAAATTCACACATCAGGGTAGGGGGGCCAGTTCCTTTCCCTGTGCCGGTTATGGTTTCCCAGGAAGATCTGGTACCCGAACAATAACAGAGCCTGGGTGGAGCTGAGGGTGCCCAGAGAGGCTTGCCCGGGAATCGAACCCGGGCCTTCCGGTCATTAGCCCAATGCTCTACCCAAACCTCTACTGGACTGCCGCGACCTTATACACACACACTCACACACACACATACATACAAACACACACATATATATATATATATATATATATATATATATATATATATATATAATTATATATATATATATAATGGGCTGACACAATATAACACAAATAGAATAGAATAGCAACATTTAAAAGGACTGTCACACGGATAATGGTTCGAGCTTTCGGCCCTCTCAGAGGCCTTGAGTCTCTCTTGAAGAAGGCCTCTGAGAGGGCCGAAAGCTCGAACCATTATCCGTGTGAGTGTCCTTTTAAATGTTGCTATTCTATTCTATTTGTGTTATATTCTGTCAGTCCATTATTGTGCCGCTCGTGTGAGTTTTTCCGTACAATCGTTATACATATATATATATATATATATATATATATATATATATATATATATATATATATATATATATATATATATATATACACACACACGCACACATATTCATAGCAAATATCTATTTCAGAGGCTTTATCGACATGCAGTAGCCATTGGGTCGAAGGGAAATCATATTTGAAATGACTCATTCAAATGAATAAGTGAAATTTTGTTAAACATAAATGGCTACTTACTACAATTAAAATACAAAATTACTGGTTATAGGCTGTTTTTAAATGTCCTAATGAAAGACGCACCTAATTAATGGTATTCATCGATTTTTAAACCAAGCTGCTATTGGTTAAAATTTATGAAACATCAAATCAAAATTATGCCACAAAACAAAATTCCATTGATATTTAACAAATATTTATGAATGGAACAGGAAAGACTAGTGCCATCAACCGGAGATAAACATACCCACTTTCATCAAATTCACTCACAGTCAGCCGTCGCATGCGCGGGCATGTATTTAGGAGTGTTGACCATTGAGTTTCACTTCACGTATTCTTCTACGTTTCCTTATATGCCCCAATGATATTTAACAATTAGCAAGTTGATTGCAAATACCTTTCAAAAATGGATTGCCATTTTCAAATCTGAGGGAACTATAACCTACACGAGCAGATAAGGTTTGTGCAAGTTTCTTGTAATGAACACTTTTATTTAACAGTTTCCCCACGAGCATCTTGATATGGGCTCCAGATTGTGTGCAGGGTAGGGACCATTCACTTACTAAAAGTTCATCCCTTACCCAAATTTTAGATACGGCATGGTTATTTCTAGCCAAGATACTTCAATATTTCGACGGCATATTCTGGAAGAGATTGAGATTTTTAAAAGGATTTGGTATAGATAGAGAAGGTAATGGAGGAGGTAAAAAATCGGGAAGCTTGATTAAACTTCCCCACTGCATTTTAATCTTGCAATAAACGTCGAAGTTGAATACGGGAATTGAACCTAAATCAGTTTGTAATTTATTATTTTTATAAAAGTTTACGCAATTTTCAAATATCTTATGCTTGAATTTAATACGATAGGAAAACTCATCCTCGTAGAAGCCCTCTATGGACCAATTATTCAGATATTATTTAACCATTGTTATTATATTGATAATTATAATTGGTAGCGTATCTATTTGACATTATCCTGCATGTTTCTTCCAATTTGTTATTCTTTTTATTTAAAAGAACCATATTTTCAACAGTTCTACTGCAAGATTTAAATAAACTTATTGTTATTGAATATTGTTGCATGTGAGAGCTTTCTTTCGGATTTGCAGAGTATTACTTAGATGTACATGAACTTGTGCAATAGAACCGATTACAGTGACTTTATAATTGATTATTTTTCATTTCTTCATTCTAACTATTAGTTTTACAAAGTTGTATTTATTCATCAATATTAATGCTATTTATTATTATGTAGCAATTTCGACTAATTCCGACCGCCATTAGGTCAAAATATTATTTTTATCTTGAAATGCTTCAGTTTCAAAATAAATGGCATTTAAGGTATGCATCTGTATTATTATAAATTACATTTTAACGCTAGTTGTCACCTATCTTGAGATGACAGCATATTTATCAATTCGAATCCTGATTCTCGTTCTTTGTCCTTAGATTTGTAGAATCAACAAATACCACTCTAAAACACGTTCATTGACTGCAGAATAAAGTACCTACTCGCTTACGACATCTTGTTTTCACTAAACATCATTGCAGTTCTTTCATGCAATGCAGTCTTTAGCCAATATCACTACTTTCGTTAATATTCTGCGAACTCTTCTTCAGGAGTGAAAATGACAGGAATTCACTTACAGCCTACGTGAGCAGATCACAAATGTTCCTTAATTCTGGCGCACTATTGAAAACCTCTGATTTACACCTCAATGGTGGCTGGCAGGGTAATATTTAGCTCTAGCCATTTGAAAGACTCTGAAGCCATTCTCAAAGTCGATTGCGTGAATTCGAATGAAAATGGCGGACGCCCTAAAATGCCGTCGTTGGTTTCTCCTTGGTGCAGTTGGTGTTTCGCGAGGCACGGGTCTATCGCCTGGCGGCCTTGGCGGAAGAAGACGGCTCGCCAGCCGGGAGCTCTCGATCTCGCTAACGGACGACTCGCTCGCACTGTAAATACTTTCTCATTCCAGCGCTGAATCTTGTCCGCAAGCAGCTATTCTGTGAGCGACATCTTCATCCAATGGAAACCTATATCCGACGCTAAGAGACAACATCAGGTTAAATGTGTGTATGTATATGTATATATATATATATATATATATATATATATATATATATATATATATATATATATCATTTTAGTAAAAATGTTTATTAAAAATATGAAATACTTATTTCAAATTTCATTATTCCCTGTGTGTACATAATTGTGCAAGTACGCTCGATTCGGTTTAATTATGTCTTTTGTAGTATATGGTACTGGGAAGTTTTTGATGAATACGCGGCTCCGATTAATGAAATCGTGATACAAAATTGACTTCTCTACATTATATCGTTCTTTAATATGTGATATTTCCTGAATATTAAATATCTACAGCCAGTTTAGATCTCAAAATCCACAAATTTTGCTATTTTTACCACGCATTGCAGAACTCTACTAACTACCATTTTTTAATGAAAGAGTGTCATTGCCCCTAACGCTGTCTTGCGACAAATGTATTGAAAAATGAATACGTTATTCATGCTTATTTTTTTATTTTTCAATTATATGTTGGCAAAAACATTGGTCAGTATTAGCACATTTCACGAACGTGAAATTGAAACTGAGAATATATGTATGATGGGAAAACTCGCCAACCGAATATGTCATAGCTAATAAGTGGCATTTTGTAACCAACCATGCATATTTATATCGCTTTGATTAGTTTTCAATCAATTCAATTACAATAAAATATTGCGAAAATAGGGGACATCGAATTGCGGCTAATGCATTCGTTCATCCAAAGTTCAGATTGTCAGTTTCACTTCGTATGCTGGCTAAATATTCGGTTGAGTAAGCAGGTGATTCCTCTACTTCAAGTTGAAGCTGTGAAGGAATTGACACCGCACGCCAAACTCCTTGGCAGAAAGGTGCAGCTGGAAACGCTAGAGATTGATTTCGCAGTGGAAGTTAAGAAGAAAGAAAACAGATGTTAATCTCTCTTCCCCGGGTATTTCTGCCACACCCCTAATTTCCCGATCAGAGTGACGGGAATAAATCTCGCGCCACCTTGAAGAGCCTAATTTAGGTAATATCCAATATCATCGCCTTAGTATCTGTCGAATCGAACCATTTGAATTATTTCAACAATATATGCGATATCTAGCACGCTACCGAGGCCCTTACCCCACTTGATCACTTGATCAGCGTTCTGTGTATCAAAAGGTTTATACATTTCACTCAAATAACTCATGGCCTGGTGATGTGAGTGCTTTGTAAAGGAAGAAAACTGCTGAAACGATAGTTTTCGCGACTGCATTGAAATTGTGTATACATGTACTCGTTGATTTTGACCGCCGCAAATGCCAGGTCGCGCGGAGATCTGCCAATCAACTCATGAATATATCCCTCAAATTCATGCTCATATCTCATATAACGGATTACAGCGCTTGTTGTTCCATAAAGCGGTTCTCATATGATAATTCACATCTAATTGATGGGTACTTATGAAGCACGATGAAACTGAAAACGTCGCTGGGGAATGTGTAAATTATATCGCTCAGCGTTTAACCCCATTTGACGAGGAAATTAACAAAGGTTGTTTTCTCAAGGAAAGCACGCGAAGGATTTGAAAGGGGGCTCGCTTTCACTTCTGGCCTAATCGACTCTAATTTGAATCGCTCCCCCCTCGCCTCCCCCTGGGGGTGTCCGGCGTAAATTGGCCAGATCAACTGGCACTCAAACCTCCTTCACTTCCTCCGGGGCCACGGGGAGTGATTACGCCTCCCAAGGGTTGGATACGACGCTAATGCTGTTCATATTCCTTAAAGGAATTAAAAGCGGAGATCGAGCATCGATAATTTTAGCTCCCAGCTTGAATTATAGTGGAATAGATGCATATTAAGTATCTTTTAATTTCAAAAGTCGTCGTATAGGTGCCCTTTCCATGAACTCAACTCCGAGTTAAGTGATGATTGGCCTAATCACAATATTATTATATATCAGTTTATCTTATGGCTGTCCCAATTAGAGAGACTTTTATTGGACGTTTTTAATGAATTCTGAAACTAATATTCCATCCTCCGGTTCATACATTCCCTAGATGTTACTTTGTTACTTTCTGTAATTTTTACGCAAAATCAGGACCCAAATTAAGGCAATGAATGACTACCATTAAACGCTTCACCGAGTTTAGTAGGAAGCGTTTCAACTCTAACTTTTTGTTACAGACAAAAGCGCGAATTAATTCACCATGCAAGAAATTTACAAGTGAAATTATTTGATACATTTCAATAAAATAACTTCCTTAATGCAGGATTTATACGAAGTTATTGATGGAAACACTTCACCTCCGGGAACGATTCTTCTTTCAAGCATTCGATTTGTGTGACTTGATGCATAGAATTATCCTTAGAATAAGCATTTTTACTTTATTATTTTAAGGAAAGTATCCATATTTTCTATTCGAGAAGAAATTTCCCTAGAGCACTGTTTTCCGAAGATAACATCAAAGTGATACCTATTCTTAATGGAGAAACTGAGCATTCTCTTTGGTCAGTTGGATTACAGTAGGAGGATTAAGGATTCCGTTTTTCGCGCCATATGCAGTGGGCCGGAAACCATTGGTAATTCCACTGGAGGAGGTTGGAAACTGGAATCAAAATTGGAGCAATGGACCCAGATACAAATTATGTAAATGCCACCGTAGGTATATTTTTGCATGTATGTGTTGATTTTGCATGTGGTTTTTTTTCCTTTTTACGGGCGGTGACCTAACAGCCCCTGCCATACGCCCTTGCTGCGGCTTGCGGGGTATTATGTAGATGTAGATACACACATGCAGGTGAACTCTACCGACGATTTGTGCTTGGCATTTTGAATTACAGAAAATATAACCTTATTAAAATAAAGTGTAAAAACCAATGAAAAAAGTGGAAAAATAGTGATGTGAAATGGGTTGTCCAATTAGGAGATGAAATTGTTTTAGTATTAATTGAAGGTAATTACCAACTGGGTCGACGGTATGAACTTACTATTATCAGGGAATCGATTTTGAGATTATTTTTACCATCTTGAACATTCTGAGTGAAAAAATACAATAACCGTATTCGCATTATGATTATTTTCGACTTATTGAACCGTCGAAGGCTATCAATAATCCTACCATCTCTACTCCTTTAGGCGATATAAATATTCGGAGATTGGGGCCGTCCAATTAGATACGGAAAGAATTGGTTTCCCTATCTGACGCCTTGTTTCGTACCTCAGCTGAACCGATCAGTGACGTGATACGCGATGATTGTTTAGCCGTAATTTTTTTTTACTTCCGAATACGATGCCGTGCCTCACAATCGAGATCGGAGGAAATGAAATGTCTCCAGCGGCGCTAGAAGTTGCATATCCAAATGCCTCCTGGTGGCAAGGCAGATTCAATTGGTCTCCATCGCTTTCCCTTTTTTATCAGCCGATCAAAATTCACCTGGTAAATTAAAGGCGTAAATTTCACACCTCCGCGCATTAGACCCCTTTATTTTCCTGACCATTTGCTCCGTATTTTAATGGCTGGCTACACTATATTTATTCGCATACATCAAATATTGTCAAGATTTCTGGAAGGAATGGTTTTCCTGAATGACCGCTATAAAATTGACTCAATCAAGCTGAATACCAAATACTGCTTTGATGATTAGAATTCTCTCAAAGAAGACTCATGATACTAATATATCCAATGTTGTTTTCCAGAGTATTTCCAATCCGTTCTGATCATCATAGCACCATCATAACTCTTTCAACTGCAGCCTTCGAGCTCTTTAACCTCCTTTTGATCATTAACAACTTTTTTTACCATTATATTGGTAAATTATTTGCCAACGTCCTAATTAGTTATTTTATAAATCACACAAAGCTTAAAAGAAATGCTTTCATGGAAAATGCAATACAATGATTTCATACTAATGGGTATGTCAACACAATAGTTTCTATGAGGTCATGAGGTGAGCTCAGTCGTGTTAGTTCAAGGGTTGTTAGCACTAATTTTCCTCTGTAGTCGCCCTACACGTCCTCATTAAATCTTTTGCTATTTAATCATAATATTTTTCGTCTCTCATTCACTCATAAGCAGAGAGGAATACAAAGAAAAGCACTTTTCCACAGTTTTTCAACTCACAGAGTCATCATCAGGTACAAGACGATGACTCTGTGAGTTGAAACGCGTCGTACGTCAAATAAACTGTGGAAAAGTGCAAATTGTCCTTATTTCATTATGATGAACTTCCACGACCTCAAGCCTGAATATGTTGAACTTAACAAAGAAAAGCAATGACTATTGCATTTTCACATGATGTGTGACCTACCACCATCACCGATTTATCAATATATATCGATTTCCTCACGGAGGAAAGAAAAGAAGAAAAATTCCTGAGACAGAACTCTTAAAGAGGTTGCAATTTATTGAATGGGTATGCATTATATCAATGTTTTGATACTATTTTGTAATCCTGTAATTAGCTAAAAGTGTCATAGGCAGTATTATGCTGGATTTCTGGGGAAATACCTATACAATATGTGAACTACCGTAATTGTATCGTTGATGGCGATGATGTTTCCTCAGCCGACCTAAATTTTGGGTCGAGATTGAA
Source organism: Hetaerina americana (assembly GCF_022747635.1). Classification (NCBI taxonomy): domain Eukaryota; kingdom Metazoa; phylum Arthropoda; class Insecta; order Odonata; family Calopterygidae; genus Hetaerina; species Hetaerina americana. The sequence continues at coordinate 33,760,692 of NW_027286763.1, forward strand.
GACCGCGTCGAAATATAAATGCGAATCTGAAGTGTTAACATGGGAATGTTGACAACGACATCACCGTGTCAAGACCAAAAGCCCAATGCCAGGTTTCACAGGAGCCGATTTGTCGGCTGTCGCGTATGAGAGTGGAATACAAGAAACGGCGAAGCAAGCCAACCTCGACGCAATCGTTTGAGCGACCGTTGTGGCGCCAGCAACTGGACCGCACCGGATCTTGGAAGGAGGATGCTCCATCCATCCTCCGGTGCTTCCCTCTTCCGCCCCACCCCCTGTATTTTCCATCTCCTCCGATTCCCCCCCTAAACCCCATCGATCCTCCCACTCCCACCTCAAACCAACTCACTCCGCTTATCACGCACGCACGGGGACCATATCACGCAAATCCCCGTCCATCGCCGTCGTCTTAAACCGATCCAATTTACAACTCATTATCCTCCTTCGGCGCATATGTATAGGCATAAGTATACACGAAACATCGATTCCTAAAGGTCCCGGTACACGCATATGTGCCCATATCATCTTCCCTTGTTGAGTAAAAGATTTTGGACACCCCACCTCTGGAGCCCATTCAAAACGAGGTCCGCTTTATTTAAATTAAGCAATGTCTATTCAAATTAGCTCCTCAGGAACTAAAGCTCCCGGAGGTGGGAGGGGCGAGAGGAAGGGAGTGTAGAGTGGGAGAGAGGTCGGCTTCGATTCAAGTGCTAATCATCGGGTGGAGGGAAGGATTTCACTGAACGACTTTGAGGAAGGTTTCTTAATCTTTAGAGGAAATCAATGAATTTGCATCGCCTGTTAGAAGGGACGGTGGTTAAGGCAGTTGAGGTGGGGGTCGAGGAATTCTTTTAAGGACCACGGCTAGCTTTCTTGTGTACACAAGGAGGGCTTAGGGTAAGAGAGGGAAGAGGGAAGTCGAGGGGGGAGTTTAAGGGAGGGGGAGAGTCGGGAGGAGGCGATCGGCGAGGGTCCGAGGGCATCCGGTTCCCATCCGGCGAATGCAATGACTGGTGCGGGGGTCGTTTGTAAGGAAAATGAATGAGAAGACGTGGAGGGTGAGGGAGGAAAGGAAGGAGGGGTGAGCGGGGGGAGTGGGTGGGGAAACGGGGTGGCATTTGGGATTCGATTTAAACGGGTGAGAGAGAGGGGGAATCGGGTGCAAGGAGGGGACTTAGAGGAATGGTGAGGGGAGGACCGGAGGTTGGAAATGGAAGGAGGGGGATTGGAATGGGATTGGTGGTGATTGGTGGGTGAGAGACGGGGTTGAATGGGGTGGTGTCGAAAACTAAGTGAGTGGTGGTGGTAGTGGTGTGGAGGTAATGATGGAGGGTCTGATGGGATTTAGGTTGCTGTGGGAACGAAAGAGGGGCGAGGAGGATTGAGGTCGGGGGAGGGGAAGCGGAGGGATAATTGTGACCCCTTATGGCTTCCCTTCTTTTGCCTCATGATCGGCCAATGATCCCCCGTAGCAGATAAGGCGATTGCTTTCGCTTCGGATCGCCATAAAAACGCTCGACTGACGACGAGCGTGTATTTGAGCAGATCTTGCCTGGGCGTCCCGTTGGGGGCAATTTCCCTCCCTGCTTCCCCTCCCCCCCTCTTTCCCTCCCTCTCCACCCTCCAAGGGGTGTGCATCGGGGGCGGGGTGAACAGGGGATGGGGGACGAGCTGGTTAGTTTGCAGAGAGTGTGGAGAGACGAGAGGCCCAAGGGGCGAGGGAGAGAAGAAATAACAGCCAATAGAGTGCTCGGCGTGGACGCTTTTTAATGGCCAATTGCCCCCGCGTCCCTCATGCGCCTGCCTCACCCTGCTTCGCGCCCTTGTTAATCCCCCCCCACCCTCCTCTTCCCCGAGGGGCGGAAGGGTTAACACCTCCCCCCTGCACCCGCCATCAACCCCTGACAACACCCCTTTCAGCCAACCAAACTTACTTCCTAGCCACCCGCGCCCTCGCACAATCTTCCCCCCCCCGTACCTCCGCCGCCCTCCTCACCTTTATCGTCCCCGCCTCTCGCCCACCCACCCACGCCCGGAAGGAGAACCCCTCTCCCATGAAGGTTGAATGGGAGAGGGAGGAATTTGCCGCAACGTTGCCAACTCAGTCAGTTATAATTGGCGTTAGACGTGCCCTCAATGGGCGCCATAAACCAGCTAAATATCACATAAGTGGGGACAAATTTGGCGTCGTAAAAGGGAAAGCTTTAGTGCTTGTGGGGAAATGATGAAAGAATTTTTCCCACTCTTGCGTAGGTGTGAGTCGCCCTTTTAACCAGCGGATTGTCGCTTTCCGAAGAGTTTATTCCGGAGAAAGTTTTCGTTTAGTTAATACACTCGCCCATATCCAACTACTTCCTGTCCGTTCGGATTTCGAGTAAAATGAGATGCGAATAAAATAAGAAATGGTTCATTTCAAGGCTAACCTAAACTCAATAATTTTAAAATGAGTTAAAATATTCTCCCACCTGTGATTATGAATCTCGACTGAAAGATATATATATATATATATATATATATATATATATATATATATATATATATATATATATATATATATATATATATATATATATATATAGAGTATAGCGCGACAAACGTTATTGGCGAAACCCTGGTCCCCTTTTTCCTAAGGAGTATGGTCGGGGCTTTCCGTCTCTCACTGTCATATCGGCAGCCAGGAATATGGATGGTTTTTATCCACCCCAACCGTGGCAACCCGCCACTATCCTCCCTTCCTTTCCTCGATGAGCCAGGTACCCTCAACCTTATCCACCCCGTGTTCTCGAACCCACCCACGCCACATTGTCGAAGAGCGCGCATATGTCAGAGATGTGAAACTCCCTTTTGTCGAGCCCCTCAGCCCACGGAATGAACCAGACGCTGAGCAACGGTTCCGAAGGAAGGGTCCGGCGGTGAACACCTTGTAGTGCCCTTTTTTTATTGTTCAAATCGAGAGACCACAGCCTATTGTACCCTTGAAGAGACGAATCAGTGCCTACCGTTTTCCTTCCCTTCGAGCCTACATTAGAAGTCATCCGCATGTTCTATTTGATCTGTTAATCATTAACTAGCTCCAAAAGCGATCGTCATAATTTGAGTTATCCCTTAAAAGCCATGGGCCTCACAGGAGTTTTCGTCGCGGTAAGCGGAAGGAGCTGTCGCATTTTGCTGTAAAATTGAGAAATTATTTGTTAAGTGTATTACCTGATTTTCTATAAGATACTAACGGGGAAATATGATTGTTCTTTGAATAAATTTTTAAAATGCCTCTTATACAAGTACAATCAGAAATTCTATTTCAATGCTAGAATTTAGCCAAATAATGGAATTTATGATGCTTTAACGTAATGCGAAATCCTCTCGATGGCAAAAAAGGGAATAGCTTGAACTTAAAGGTTCCAAACTAAGGGATGTACTCTTCGGTAAATGTTTGATGAATGTGACAGTAATATATAGGTTTTCCTGATTTTGAAAAAGACGCTAATAGCAACATTTGGTAAAACAATAGAACCTATTACAATTCTCTCAGAGAAAAGCAGAGGTAAATAGGCAATAAATATTTGACGCATAAAGAGCTTATGACGACAAATAAATTGACCTAATCCATGTATGTATATATATATATATATATATATTATATACATATACATACATATATATATACATAAATAAAAACACACATATCAATACATTCAAGGCGAATGAGTTTGACACTGAAATTATTGCATTTAAATGCATATTAGCGGATGACTCCATTAATTATCTTTGGGATTTATACACACACACAACTATACATGTATATATATATATATATATATATATATATATATATATATATATGAATTCATTAGTATTAGATTTTACTCCTATCCACCATGTACTCGAAGATATTTTCAAACTCCAAAATCTGTGGGAGATGACACAACAGTAATTTTTAACTGAGTAATTCGCTAATATGAATTTCAATGCAAAAATTTCAGACTATACAAATCTCAGAGTTCAAGAGGACGAGTCGATAGCTTGACTGGCTATAGCAATCGGCCGGACATTGAGGGATCCGGGTTCGAACCCCGGTCAAGGCGAATGATTTTTACCCTCTGAAATGTTTACATTGATATTTTCAAACATTAGCGTATTATCCTACGTAACTTATTTTCTACTAAGCCTAAAATATTATTGCTTTTCTCGTATTTCTCATGTCTTAGTTCTAATTTCTAAAGGCTTATCTAAGGCTTATTCGCGCATTTTATCTTTTGTTTCTTGGATAAGATATTCGACAATATTAACCCTTCAAGTAATTCAGAAGTTAAATTAACAAGTATTTGAATGTTGATGACGTAACTACCCTTAATTTATTTATATTAAAAGGCCAAGAAAAGTTTATATTAAAATTGGAAAAGTTATATTTCAAAAGGAAATATTTCAACGCCTGCATACTTTTTAAGAATGCGCAAAGCATTCATTTTGCAATAACTATGGAATATTATTTCGACAAATTAAGGTAGAATGTCATACGAGTGTAAGTAATTATACATGTCAATTTTTTTCTTCTTGTGCAATTGTCGTTCCATAATCGGTGTAAATTAAATGGCACTAAAATGAAAATCAGTTTCAATAGTATATAAAGTTAAGAACTTGTCATTCGGAGTAGATTAAGACAGAATATATCGAATGTATTTGTGTTTGTAAAACGTATTTCATGGTTTATAGACAGAGATATTTATCCAAACCAATTCGAAAAAATAATACTTTACCACATTTATCAACCCGAAGTTTAGTTTGTTAGAAGGCGGTAGAATTCATCTAATACTAAGCCCAACGGCGGTGCTTGTTGGGTGGAAGGGCGGCGGAGGGATAAAGGGGAGAGGGAGGTGTGAGAGGTCTATGTGTCGTTGGGATGGAGAGCGTTTATTGCGCCCCCCCTCCCGCCCCTCTCTCGCCTCAGGGTGAGGGAGAGGTGCGTGCCAAGCGTTATTCTCACACCCTATCCAACACTCTCAATATAATACTTGGCAGGCTCTCTTACTTAAGAGAGAGGCCCCGAGTTTTATCAATATTATTTTTCAATCTCCCAGAGTAAGCAACGCAGGCGATCAACTGGAACGGCGGCTGACGGAGGGGTGTGGGGTCGCGCGGCAAGGGAGAGGTAAGAGGAGGGTGAGGAAGGCGACGGCCGTGCGTCTAAAGGGTGGCGTATTTGTGAAGAAGCGACGGTTTTTCGGCCTGTAGGGGGGAGGGGACAAACTGCGAGGAGGGGCTTTGCGAGGGTACGATCCTGGATGGGGGGAGGAGGGAAGATAGGGCGCCGGAAAGGAAAGCGGACCCCATAGCCCTACGTTTTTGAACCCTCTCCTCTCGCTGATCCCTTCGCAAAGCCTCGCCAAAGCAGCGAATGGCACGGACGCCATCAAAACTCTCCACATCTCCCACCGCCCCCCAAAACCTCCGCAACGCACCCCCATATCTCCAATTCCTTCCTCCGCCATTCCCGTTCCTGAGCAAGCCCCCTGCGACCCCACCGCCTCACGAGCAAACAAGGACGACCCACCGCTGGCCCCTCGCACCGCCGAGCGCTCGGCTGGTAAAAGAGGGAGGAAGTTTCATTTGTCGCGATTCCCGCGAATATATTTATCCGGAGGCACTGCAGGAATACGTGGGGGAGGACCTCCCTGGACCCGCGGTGGCGCCTCCCCTTCGCGTGGGCCCGGCGTCGGATTCGTTACCTTCGCAAACAGGGAAGCGATCCCACTGATTAGGGTCCTGTTGTTTGGATCCTTTCCCCAATTTAAAATGCACGAGCGGTGGGGATCGGGAGCGATCGATGGAGGCGTGGTACTGCTCAAAGAATGATGGGATCAAATGGGTGGATCAAGAAACTAATGGAGTATTTTGGAGGAAAGGAGATGAGGAGGGATAACTGTTGAAGGAAGCACTGATGAGAAAGAATGTTTTAAATCCAGCGCATGCACTTAGTGGAATGGAGTAACTGTTAATGGAGATCCTAGAGAATTTTTATGCGAAAGAAAAGAGATAACCATTGGTACTATTGAGTGTGGATAAAATACGTCAGGCTTTTACGAAAATGAAAGTTAGTTCCACAATAACAAATTAGTTAAATCATAGCCTTTGATATTTCATATTTAAATTAAATAAAAAACCTAATTCCAAAATCCTGAAGCGTTTTAGATACAGAATTTGTATATAGGTATGTTATAATAATGAACAATTGATAGCAATTTACCTCTATAGATTGATTTATTACGCGACTGTTTGTTTACTAGATATTGATTTACTACACGAGCACTACCGTTATTATTTGTTCATTATTATTTTGGAATTCCATCATATGGGGCCTGAAACTACGCAAATAGGTATGTTATATTATATTTGTACCTCGTTGAAAATAAAAATTCTATTAATTATTTATATCCCCAGAGAAGTGAATCCTTCGTTGACTACGGATTTAACAGTGATATCCTAGATGTGAGCATGGAATTATAAGAAGATAAATTCTTGATGTTCTAGATTTAGAAACCTTAATTGAATTATATAGGATGTTCATTATTGTCAGTATTCAGATAATTACCGGATTTCCGTCCATTCTCATCAGTATTTCATACATATTTTCTTTCCTACCTTTTAAGCGGCTTCAATTTATCCTAAAAATTAATGCTTTCCATGTTACTTTATCTCCTTCAGTGCTGTTTTTTCCGAAGCTTTCGAAACTATCCAAACAGTGATTTAAAAGTGATAGCGTGTACTAAGCTCTTCCCCGATAGTCTTCATGCTCATACAATTACCAAAGTAGTAGTACTATTTCCAAATAATATAACTCAAGACTGGACTTTTGACTTCGGAAATTAATATTTTTTATTTGCAAGTGTATATTTCTCCGGTTACCAGGTTTTGAGTTAATTTTCTGGCATAAAATAGCCTTATGCGACGGTTCACTTAGTACTTGCGGCAACTTTTCCCATGCATATTATACCCTCCTGGCTGCCGGAGAGCGTGGCGGGGGTTAATAGGGCATCAATCTTCATTATGTAATTACGTTCGTATAAGATTTGTTCGAAAAAAGACTGACTGATCCCAATAAGGTTTCTCGGCTGTGACTGTGGAGGGAGTTTTTTTGCGATGCCGAGTAGTGCAAGAAATAAAGGTTATATTAATCTGTTAGTGTTGGATATTCAATACTTTTGCTTTTTATGAATGAATTTCATTTACTGGCAGAGTACTCTATTCTTAAAAGAGTACTCTTAGGTGTTTCTTGTCAATGTATGTGCGTGTCATTACATTCTCTTATAGTTGAATTAATTGAAATCGCAAATTAATTTAGAAATCAGGAATCTCATGTGAATATTAAGAATGTGTATAATGGTGGAGAATCAAGGAGAAAAACTGGAATGTATCTCATGCATTTCAGAGCATCTGTACTCTCCCAATTACTATTGCTGTTGATAAACCGGCGTCTGTTTCAAAGTCACGAAGAATATTTGAACATAAGATTCAATGTAACATCTTAGCAATATTTTTCGTCGTTCCTAATGCCTACATGGTAGTTGTGTCTTACAATAAATAAAACGTGAACGCTGATATCTTGAACTTTAAATTACGTGTATATCCTTATTACGAGCGTAACATTTTAGACTAACTGATACTAATAAGGTTTCTCGGCTGTGGCTGTGGATGGAGGGTTTTTTGTAACCCCGATTAGTGCAAAAAATAAAGATTATATTAAGCCTTCTCTCCTCCCGCTCTCATTCAACATCTGAGGAGTTAATCATTTCAGTTTTAAGTCGAGCAATTTCACCGCCCTCATAGTCCATCTATTAATGATAACATTAACACGGCATGGACAAATAAGTAATATTCTTAGTGATAAAAATGGCACCTTCTTTACAACACTAGACTATTTAAATATTTGGATGTCTATGAATATCGATTGAATAATATTCAAGATGCTCATACATATATTCGCGAAGTTGTGAACATGAATGGTGTTCGCTTTAAAATTCACTTTTAATAATGTTTCTTTGGCAATGTTCTTTTTTTAGTCAATGTAGCTTTTTATATAAATTAATTTCTTTTCTAAAGTTTATCACTTAAATAACCTCCCGGTAAAAGTTAAATTTTAGATGATCCCTCTAAACGCCATACCACAAATAGGCGTATCCTATTGCATTTCTGCATTACCTGAAAGCCCTCAGAGCCCATTATTATTTCCCCTTCAATTAATCTTACGCTCAGATTTTTCATGTAATTCAAATCTAAAAGATAGCAATAAATAAGAAAGTAAAAGGTATTACCTTACTTATCACTAATGCTAAGGGACAAGATGGCCCCCGTGCGATGACGCCGTTTAGCGAGTGATCGCCCTCTCTCTCTCTCTCTGTCGCCTCATCTCACTGCGCAGGATCAAAAAACGCATCCTTCCTCTCTCCCGCTCTGTCTCTTCCTTCTCTCCCACTCTCTCACGCTCTCCGCACCCCATTTCCTCCCTTACTTACTCCTGGTCACCCTTGCGATCGCATGCCGAGAGGGGGAGCGGTGTGTCCTTCCAAACCTAGTTACATATCCTCACCCCATCACACTCCCCTCCCTTTTACTCTTCCCATCCATCCCACTCCATTCCCTTTTTCACTCCGGAACACACCCCCTGGGGAACTTCCTCGTCACCATCGAGCTCATCTGTCCTACCCACCCCGTAAACTCACCCCACACCCTAACCCACCAGATTAATCCTCACCTGAGAGTGTTTCCATTACGCCTCGTGATTGGTGGATTGCCTTCGGGTGGGCTAATCGTGAGGGGAAGGGATCCCCTCCCCCTTACTCATCCCCTCTCCTCGCTCCCGTTCGCACGCAGAGCATCCCCCCACCCTTTATCCCTTAGGGGTGGTGTGGGAGATGAATAGATATGCCTCTCTTCAGCGTGGTGTGCGTGGGAAATGGGGAAGGGAACGGGATGAGGAGGAGGAGGGCAGGAGTGGCATCGAACCCCCCTCTCAACGTTCCACCCTGACGACGCCGATCCCCCTTCCCGCGTTCGCAGCCTCCATTTCCAGGGCTCTTTCTGGCTCCATTACGACGCCGTGGCACGGGGTGGTGGATGAGGTATTGGGGGTGTGGGGGATGGGGAAAAGGGCGAGGGGAAGGTGGGGTCTTTCGACGCCAAACCATTACGTTCCGGGGACGCCTCCCCCTCCAGCCCCTTGCGCTCATCCCTCCTCAAACTCCTGTTACCGCCATTTTCGTTACATCGACCGCTCCCCCCGTCGCTCCCCCTCCATCATCCCCCAGTTAAATAAGCTCCTCTTCCCTCTTGCCCTCTCAGCATCCCATGATCACTGTTGCCAACCCCCGCGGAAGTGATTGCTCCCCTTGTCTCAGAAGAGATGCCCAAAAATGGAGTAAATGAAACATATGCGTTCTGTCAGTTGCTGATTGAGCTCGAACTCATCAAAAGCTCTTCGTGCAGCAAAAGACGTGTATTTTCGAATGCAAGCAGGCGTGGAAGGAGATAGAATACCAATATTTTGGTAAAACAACGGTGTCGTCCTCAAGGAGATATACAATGCAGGTTGCCATGTGAACAGGACAACGCAGAAACAGTGCACATTTTCACGTGAATAGCACTTGACACCAGACTATACGTTACAGTTAATTAATTTTTATGTATAATTGATACCAACCTTTTGTCTTATTTCAGATAATATTAGGTCTAAAATTTTACGCAAATTGTGTTTATATGATAATGCAGAGTTCACAAGCCATCCTATAGTTAGTTTACAGAAGTGTTATTGAATAAATTACTTTAACATTTCTTTTATCAAGGGCACATTATCAATGGAAGAAGGCACCATTTGGTCTCAACTTCACCCAAATAAAGACCTCCATCTATCTATCTATCATAAATAATAATTTTACTCTTTTACCATTATATTGTGTTAGTCATTAGCTTTTCACTTCTTAATTAAACAATCATTTGGCCTAAAGGTTAGTAAATATTTATCCTGCCATGGTATACTTTTTCAGCTCATTGTGGTTGACTGCAGATCAATAATTGATAAGTTTCTTTGTCATGCTATTTTGTCATAATTCGTCTATTTTAGTTTTATAGCACATACGGGGTGGGCATATTAATAAGAGTTAATTGAAATTGGAACATTTTAATGTAGGTAAATTGATAAGAAGGCTTGAAATCGTCCAAAAATATTTTTAAATCATTATTAAGACCTAAAATAGCCGTCGGGGAGGGTAATTTTTGAGAGCATAGCATTATTATGTGTATCTTCAAAGAACTCCGAAAAACGTAAACGTGAAATTCACGGGGGGTATCATTCGCCGTGACTGGGATTTTTATCTAAATTCGAACGGATGATGCTTATGCTTTAAAATTCTAGAATTTTTATTCTTATTTTCAGTGTTATCGAACGATTAAAATGATTTTATTCACCTATAATTTGAAACATATCCAAAGTGCACTTTGTCATGGAAAAAAGTTGAGAATTTTAACACACTTCAATGCTAATTTAAGCTATAAAAACTCGTAAATAGAATGTAGAAAGTAGAATGGCTGGTGTCCTACCACCTCCTGCCACTCGTCCTCCCGACAGCTTGCGGGGTATTGTGTAGACGTCGATGTAAATCGGTACATCCCAAATCATTTGAAAAATTGAAGTGTTTATAATTAAGTGATATCTGTTTGAAGATTCCTTGTAAGTTATTTAGGCTTATTGTTCATCAACAAACCTCCACAACAAAGCTCATAGTTTCACAGTTAGCAAACTTTGGGCGTAGGCCTCCGTCAACTCTCAAAAGTTGGCAGCAGTGGTTGCACTTCCCCTCACTCTCAGGGAGCGTTTTGCAGGAGATCTGCGACGACACTCAAAAAGCAAAGCCCACGCTTTCCCCGCCCCCCGCCGCCTCTCCTCTCCCCATTCCCCCTCCCCCCTACTCTTCCCCTTCCACTCTTTCGCCCTAACGACACACGGCGGAGGGTGGGAGCATTTAATTTGACGGCCGATTCTCCCCTTAAATCTGCCCCCTCCCCTCACCAGATCCCGAAACCCTCCCCCCCCTCCCCCCCTCCCACCCTCCTCCTCGCCTCCCCACTCTTCCTCTCCCGAGAGGCATGACGAGAAAGGAGCAAGCGTGGAGGGAGGGAAAGGGGGAGGCGCGACGAAGGGGGCTCGTAAAGGGTTGGCGGCCATTTTGTCGCAGGGATGCTCTTTTGTCCTCGAGAAGAGGAAGAGAGATAGGGCGAATTGCCATCTGCACTGGTGCGAGGGGCTCCGAAGCCGCGACGTCTCGCCTACACGCGAGGCACATAAAAAGGGAAAACCATACATTTTTTCTTATATAAATCTACTTATTTGCTTTATACCTGTATATGATTAGAACAGAGAATTACGCAAATTATTCAAGTAGCATCCGCTGGGTGAATATGCATACTTAGGCGTTTCGACGAGAGGGAATCGGAAAAAATTGCGAGCAAATAGTTTTTGATGAGCTCATCATTATTTTTCATTAAGTAATGTATATTTCTCGTATTTTTATTTTCATAAAGGCACATATTCTTTTTTCTTAATTTTTTCGTGTTTTGTTTCTTGTCATGGATTCGCCTGTTTTCTCACCTCCCATTAAATCGGGAGTAGTCTTCAGCCGTAAATGTTTCCTCCAGTCACAGGTGGAAAGTAATATTACACATGATGGATCTAGTTTCTCAATCTCAATCAAAGTCTAATTAACTCAAAATAATTAATTTTCATCTCATTCTCTGGTAATCAAATTGAAATTCTTAAATTTGAACACATGTTCAATTATATGGCACATAGAGAACAATGAAAGGAGGTACATGCTCCAAAATGAACGATGTTTTCATTAAACTTCGTAAACCATATTTACGAAGCTTAATTTTTTCTCCAGAATATACTATATATTTACTCAAAAAAATTAGCATACAAGTATTTTCTCATCAACAATATCTTTAAATGATCACGGTAACATTTTCCGTTTGCAAACATTGAAAAATATTCGTTTGGTGTTTAATCAGAAGTCTGTGATTTCATTTTGTCACTGAAATCGGCACTTAATAGTACAAAGTGATACTTTAAAAATGCATGATGTCTTTATTTACTTAACCATCAAGAATTTTTCCCTATTGGATTCATCAAAGTGTGCCTACTCATCTCAGTCAAGCATTTTTTTAATATGACTTATGGCTAGATGCGATGAATTAAATGTGAAAGCAGTCTCACCTTTCAAGAATGTATGAAATTCGTTGGCTTATGTAAGAGGAATTGGAAATAGCAACGCGGAAAACTGAAGTTCACTTCGTACTCGAAGTCAATGGTGAAGCATTGGTGATGGTGATTTGTCGACCGGACTGCCAATCCGAATTACGGAGATTTTAACCCTTGAATAGTTGAGAAGTAATGTGTTGCCATCTGCAGTGAATAAATTCTTAATTACATATATTTGCCAATAAGGAAAAGTTGAAATATTCGCAACGTGGTCACTTTGTATTTAAAAATGCATTTATTAGCACAAAGCATGAAGACAAGAGCGTAGATTTGTTGATTTGACCATGGCATTGCGTGTTACTTAGCCCTTGCTTGGAGTTAATTAATGACATCGAAGATACTTCGATGATTTTTCCTCTAATCAGTCACGCGCGATCTTGTTCTGAGAAGGGATAACCAATGAATTGGGAATAATAATCAATGGAAACAATAGATACCCTTTAGAATACGACTAAATATACACGTATTTGACTCAGCTTCCTTCAGCATTTGTTTGATTCTTTCACATTAAGGATCGAACGTGTACGGAAATGGTGATGGATGGGACAGCGATAGTTGAAGGACTCTTTCTGAATTACCAAGTGGTGATTTCAAAGGTGATAGCGTGGAATCCAAGAAACGCATATTTTTAGCATTCATTATTTTTTAACCTTTGCCGAAATCTTATGACTGTAGGAGTGAATCGTACATTTCCCCTTCATACTGTATGTGCCTGCATTATAAGTAAAGACGTATGGAGACTGTAAACCAAGTTCGTCTTGAATGAAAACATGACCGTCACAGTTGCAATATCTCGCAATCAGTGCAAATCTCCGATTTTCTGTAAATGAACTCGTACGAGAGCATGGAAATGGGTAAAATTGACGTTGTAATTATTGTCAATTTTTTCACAGATCGGTTTCAACCACTAGTTTTTGAGATATCTAAAAATTAAATTACTATTGTTGTTGGTTTTAACAAAACATTTCGTCAAACAACATGTATGATTTTGAACTAGTTTTGGGATCCGGGATTTGCAGGGGAATAATGTGACAACCCTGAAGATTCACTATTCATTTTCTTATACGTTGGTGAATTGCTCACACGGTCGCCATAGACTCACGTCTCTTCGGGAGGCAGTCGGAAGATAATCCAAGGCAATCAGCAGCGCGTAGAGCGTGCCTCATTTATGCTGTGAGAGTCCTTTATTGATGTCGCCACGCACTTACAAATAAGGGATAGTCATTGTTACACTGCATGTGATGGGATTGTGATGGTGTGGCCAATTAGAAGTTCCATCCGTTTGCTAAATGTGTACACATTTTAAACAGGAGGTTAGAATCAAACTCACCTTAAGTGTATGTCAGTAGGAAATGGATCAGTTGATTAATTTTGTGTTTAATCAGGAATCTAAATAGCACAGCCCCTGGCACACCGTGCATTGGTCTCGGTCTGCTCATTGCCTCTTTTGTGAGACTCGCGAACGGTTAAATAACTGCCTAAAGCATAAGAAAATATTATTCTTCGGACATTTTTACCTGAAGATGTGATAGTATAACAAGACAAATTCTGATCTTTAATGAAATAGACTTAGAGACGGTGGAGTGTCAACCTTCAAAACGTCGATGCTCGACTTTTCGCACCCGATGGAGATCTGAGAGCTAATCTAAACAATGCGTCATAAAAACTCAGATGATGAAGCACTGTTTCTGAGTACCCATCATGCATGTATCAAAATGTTTTGAACCAGGGGAAAAAGCCAAAATGTTACCAATTTGAATGGCATTTGACTTCACAAGCAATGAGGTTGGGTTTTGCGAAATAGGCTTCTCCGGTATTCTCTCACACCAGTTTTTCCTTTTCAAAATGCCCATATTTTGGCAGCAGTTTCCCCTGCTGTGTCTCTACCCGAACCTAGAGTTGGGATAGCCACCACTGCCTTGAGTGCCCATGCAACTCAGGGAACCTATGGTACTGGGTTGCCCTTCTTCCTCCCTCGCCATCCATCCTTCGGTGAAACCGTGCTCTCCCGGCCCTCCCTTCGCCACAGCATCGCCTTCCCCCCCCCCCACACGGAGCACGGAAACTCACCGAGGCGTCGCATCATCCCCCTTTCTTCATCGCCTCCCCATATCATCCGCCGTAAACCGATTTGTGAGAGGGTCCCCCTTATAAATAAACGCCCCGATCTCTTTCGCGCCGGCACAGCGGGGAGCGAGTGGGAGCCAGTCAGGGGAGAGGGTTGAGTGAGCGGAGGTGACGCGGGAGCCAACCGAGGCGGGTGATAGTGGTGAGGGGATGCTTTTGTGGGGTGGGGAGGGGCCGAAGTCGCCCAATTGCCGGTCCACAATGGATTGGCGGGGGGGGGGGCAAGGGGTCGGCTCGCAGGAAGAGGGTCTCCCCCGTAGTGAATCCCAGGGGCCGTTTCCACTCTCCCCTCGAGTACCCTCCTTCCGGAAGAGGGGCTACCCGGTCTCTATTTTGTTCGCTGCGGGGGGCCAAGGGGTCACGAGAATATCTCATCGCCTCCCCCGGCCCCATTTGAATATTTGAATTCCTCCGGGATGGGCCGGCTTCGATGGTTGACGGCTTCATTCCTTAATGGAAGCTCTATCATTAAAGGTAAACGTTAAATTATCAAGCGATTAGTAGAGAATGATCGCAAGCCACAAACACCCTGGCTAAAACTATCAAGGAGAATGTCAGTGCTTAAAATTACCGCGGATGGCATATGACTCGAAAATTGTTAGTCTTGTCTTTAGAAATTTTTAAACCACCGCCCTTATGTTAGAAAATGAAATTATTGCAGGTCTATTACGGATGCCAGAATTTGAAATGAGAATAAAAATTTTCGAACGGTTTTCGATTCAACCAAAAATACGTGCATATTCCGTGGTATATCTCCTTAACTTCAGCTGTTGTAGTTCCTGAAATAATTTCCTCTTTAAATGTGTAAATTCTGCCTTACATCGAGAGGAATATTATTATATTCAACGGAAATCATACGTGATTGGAAGATTATTTGAACTAATCCATATAATATTGAAAGGCAGGAAATTATTAGCTATCAACCGAAAAGTAGGTTGCCATGACGTATCTTAAGAGGTCTGGAATTATGTCATTTTTTTAAATTCTGACCTCAACTCAGGATAGCTTTTTGTGAAACAATCAAAATTCCATGCAGCTTCTAAATAAAGATCTCGTTCCCCCAAGAGCCTCGATCGTAAACGGGACAATAGGATTTTCAATCCCGCACACACGGCCCTGAGAAACTTTCAGGTGCGCGTGTAGGGTAAGCTGGAATTTGTGGAATTTTAACATAATTGAATATTTAGATTGAAAAAAGAATAGATACTTTCGCTAGAAAAAACTTTTATCCTTTCAAAACATTGATCTGTTTGTACTTCCCGTCCCGTCCTCTTTCTCTTTGCTTGAGAATTGAACTTGAACAGGAATCAGCTACTGTTCCCTCAAAAAATAAAGCTTGAAATGCCAGTCAATAATCGTTCTATTGCAATTAAATACTGATTATTGAATTAAATTATTAGCTTTGAGCTTAGTGAGGCATTGGAGCTGTTAAAAGAATGGGACGAAATTTATTGGATTCATAAAAGTTAATATTTACGTGCTGAAAGTACTCACGTTAAATTAGTCTTAAATTTATTTTTTCCAGGGTGGAACAAAACCTTATTGGTGTCAAACACATCCCAGCGCTTTGATACCTCTTTTGTTTATGATTTAAAATTTTTGAAGCAATTCATATGAAAAACTTCAACCTTACGGGAAATATTAAAGGGGAATTTTTTCACCTTTTCATAAAAATTATTAATTTATCAATTTATACCAATGTAAAGATTTGTGGAAAAAATGTATACACCAAATATTAAAAATATATATTTCGATTTCTTCTTTCCATTTCTGTAATTCAGGTTTGTGATTATCGCATAAATAATGGGGAATATTCAGCCATGAGGCCCTGTTTTCTACCACGCCGGTATACAAAATTTAGTGGAGGAGATGTGTTTGCGGCGATTTGTTTCAATGGTCGATCTAAGTCGCATTTAGGAAACATGGGACAATATACATTTTTCAGTCAAGAATTGGCACTGGTATGAGAATGCTCCGCGGTTGAAGTTTGCCCATTACGCTGAAATATCACCCTCCGCCCCTGGCAGTCACGCTCGGAGACGCTTCACTAAGGCTTCCCTCGTCATCAGCGTGCCATCGCCAGTCGTGATTCAGCGTTTTTCGCGAGGACTGTTGAAAGAATGAAAAACTTGGGCATGATTGCCTATAATAACAATTTTTAGTAAAGGCAGTATTATATATAATACGCGGTCCCAATGGCTTATCTCTCCAATTGTCGAATGCCCACCCCTCACGCTGTTGCCACATGCCCTCTTGAGTGAGCGAGGCGAAGTCCGTAAAACGTTCGACCATAGTCCCACGCAGCCACACATCGTTCTCTTCTGATTCCTTCGCTCGTGTGATATTGGACGGGATTGTGGCAGGAGTAATGCTAATAATAGGATAGAAGGGGTTAATTTTCTAAGTGGGTCTAAGGTAGATACATACTTAACGGAAAATTGTGCCCAAAGAAGGAATTTCCTTTATTTTGGTCCTTTGTGCACAAAAATATTAAATTTTATAGAAAAAAATGAAATAGCAGAACACAAAACATATATTCCATCGATAATCACTTTATGGTTGATAGAAATAAAAGAGTACGATATACAAATAAAAGGATAACGTATTAATTCATATATATCACATAACTTACACCTACATGTTAGCAAAGTGAAATAATTAATAATGAATAAGTAATAGTTAATACTTTTTAGCATATCAATTACGATATATCATATACTAAAATTTTCAATGCAAATCTCTACACTTAAATATTTATATCTATATTTAATCCTAAAATCTGCCACAGGACTACAACAGCGGGTCGTTAGGTAACCAACCATTTGAGTAATCAATGATTGGTGGTCAATTGCATTCAGCAAATTCTAATTTTTGTACGTTATGTTTCCTACTCTTCTGATAACGAATTATGAAACCCCGTAACTGTTAGCAATAATGTAACAAGTCTTGGCGAGTTATAGTAGATTTAGCACACAAAGATATGTTTTAGGTATTTCCTCCGCGTAGGTGCACACCTCAATCGTTATATAGCTTCAGAAATTCAAACCGAGTCATAAATTAGTTTTGGCAGAGAAATTGAACGATATTAACACATCTGTCGTTAGAAAATCACCCCAATTTCGTTACTTGAGTTTAATTTAGTATATTTGTGTGTTCATCAGCTGAACGGGTAACCACTATCCTAATTTAAAGATCACGAATAACAAAGGTAACCTCACCATTTATTAACACTCCTTTCATTAACTCACTATTTCTCTTTCTGCGCCGATATGTTTGGAAAAGGGAAGACCACCGTCCTCAAACTCTTTCTCAGCAGGATGGACTAGAAACACGATATACAGACAATCGCTTTCGGTCGCTTTCCAATTTGCTTTATGCCTAAATGGGGGTGAATAGAACGCAAATGGGGTGAGAGACGGAGGAAAGAGCGGCGTCGTTTGAAGGGCTAGGGTACGTGTGTGCGGCGGGAAGGGAGCGAGAGAGCTCTGCTACTGGTTGTGCGCGGCGGAGGGGGATGGGAGGGTTAGATCTAGGAGGGGGCAAGGAGGCTGGGAGCAGGTACGGGGAGGGGCGGGAGCTGGTGCATCATCGGGTTTGATGAGGTCCTCTTTAGGGCCTCCCAATTTCCCGGGACCCTGTGCTCGAAAGGGGGACAAGGATATGGGGTGGGGAGCAAAGGGAAAGGGGGTTAAGTTCTTCACTTCTCCTAACCCCCCCCCAATGACACCCTTATGGACGCCACCCCACTGAACCCCTGGCGGATGAATGCTTCATTAAAGGCCCCGACCCTCCCTTCCACCCGCCATCCCACCCTCCCGCTCCTCAGGAAAGCGCCCTCGGAGGGGTCGGCGGCGGTTGTGCAGCCGCCCCTTTGCGTGTGGGAGAGCGCGGAAGGGAGACGGGGGTTGACGCGGGGCGGAGGGGAGGCAGGGTGAGTACTCTCGGTAACATCCCTTCCTTCCTTCCCCTCCTCCATTCTTCCCTGCCTCCATCCTCCTTCCCTCGCCCCGCTAGCAATCACAGCCAATGGGAGGGCGTCTCCTATTTCGATCGACCGCTGCCATTGGAGAGCAACCCCATGACGACTATATCGGGGCGAGAGAGCGGGCGACTTGAAGAGACCAGGGGGGCGGCGGTGGTTGAAGGGGGAGAAGTGCGTTTGTGTGGAGACGCTCGACACCCCCGAGTCCACTCCTCTCCCCTCGCGCCAACGGGACGGGTCGGGGCGGAGGGGGGGGAAGTAGCGTGGGAGGCAGAGGTAGTCGTGGAGCAGTCGCCATGGCGACGGAGGCATTAAGTAAGCGAGAGATCACCCCTAAGGAAAGAGATGAGCAACTCATAGATACAGAGGTGATTGTAATAGAATCACGAGTACTTACTCGGTTCTGATAAATATCTTAACCATTATAGGTAAGCAGTGCTAATCGCGTGCTAATTGGAAAATTTCAAGTGCAATTAATAAGTGTTATGAGCTAGGAGGAAGGAAGGATGCCATGTCGAGAGTAGGAATGCCATTTCAATCGGCTAGAATCCGAATAAGATTGATTCGGGTCGAACTGAGGCCGATAGAATGAGGTGTTATAAATTAAAAATAATTGAAAATCATGCTAAAGTAGGTGCCACAACTTTAAGGGAGGACGTCTCGTTTCGGACCCGTCACCATTTCGGGGAAGTTGGACGGGACACCAACTGAGACTGAGAGAAGTGTGTGGTGGGGAAGGGAGGATGGAGTTGGGGGGGACGGAATTGGTCGATGGGGGCGGGCTGCTCTTTGCGAAGAGACAGCTTCCAATCCTGATGCATCCGTCTTATCATGGAGACTCCGCAAATAAATAATGTGTAAAAATATCTTGGCTATTTCAAGCCCGCAACTGACACCGCCTGGGTTTTAACTTGGAATGATAAATTCCACTCGTGTGCACTCATTTTCCCACCATTATATCTCATTAAGGGTATTAGTCATGGAATCGCAAAGAGTGAGCTATTTTTTAATAAAGTATAATTTACTTTAGTAATTACAACAAAAGCGTAAAATATTTGGAGATATAAACTTAAAAAAGAAAGATTAAAGAACTTGTAAGTAAAACAATCAGGGTTTTAAGCATGGTTATAACTTAGTGGTCTATCTTATTTTTAGAGACCTCACCTCCTCAGAAATTAGGCATATATTTTAACAGGGGAAAGTAATAGTTATAAGAGCAATTTGTTTAACAAGGTACATTATGAATTCACCAGCTTTATCATAAAGTCAACATATGTTGGGTAATTTTGTGTTCATATACTTGTATTCATTGTGGGGCATTTATTATCAACGGTATTCCAGCTATATTCATTCAAGATTGACTTCTTCTATTGTTTTCATAAATATATATTACACTCGCTTAACTTATAAAACTAGGTTCTTTTGGGAACGATCATGTATTTTAGCATTAAACATTTAATAGTACATTAGCATCTCCATAATTCCGTTTTCTTTTCTAGAATTCTCTCGCGAGCAAATAGTTATTGCGGATACAAGGTTATTCAAGAGCATATTTAATTGTACATTAAGGATATACGTTGAAAAGAGAAGAGAGAATAAAAAAGATATTATGCAATGATATTGAAAGGTAATTTTTATTAAAGAAACGAAAAGCGAGTTGCGCTTAGTGTTAAAAATAAAGTTCATTGAATGAAAGCACTCACGTTATGGAGAAAGCATTTATGAAACTAATTCAAATGGAGATTCTGAAAAATAAAATAAAAAATGGAAGGTGTAAACAATTTACTGAACGTGACTGAATGTTTGCAAAAAGCTTATAGCGCGCAGTGTGAGAACCTTATCCAAATCTACACAATACCTACCAAACCGCCGCAAAAGCGTGTGGTGGATTTTTCGGCAAGACGGAGATTCCAGTTGTTAATAGATTGTACAAATTCTAATTTTCTGGCGTACTGAATGTTAAACGGGAAATGTACAAGAGCGAGGAGATAGTATCTCAAAGTTCGTGAGTTCAATCCAAGCCTAGGGAGTGAATATTGTGTAAATTTTTGCCCGGAGGTACCTGGAAAAACAGATGGTTAATCACAACTGCCGTCTCGTATTCTCTTGGTTCATGGGTCAGGAGTAACACATTCAAGGAGATAGTTTTGGCTAGCTACATGCTGATTTTTTTCATTAAAGATAAAATGAAGTAATTTGGTGAGCTCTACCCAAATGTTTCAGCAAAATGTTAGTCATGAAGTTAAAAAGCCCTGAAGATTTTTACCATTAAATTTGAGCATATTATAATATATGTAGACTTTGGCAAAGAAACAGATAGATATTACGAATTTGGGGTGCGGACCTATTTTTTTAAGTAACCGTTCTTAGTAAAATCCCTGTTTTAAGATCTATGTTGAGTGGAGTACCGCGAGAGTATTAGTCAATTCAATGAGGATTAGTGAGTAGCACCACCGCTTGAGGCGTGGAGTGAATTTACTCAACCTACGGTGCACCGAGCCCCATCCCTCCCGGCTTGATCGTTGGCAGGCGTGCCAAACATTCCCTATAAACGTCTTAAAGGACAGTCCATTCCCGCGACAGCACAATAGAGCTCCAGTTGCAATTAGCGAGTAATTGGAAGGAACTTTCCCATCGCGGAGACTGCTACTGGGAGTTATGGCTACTCGGAGCCACTAGTGCCGGGTAACAATCACCGATTCCTCATCGGGGAAACGAGGACTCGCATTAAATTTGAGTAGAACGTTGCAACGCAAAGTTGAGCCTTGAGTAGTAGATCCTTGAGTAATGAGAAATATTATATGATAGTTAAGTCTCTCGTGTAATTTTTGCTCTTAGATGCAACCGAACGTTATACGACTACTAAGTCACGACATTTCCTGAACAAACACGACAGGACTCATGGAGCACAAATATGGAAAACACGGCATTGTGTTACACGCAGCCGATAGATGGCCGGAGGCCCCTTATTCGATTCCGGTTGAAGCCTAGTACCCTCTGATTCACCCAAGCTGAGTAATTTTTCGGGCACCAGGTCTTACTGGCAAACCACAGGCGACTTAGGTAACGAGATGAACTCTCC
The DNA here is from genome assembly GCF_022747635.1 of Hetaerina americana. Classification (NCBI taxonomy): domain Eukaryota; kingdom Metazoa; phylum Arthropoda; class Insecta; order Odonata; family Calopterygidae; genus Hetaerina; species Hetaerina americana. The sequence continues at coordinate 33,782,187 of NW_027286763.1, forward strand.
TCCCTGTTGTAAGAAATTCACGCGTCTTTGTGTTTAGCATTAGGTAAAATGTACTCTGATCTATCAAACCGACTTTTGTTCAATTACTGTAGTTGTCCATCATATGGTCAATAATCATCATTGTCCAGTAAACCTTGGCGAAATTTAATTATTTCAAATGTTATCACTTTTTCCTTGACGGAATTCATTAAGATAATGGGATCGTGCCTCTATATCTTGAGAATTTTATTATACATTTACCGGAAAATTATAAATTTCTCTGAGATCTAACTAGTACTAAGAAGTGCATATATTATAGCGCTATAAAGGTGTCTACACATCAGAGGAAAGAAATTACGAGAGACGTAACCCACTTAATCCCAGGAAATTGTTCATAATCCCTCGAATTAGGAAGTCGCTATTTAATTAATGAAAGAAATGACCATCAAAACCTGATTTACATGTCTATTTAGTTGATCCTGCGTAAGTTTTTTTTTGTTTTGTTTCATTTTACAGAGCATTTGAAATTTGTATCATGACAACAAAATACGAGTATACTTAATTATATAGACAAATACCCAGTACTTATTTACTTATGACTCCGTGTTTGACGAGATATCCGGATTATATACCATTATATCGCTCCTTAACCTCTCTTTTCCTGATATGGAAATATCACGCAACAAAAACTACTTTGAGTCCCTGCGAGTGTTCAATAAACCCATTAGCATTGATTTGATCGACAGAAATGGTTATTTCGTGCCGCAAACGGAGCGGAAATGTTAGTTTGAAATCTGACCGAATCGTCTTTTTTATGGATCTCTGTGTGCGCTGACGTTCCAAAAGGTGGCAATTACCATTATGATATGGGACGCACTAATTAGAACTCTTGCAGAAGGTATTCTCCGAACGTAATTATCGCTTCTGGCAGAACGGAGTTTCGTTCAAAGGCGACGTTTGTTATCGGTTATTATCTGCGCACGTCTATGCGTTCTTCGCCCCTCAATTGGTGTCCACGATTCTTGGAATGCCGAGACGGTTCAGCTGGGATTGGAGAAGTAAAGTCACGATCAGTGAAGCCCACTTCTCATTTCAAGCTCCTTTTCTGTACTTTTTATAATTCCACGGCATTCTGCATGTACAACTGTACATCAACAAGCAAACCCTTGCAAGGACGTGTAGCAGCGGGTGTTAGGTCACCAGACATACTACATATATTCCTATGCTTGAACAAACACGTGGCACATTGCCATCTACTCAAAGGGATTGAAAATATACCATTTATGTTAAGGGGTTTACATTTTTTTACTACTTAATACTATTGCCATTATAACGAACCACCTATTATTTAATATTCCCATTTTACAATTTGTGATAGTTTTTAGAAATGTATCGAATATTGACCTCTCCAGACTCCCTATAGTTAATACAATGAAACGCGGACCGCAATTTGACGGGCTTTACATTGGTATTGTAATAGCTACTGTGACAGATCTAGATTAGTACACACCTAAGTTTCGTTTTAACATGTAACCCAATACTGTGGGAAATTGGGAAACCATACCGTGCAATCCTTTCATGATCTGCCCTCTCCACCATTCCATAAAATTTAAACTATTTTTATCAATCCTAAAACTAGGCCCTAACATCTCAGAGCCAGTTCTCAGACAATCCAGATGTGCCATCCCCGTGCTATAATTTCGCTTATTAAGTATATCACTCAATGAATATCACTGCAACCTCTCATTTAGTCATTAGAACTACAAGAAATAATTTAAAACTTTTGGTTTTTTTCTTTTCCATCGCTGGTAAGTTAATATTATAAATATAATTTTTCAATTATATCACTTTAATACAGATCTGTATTATTAAAACCGATTATTGAAGGTCATTTTGATGGCATACGATGAATATGGGTCCTCGCCGTGAGCACCTATTTTTCATTAAAAGCCAGTGGAAACAGAGTCATATATAAAAAAGAGAAATATTGAAACATGTCTCGCAGCTGCACATCGTATCTACTAACTCACTAATTGCATGCAGGAATCTTGGACGCTTCAAATATTTTCATATTCACCCTCTTAGAATTCACAGGAATTAAAATTGGCTGAAAGGTGGAAAGATGTTTAATGGAATCAAGCATAGGCGCTGGAGCATGGTGATATTCATTCATGATGATTGAAAAATACTAAATAAAAATGCTGTATTTTTAAAAATACTTTACCAGTTTCGACGTTTTCACATCAATATCAAAAGTACGATCACCATTTTACTTTTGGCACCTACGTACCTAATGCCCCTACTTTTGTTGATAATGTGAAAACGTCGGAACCGATTACTTATTAAAATAAATACTAAATTAAGGGAAATAATCAAGTATTTTGCAATAAACAGATATACGAGGTTCATCCTGAAAGTAGTACCCGTTCGTGCCGCATGAAGTGCTGACGACGCGAGTAGCCGCTGGACGAGGTCAGATAGCTTCAGTGGCTTGTCTGCCTTCTCTGAGCCAAGTTGCGTGACGCTAGCATTGCCTGTGTTGTTTCTGTGATTGTTTACAATGTTTAAAAAAATTGAGAACGCCGCCAGTTGTGAAGTGAGGGCAGTGATTAAATTCCTCAATGCAAGAAACGTTCGCCCATGTGATATTCATCGCCAATTAAAGGAGGTGTATGGAGACAATGTAATGGACGAGTCGTCTGTTCGACGGTGGTGTCGCAACTTCAACATGGGGAGGGGGAACACACACGACGATGAGCGTTCGGAGAGACCGTCTGTCATTACAGACCAACTGGTGAGCTCAGTTGACGAATTCGTGAGGAACGATCGGCGCGTCACAATTGATGACATCTGTGAGCATTTTCCCAATGTTTCTCGAACAATTGTTCATGAAATTGTTAAACACCATCTGCATTATGCAAAAATTTGTGCAAGATGGGTCCCTCGCGTATCTCAATGAGCTGGCGGCGAAGGACTATGCAGCAGGAATACAGAAACTTGTCACACGTTATGACAAATGCCTTAATTTGCTTGGAGATTATGTTGAGAAGTAGTTTAAAGTATCCTCTTTCAAATAAAATTTTTTATGTTTGTTAATATTTACTTTTGTGTCTTTATTTCACGAACGGGTACTACTTTCCGGATGACCCTCGTATAATTAAAAGACACGGCTTTACTCGCCTGGCCTGGCTAGAAATTAACTTCAATTCCAACTAAGGTTCCACATCTATACAACGAACCGAAGAGAAATTGAATAAATACAGTACCTGTAAACCCTTTTCGCTTCAGCCTACGAGATACAATCACGATTATAAATGCCAAATGTTACATTTCAGATTATCTGTTTCGCATACTACACATCGAAAATAAACCTCAAATTTATTCCTTTTGGTGTATTGCCTTTGTATATCTTTTGACGCATGGTCTTCTCTCCACGGTGTACATCCTTATCGCGGGGAGGAGAGCAACTTCGAAAGGAGTGTGCTCCGAAGGGCATTCATCCACACTCGGGAGGGATTCTCTTGTGTGAGCGATTTTTGCCGATGAAAAGTGGGAAATCGTTGGTGGGCGGGGTCCTTCGGGATCGAGCGCGTGATCTCGAGTTTCCCGAGCGTGATTCGTGCTTAGGGGTCTGTAATTAATTCATCGATGTGACTTCGCGTGTTCCAGGGCTGTGCAGGCTCGCGGACGTGGGGGGGAGGGGGGGATGGCCGCTTAAGAGTCACCCTATCGCTCTCAAAATCCCGTTTACGGGCCTAGTGGGCGTGGCAGTGATTTTTGCCCAGGAAGCGCATATTACCTCACGCGGAAGCGATAAAGAATACTTATTTACCTGTCACTTCACTCCGGTCCGCATCGGAAGGCAACCTCGGGCATGAATGGAAAGCTTTAACGGTACTTGACCCATGCCTAATTTCAAGCGTGCGGTCAGCATGAAGAGGATCGCTCATGAAACGTTCTGAGTGCCCAACCCTTGACTTGAGTTTTCACCCGATGACCGCGTAATTTAATTGTATCAATTTCTATGGCATGCGAAGTGATGCCGTCTCCAGTAAACTGTTGATATAATTACTCAGTCTTGGATTTCTTCAGTACCACGGCTTACAATTGTTAATACTCCGCCAATATCGTGTAAAAGAGCATAAAGTGGTGCTTAAAAATGGTAGACCAAAACCTTTTTATCCCCTATTTGTTTTGCTCTTTTAGGGAATTTACTTTATTCATGAAACTGTTTATTGTATTCAATGGTACATTGAGGAATAGATCAGCCAAGTATGATCCGATAACTACTCTCGTCCCAAGAGATGGTGTCGAATGACCGTCAATTCTCGCGATGTTTCAGCACAAATGTTGAAATACCTTTATTTCTGGCGTGGCTCCTCAAAAGAACCTCTTAGCCCCAACGCCACGCACGTCAAAAAATATTAACAATCCCTACCAAAAATGAAGTTTTCAAGAAAAATATTCAACTAAATTTCAGTTTTCAACTATTTTTATATAAATTTCGAGTGATTAAATGGGCTTTATTGCAATCAAGTTTTTATTGTATAACTATGCAATTTTAATGAAACATTCCTTCCTCTAATATATATATATATATATATATATATATATATATATATATATATATATGTATATATATACATATATATATATTTATATATATATATATATACATATATATATATATAACATTATTTACTATATATATGTAACACTATTTATTTATTATGAATAACTCAATTAATAATAATGTGAATAAATATGCACCTTATTCTCCCTCAAACTTTATCAATTAAAACATGATGGAAAACTTCGCTTAAAGACAGATAGATGGTTTCATGCACCCAACTCTTCATTTGGCTTCTGCCATCTCCTTCCTTATAGCTGCAATTTTCTTTCCGCCACCCGTCAGTAGATCCATTCGTTGTGAGATCGACAGCGAATGATAAGAGTGATTGAACAAGTTAGATTTACTCGCATGGTGGCTAGCGCATTCGCTGGAAAACTCGAGGGTCGAAAGTTACAATTGCATATATCCTGGTCACTGAATTTGCGCTAACCTCTGGAGAAGCTAATGTGTGTAAAAGTAAGAGTTGTGGCTATAACGACTTTATCATTAAATTTCTGCCAAATAGGAACGAATTGTTCTCTTATATCCTCTAGAATTTTATAAATAAAGATAATCTATGCTAAAAGTTTGTACACAAATAGGTCTTCATGCTGTTGAGAACACTCCAGGTTAAAGCCGCAATCAACGCCAGAGAATTACAGGTTAGGGACGTTGGGCGCCGGAATATCTGAGAAACTTTCAGATAACCGAGTCCATTAAGCGAGCGGTCTAAGAGAGCGGCGAGGAGAGGCGCGGAAACTCCCGGAGGAGACGAGCACGGTCGTTGGAATCGAAGGACGCCTGCTAACGCGGAATCGTTCGTCCATTGAAGAGGTGTCGCGCGGCCCCTGAGTGATCCTAGGGTAGAGAATTCGGGCAGCGGCCCACGCCGAACCCCCACTCCCCTCCCTCCCACTCCGTACCCCTTCCCCACACATCGCATTCACTTCCGGTACGCCTCGTGCGGGGTTAAATGTAAACGCCACCGAGGGGCGCATATCCCTGTGGTCAGGAGGGACGAACAATCGGCTTAATTTGCTAGAAACGGAGCAGGGATGTCCCTGCATTGTTAAAGAGATTTTGTATGCGGAGTGGTTTGTTGTTAAGGAGGGTAACTGCAGTCCGGATGACAGGGGAATGGTCCACGTCTCATCTGTGTACGTGGTCTCGTAGGAGGGGGTGGGATGCCGAGTGGTTTGCGGATGAAGGAAGTGTGGTGAGAGTGGGGGAAGGTTTCGCTTGGCGAGCTTCGAATCGCAACACCACGGGATATGGCCGTTGAGAGTGCTGTTTTGAAAAGCCGTTAACCACGCTTCTAACTGAATAATTCTTTGCAAATTTAGTTTAATTGAGCTTAAAGATTTTTTAAGGCAGATTCAGATTGATGGAATTCATGAATAAAAATACCTATTTCAACGTAATGTGAACAAGTAGCTTACGGAAGTCCTTGATAGTATGACACTTTTTCATTTTTATGGTACATTTAGTTGCCGATTTCGTCATTGGTTTGAAGAAACACAACATTATACATACAATATACAGCTCAATATCATTTGCATAGGTAAATATGTAATTAATAGTCCATATTTCGATTTCCAATTTGAGAATATTTTTTATGATCGAAATAAGCAGCCTTCCATCATATCACCCATCTCTTTGTCAATTAAAATACTTCACTTGGTCATATTTCATTTTTTATTTTATTTCTTTCTATAACTCGGCCGTTTTCAGTCATTAGACATTACTTTTTAAGAGGTTATAAACCTAATTGTCTCTTCATTTCCCTCTCTTCCTTTTCCAATGAAAACCCTTGAAAAAATGTGTTATATAGCTTCTTCAATATTACGTACATTTACATGATTCCAGTTCCCGCAGTTAAGTAAAACAATGGCCTATCAAACACATAAATATGCATATGCTCATTTGAATCGACGTAAGTATTTTAAATTGTCGTACCATTCAGCCAAATCTAAAAACATATGTGAGCTCAAGACAATTGTACAGGGCAGAAACCGATTTAGGAGGGAAGTTTTTCACCATCGCTCTTCATTTAACTGCCTAAAACGAAGGCATATAATGTATTGTATAGCACAGTCACCTGCAGCATGAATTCATTGAACGGCGTTTCGATATCCAAGACATTACCATGTTTATACAAGTATTAATAGCATAATACGGCAATTATTGCAGGATGGTGTAGTGTTCCCGTTGGTAAAATGAATAGCGTGTACCAACAGCTGCGTTATTGCCTTTATTAACTCTAGAATCAATCCTGGAGTTGAAGAAACGAGGAGTTAGCACTTGAATCATTTATCACGTGCGTGACCTCTTCCGACTTTTGTACTGAAAAATCGATTGGAGTGGCCAGAAACACAAACATGGATATGTGCAAATAATATTCTATGGTGATTAATGGAACATGTTTTCCAATCACGTACGTACCTGGAGACACGCTTCTCGAAGAAAAAAGTTGAGTTGTCTGAGTGATAGATTTTTCCAGTAGAAACATCAATTTTCCGGAATCCAGGCTTCATTCCCCGCAGATCCAACCTTTTTCTCCTGCCTACGTAAGTGATTGGAGCGATTTTTAATTGATGACTGCTCGTGGCGCTTCTTCAGTCATTCATTTTATTCCGTTGTCATTTCCAAAGATGAATCAGGGAACCTGGCGGAGATTTCCGCAGTTTGATTAAAGGAGTTAACCAGATAATATGCTTTGAATCCAAAAATGTTTTTTTTTTACCGTTTGTCAGGCTTAGTTGATGGTTAGGCTTAGTTACTTACCGCAAATTCTCTCTCGGAAAGAGCTTTTCAAAATCCTCATTTCATTCTCACCGTTAATAACTAATGAACCTCCGTAGTAATTAGCAATATCATTAAGATTTAATCATCTGAGCGAATTTCAGTGATACCTATTCTGCTTTTCCCAATGAACCCAGTCCCTCAACGAATGAGGTTTGAGCGTTTACTGTGAATATAATTATTTAGAGATTCGTGAAAGTGTAATTTTTTCTCTTTGACTATTTCACAAGAATTAAAAGCATATAATTTTGGCAGAATAAAACTCGTGGCTGTTATCAGACGATCGGTTCTGACCTGACTGAGTAGCAAGAAGCTCACAGAGTCATGCTCAGAAGAGAATGTTTTCTCCAGTTTTCCTTCATCCAAACATTTTGGTAGTTGCATAGCAGAAACAAAAGGGTTTTATTTCCTGGTGATCGCTGGCAGAGGGGAAATTATCTGAAGTCAGTTTAGGAAAGTGACGTTTTTCACAAACAGATGAATCAAATGATGAAGTGGGTGTTCAAGTTTTTTATCCAGCTTCTGAAATGTGGACAAGACAATTGATGTGGTCCTCATTCACCCCACTCGGCAACGATCGAGGGTAAGGTTTGTCCCAACCGCATCCCCCCTCTCCCTTTCCCCTACCAGAACAAAGCGCTCCCTTTGTTAGATTAGCCCGCGATAGCCACGGTGTAATTGGCGCGCACGTAGATTTTGAGGACCCCGAGATCCCCTTGTTAGCAGCTTTATTAGCAGCGATGTCACGCTTACGTGGCCGCCCTATTTCCCGGAAAGATATCTAAATGAGTCAATCTGAGCCTCACCCGGCCCGTCCCTACACCCTCGTCGTCCGGCGCAAATGGGGCGCGATTATCCCCCTTGAGATCCACAATCGGACACGCGCGAACAATTTCGGACGGAACCGCTGTCGCCGCCGTGGGAATTCCTTTGCGGATAGATGGAACTAAGGAGGGAGGCTGGCGAGGTGGGGGGAGGCTTCCATTATTCCCTCCGAAGGGAGTGGTGGAACCGCCGGGAATCCATTTTTTGTAATCCCATCGACTTCCCTCCCCCTCATTGTCGCATCCTTCCTCGCAACGATTATTTATATGCTCATCCCTCGACTGCCGGGTACGCCATTGTGCTCTAACGCGGTGGTTAGGGGATCGGCCACCCCATTCCCCCGCCGGACCCCCCTCCATTATTTTCCTCCCCGGCTTTCTCTCCCATCCACTTCCCAACTTGCATCTGCCACCGAACTGGTAACCAACGATGCGCCCTCTTCCCCGCCCAACCAGTGCCTCCCGATCTACAAACGATGTTCTTCGGCCTATCCTGGAGGAAATCTCTCAGGGATCTTTAATAATTTCGAAATAAAGGGTTTTTCATTCATCAGATATGATACCCCTGTAAAAGTGATGCTAAAATGCCCACATTAATTAAGTTCCTACTCCTCTTTCTTGTAGCTGTTTTAGAGAAAAAGTGCGTGCAAGATCGGATATAAAGAGCCTATGATGGCCATTAACGGTCCACGCCATTCCTAGGTACCGTTCAATGCATATTCCTCTCGAATGTCCTTTCAGCTAAAGAGTCTTCTCATATCTTCATTTTCACATCTTCCGTCTGATTCTGGCACTTATACGTTGACAAAATATAACATAATGTAACGTTTGCCAAAATTCAAATTTTTTGGAATTGAAATGTCAGTACATTTGCGACTATTATCTGCAAAATAGCAGGTAGACATCTAGGTACTGCAAAATCACGAAAGTGCACTCATTTCATTAGGCTCAGCAGGTAAGTTTCTGATAGTTGCCACTCGTTTATGGACGTGGACCCGTCGGTCTTCCGGAGAAGCAGTGACCATTCCGTGCCCATTCCAAGTGGGACGTCGTCCCCTCAGTGATGGGGTACGGCCCTTCCCCGTTTCCTTTTCTTTCTGCTCTGGGTCGTGGCGTCGCTCGTTTCGCGCACGAGGAACACAGCGCGCCGGTCGTCGCACCTAGCATACTCGCGGATACCCACGACGGGAGTTCGCCGACCTCCCGGCGACCTCCCGCCTTCCCAAGAGCGGGCCTCTGGCGAGTCGCCGATTTGCGCGCGACCCTAACGGACACTTGCTCGGCCTTCCGCGGGGGGTGCGAGCAGTAAAGCCGCGCTCTCGCCCACGCATGTTCGTGCTCGACTTATTGCCATTGAGACGGGTGGTGGCGGTCACTCCGAGGCGATGCCACCATTGCACCCTGGATACGTGGGAGACGCTCGGTAGAGCGAGTTCGCATGCCGCCACTAGAGTGACCCCAACTCTCGAAACACACTGATTCGTGGAAAATAGAATGGTTTCCTCGAGGCAATGATCCATTTACAATTTGTTGAGTCTTCAATCGAAATTTATTACTTGACCGACATTCAAGTAAGGAAGTCATTCCTGTAAGAATTTATCTCATGTAATCGCTGGCATGTCATTATTGAAATAAATTCATCATTAAACTCAATACTTGGATTTAAGATATCGACTAACTCTGAAGGTACTGGGCGCATTATTATGAAGTTCCTGGCCACAAAACTAATTTTTATCATTTCCTTTATTCTTTGTTTCTATGATTACAGAATTGTAATATTCTACCTCATTACGAACGGATTGAATGCTACTCTCTACTTAATCTTCCTTCGGACATGAATGAGCCAATGTAGTTTGCTGTTTCTTCATCCAATGAAGGAAATATGACCGGAAAACAAAGTCGCATATCACAGGATTATTTTACCTAGATGATATTTTAACCAGGTGCATAAAAAACTATACGGTATTATTGAGACGCTGATCCCTCTTTTGGAGTCTTCAACGTGATTAAATTCAAAAAGATTCAAAGAATTCTACTCCCCGCTAATTTCTTTTCATACTAGAGGAGCGTGATTGAATATTTCTTTTTGGGTTATTGCTAAATTGTTTGAAAAGGATAGCTTTTTCATGTGCTCGTATGTCCTCTTGCCGTTTCAGATGGCTAACTTGCTACGTCGTTCGTCAAAGAAACCTTTAACAATGCTGGGCACGCCGGAGTCGCAACTGTTTTCCTTTCTCTACCGCCACTCTTACCTTGACATTTTTCTTCATAACCGCGATACGGAAATTAATTCATGGCGCTATGCTCACATTACCCTATTCTTTTGATCTACCTTCACGGATCTCCTCCCGTATTACACGGCCTCCTTGGCCAACCGCCATGCTAAACTTCGCCCTTCTTGCACCAAGCAACCTTTACCAAGCCCATCACTTCTTCTCAATTCGTATTAGCGTAATCTGTGAACCTTCAGAGCATAGCTCACTACCGATTTCACTTTATCTCCACCGCTCTCTCCCTCTGGCGTCACTTTTCCATTTCCTTCAATCCTGTATCTTGAGTTGAATTGTTTCACCGTTACCGTCAGACTATTTTCAATGAGCGCCAAGAATAATCTGTCGGGTATTTATTCATCGGTGGCAGAAGCTTAAAGAACGCGTAGAACCACTCCCCCTTTTACCTCCTCCCTTTCCCTTCACATTCGAACTTCCCTCCCGCTGTTTCCCTCGCGACGACTCCCCGTCGCAGTACACCTTTCCCCGTGGGGCGATCTCACCCCGCCGCCTTCCCTCCCGGAGGGGCGCGCCTGCCGAGGTGAGCCCACCGCATCACACTACTCGCACCCATTCGATCGCGGCCAAGGACATCCCAAACGAAATAGAAGGAAATTGAAATATTCCTCACCACCGCACTGCCGGCGGTAACATCAATGAGCGGCCATCGACATCGGAGAATTGCCGTTGATAGAAAAAGTCTCCCACGATAGTAAACATGTTTTGGTAGTCTCGTGTTTCCATTGCATAAGTGGATGCGAACTGATTGTTTCCATTTTTTATAACCATTAGTTCATAATTAGAATTGAAATGATTTTACATTGACCTCTTTCAGTTGTGCATTTATTATCATCCTTTTAATATAAATAAACTCTTTTACTTTGAGATGAAATCAATTCAACATAGGTTTTAACTTCTCATAATTTCTTGAATCATTGAAGCTTTTTTAATATTCCTTTGTATATGAAGATATATTTGAGGGTAATATCATCAAAATATTTCATCGAAATATTTAAAGAATAGATTAATTCTTTGCATTACAATAAACTTTAATCAGGACTGTTTGCAGTTCGTATTGTAGTGCAATGCGAATTAACGAGGATGAATGCTGCCTAGATTTATCATTTCTAAATTCTACTTCTATTCATGCCAGGCAAAATTTGTTTCTCCTCATCTAGCCCGTTCAGCTGAGTTCTCTTTCAACTTGTTGGTATATCTATCTTCTCACGTTGCCATGATACCTCTTCCACTCACTTTCTCTGTTTCTCCCTTCCGAATTTCCCCAGAACAACTTCTTCATCCCTTCCCCCGGCAAGGAAAAACCTACTCTGCTGCTTTTCCTCTCTCCTGAATATTTCTTCCAGCATATTCAGTTTTCACATCCATTGTTATAATAATTTACAGACACTTTCTTTCTTTGAATGGTTAAATTTTAAACCATGCAGCAATATGTTTGACATCAAAGTCTTTTAATTCTTTTCTTTACACTGTTAATACGTAAGTACATGCATGTATTTCCCAATCTGTTCATTTCTGTCCAAAGTACTACAAAAATAGGTTAACTGTTTAATCATCTATAATTCTTGCTCTCATGTTTTTTGTTATTTTATCTGAACCTTCTTTCACTTTGATAATTTTCATCATTTTCCCCAATCCGTGATTTTTCGATGCTAAACATTTATCCCATTTATTCTCTATAAGATGCTCAACAAGGATGTTCAATTCTTTATCTCGCAGAGTAACTAATCATCTATCATTCTCAAATTAAAATATTTTTTCTCCTACATCCTTGCGTACCGACTCTTAATCAATGCCTTGTATCTCAAATTCCCTCCTTAGCATATGCGTGCTAAAGTGAGTGCGAAAGTGTACACTCCCTTCTTCCTTGTTCGACACTTCACTATTCTCTTACTCCGTTATCCCTGAATGTTTTCATACTTAACAGAAAATCCAAAAACAAGACAAGTGGTTCTTTACGCTGGACCCCCATGATCTCCGGAATAGCGTCCCATTACCCTACGATGGCGGGGCGGCGAAGCACTGTCTCTGAGACCTGAAATTATCATTCCGATTCATGATGATGCTTTTAAAGTATCAATTATCCCTTTTGTCAACACATTTTCCTTATTTTAGTACAGTGTACTAAAATTAGGAAAAATAATAGCGAGCCTTTCTTGGTATTCTTAACCTTAAAATAATTTCATTTATATGATACGAATTTTCTGCGCAAAAATATGACCATAATTACAATGGTATCTCTATTTCATAACTATAGCTCATTGGACAGGTATGTCATAGTTTACCGTTCCAACCAACTTATTTCTAATGACAGTGTCACAATTTATGTAATGTAAATAGCGATCGCCATATAATATGAATTGAAATGTAATATTATATTTAGTTCCTTGTAATCGGAAGTCGACGTAGGTGGTAATATCGATACGATTGGCCATCGATGCTCATCCTCCTGTGGAATGCTCGATCATTCGGGCATCGAGAGCGCGACGGCTCACGGAACCTTCGTAGTGTGACACGCGAGAGCAGCGCACACGGCTCTTCGCGGCACTAGTCACCACTCGCTTTTCCCTGTACTGGGGGTCGCCGCCGACCGAAGATGGAGTGAGGTTGGCGGGTTACGAAGGGACAGGGGAAGCGGGGGAGTAGACTCCTCGGGGGGGAGATGGGTAATCGCGATAATTACGCGTTGGGCTCGGCAGCGCGTCCACGTCGGCGAATCCAACTCGCGTCGACGCGCCAAGACGACGGCGCTTCGACGAGCGAGTGTGCGCTCTTTGAAGAGCGGATGCGGAGAAAGGTCATGCATTGTCTGAATCGCTTGCACATGTTGAGGGGGGATTATGTGGAAGAAGAAGTTTGCTTAAATTATCAAAATGCTTAGCTTCTCACCAATATATGATCGCTTATTATATTTTAAGAACTCTCACTCCCCCACCTATCCATCATAATCGTTCCTCTCTCACCTTTAGCCCGCCGCCGCAAATTCTTATAAACTACTCATCCCACTCTTCGACTCGCTGCTTTTCAAATGTCTGTATTTATGTAAACACCTATCTGATAATGGCCCATCACGTTGAAACCGGTTAATATTCCAAATTGAATTTATGGTCAGGATCAGTTAAGCGTGCACAATGAACTTTTCCATTCCTCTGTAAATATTGTGCTTGTTAAGATAATTTAAATGAAAACTGCCAGAAGTAGCTGTCAATCGAGATTGTTCATTTTTTATCCTTCTTTTTCAAGTCACATTTTTTTAAAGATTTAGTGTCGCGTAGGAAAAATGAAACACAATTGTACAATGAATATTAATCTTGGATTTCCTATGTTTCATTCGGATTGCACGATGAAAAAAATTCTCCAAGTAGTGGTGAAAACAGTTTACTAGAATTAAAGTTTATTTAAATGCTATTGATCTACATTAATCTAGGTACTACTAAAAATATACAGCAAAGACATTTTCATCATGCAATGAGTAAATATTCCCTAAAATGTGGAATGAAAACATTAATTATGTCGATACTCTCAGATTTTACGGTTGGTGGCGAGCACCAGCCTCGCCCGTCTAACGTTTTCGTAATACCTCAAGCGCTCGCCGTGCGATCAGGGGTACGTGTGCGCCCCCTCCTCCCACCGGGCACCCGCGGAGAGCGGTACATTGTCCACGTCTTCATATTCCGACTCCTCCTAACCCGAATGAAGCTATTTGTCCCCCAAGGAGTCCGCCGCGACCGCTCCGACCCACGAGTTTACGAGGAGGCCGAGGGATGGAAGGATATTCACGCAACCCATCCATACCCAAGAGAGCATCCCAAGGGCAAAGTTTACGCGCGCTCCCCTCTCCCCCGCCTGAACATTGCGGGGAAGGCAAAGTAGTCGGACGGACGATGTGATGCCATCTCGAATATTGCTCATACAAGCCCTCGCCTTCCCCCTCTCCCCGCCAACCGACCCAACCCTCCCGCTGCGGCAGTGTGGGGGAGGCCCACGGGGAGAGGGTTTGCATGCCCCCCGAGGATGATGCGTGGGACGGGGGAATGAGAAGGGAGGGGAGGGAGGTTGGGGTCGGGACTTGGGTTTTGTGGAGACGTTATGTTGGAGCAAAATCCCAGCCAAAGTTATGTCTCCCTCAATTCCCCGTCCGCACCTTTCTTCCCCTTGCGGGACCGAAAGGGGAGAGAAGGGTTTGGTGGAAGGAGACAGAGGTGAGGGGGTGGCAGGATTTCCTCTCCACGGGAGACCAAAATCTTCTGTTTCCTCAACGCGTCGCCCTAAGCCCATCCCAATCCAAATTTTATGATGCGGGTGGCGGATCCGTATTTGTCAGAGGCAGGATCGGATTTCCTCCGAGAGAAACAGAGCGGGGGTCATCGATAGACGAGTGAATGAATGAAAGAGACAAAATAACCCCCGAGGCACTCTTGTGGGCACAAAGCAAAAAAGACAGCGAGAGAAAAGAAATCTAAAAAGACAGTAAATCACTTGCCTAACTCCTTTTGCAATGATTTCATCGATGAATAAATATTGCGATAATAAATCGCATGATTCATGCACCATTCTATGGGGTAAAAAATGCTTATTTTATTTTATCTTAAGAATACGTAAATTGCTCTATTGGGCGTCTAAAATTTTATTATTTTTTCAATTTAATTTTTACTCCCCTTTTCTATACCTAGCTGAGAAACATTTAATGGACAACGGTGTTTGAGGCTCTGGTTAGGAATAAATACGTATCCTTCTTGCAATTAATAAAGACAAACTTCCAAATCATATTAATAATTGGAAAGTCCAATTTTTTTACGTGGTATGTTTACGTTTCTAACATTCCGATATTCTGTAAAGGGAGCAATATTGTATGCTCTGCATATAAACTCATCTTTTTCTGCAGGTAAACTCGTCAGATTTAAAAAATGCAACCTGCGTATTTCATCTAGTTAATAGAAATCGAATTCACGTGTTCGCTCTCTTTGTAAACCACAGAGAGTGCGCTGTCAGTCTATCAAGACCTTTGGATTTCGACCTTTCAGGTAAGACAATTTTCTCAACCACAACCTCGTCACGGACCCCGGATCAGTTAGCGATACGACTCCTCCGATGGTACTTTCAGATGTGCGGATAGGTAAGGTGAAAACTCTGTTCTTTCCCTTAATCATATTTCAACGGCCAGTGACCGATTTCCTCCACGTTTTGCATTCCACATCAAGGAAGGTTTCTTAGAGCTGACAAAATGAATGGTTTTGTGTGTAACAGGTCAAGAGAAGTTCAAGATAACATCCCAGGAAGCCAAAGAGAATCGAAATCCGGGCTGCGTGAGCCAACCAACGCAAGCGTTTAACCAAAACGCCTTGCCGGTGGAATTGTGAAAAAAACGCGTTTTCATAATGTGCCAGAAGCGGCGCTGACGTTTTCAACTCGACTCGCTGCAATCCAACGCGTCATAAATATTCTCCCTTCATGTTCACGCCATAGTGGAAAACAGCGCCATTATTAAGTGGCGACGGCGTACGCATAACACGTGCCTCTGTCCCCGAGGGGGAGAGGAGGGTGGAAGACCTCCGTCTCCCCCGTCCAGAGCCCAACCCTTCCGCTGAGCTCCAAATAGGAAGAGCCGGCAAAGACCAGCTAACAGAGGTCGGGAGAGGGTGGAGGAGAGACAGATAGGGTTTCCAGGAGGTGTAAATGGGGGGGGGGGGTTGAGTGGGCGTACGTCTTACTTTGGGAGAAGAGGAAATCGCTCGGGGGACGCGGTTACCTGTGAGAATAGGAACGAGGGATATATACCGTCGATAGAAATATATCGAATTGATAGCTGCATGGCAGTGCGAGTTATGTAGGTTTATGGTGCAAAACTACGTTACAGATTAAATGTACGGGATCATATGGAGTAACTCGGAACATATCGGGCACTTAGAAGTCATTAATAACCAACCTATTATATGGCCCTGTTAGCAGAAGAATATGGGCGTCCACCATAAAGAAACGCCTAATTAGGCAGGTGGCGATGAAATTTAATGAACAATAAATTAGAGGCCTTATATTGAGGAGGAAATTCCGCATTTGGAATCTGCGAAAAGAATTCAAGATCTATTCAGGCAAGTTGTTAATCATGGATTTAGGGAAAGGAAATTCATAGGATTTCAGAAAAATTGTTACGAGTAGAAAGTAAGTAAGATTGACGAGCGTAGGCTTTGCTTAGAGTTTTATAAACGCACAGTGCACACGAGTGTACCTCTTAAACCGTAGTATTTCTAATCACTATATCTACAGCTTATTCCTGCCGCATAAAAATATTGATAAACTGCGTAAGTCTATTTAAACACTCGTTTTTCCCTCACGCAATCTGAGATGACTTCATAACCACTCAGGTACGCGAATTTCCCGTGAAGACTTTTTTGTCATATTCTATTCCTCTTTAGTACCCTTCATCGTGAATACTATTCACGTAATTGAATACTTGCGCCGTAAGTTCACTTTCACGTGTGCTAGTGGCCGCTCTGGGTGAGTATTCTCATGATGCAGGTGGTAGAAGTTAAATGCGAAGTAGGAATATCTCCAGTTTGGTATATACATTATGATTGCAAACCTATGTATCGGCATCAATTTTCCCGTTACCATGAGTTTAAATGAAATTACTTGCAGCGCACAATTTTCCTATAGTGGAGAGAAACGGAGCTATTTACTTCAAACAGTAGTTCAAGAGATTGAAGGAAAATTAGACAGTCTATTGAAAAAGGACAGTGAAAAGTGGAGGCATTATTTAACTTACTATTTCAGATGGAGCACGATTTGAGTGAATAACTTTCGAAAATTTTGCATTAAACTTTAAGTTTTGCATTTTCTGAGTAGGTGTGTGTATATATATATATATATATATATATATATATATATATATATATATATATATATATATATATATATATATAGTATTTTATTAAAGAAAATGTATGTATGTGTAGTAACTGTATGCATAGTAAATGAATAAAAAGTAGGTAATGGGCTAAAAATTAATTTTTTTTAATGCAGGAAATCCACACATGAAAGGGTTTTGAAAAATTTAGAAAGATTTTTGTTGATAAAACCAAACCCATCTATCATTGTTACAGCCAATAATAATGGCATTTTTATCTCCGTGGATGCTCTCCTCTCGGGATTATCTCCTAATAATATGAATACTTAATCATAAATGGTATAAACGCTAGAGTGTGCCCACAACCTCATGTTGTTACGTATAAGCATTGGGTCAACACAATAGATTCTTTTAATATCGTCTACTTCTGTTTGCAGACATTTATTCAAGTTGGGTGATAACGTATATAATACCCGTGACGGATTTGGACAGTTGTATGCGAAAAATATTTCAGGGAAGGTAAAAAAAAGTCTTTAATAACAATGAAAGAAAGAGAAAAAGACATCCGCTTCAGATGACGACTTATGAAATATATATTGTTAAGGGCTGATTGAAATCAGTTTGTGCGTGGAGTTCGCTTACATTCTCGGTAAAGTAGTTGAATTGTAAATAAAGTCGTCGGAGGCCTCAGTCGCATCCCTAACCCCCGTTTCCAAGGCAACCATCAGGGGGGGGGGGTATGACCCCCACCCTGATCTGCCATCTCCCACGGGAGGGAAAAGGCACCAGACCGCACCCCCTCGGCGCGAAGGGAGCCACAAACCTCTCCCGCACCCCCCTGCCCCGCCCGCCCACTTCCCCCGCGACGGCGCACTCGGTCGATGCCGCCGCTCGTGGCGGGCATTCCCTCACGTCGACCCGCGTCGCCAGTTGAGGCCACGCCCTCTTCCTAGAAGGGCACGCCCCCATGGACCACTAGCCACGCCCACGCGAGGTGGGAGGAATGACAGGAGGAGTGTGAGGTGCCGGCTATCATACGCCTTAATCGTCGTCCTTGCGCATCCTCTGTCATCCCTCCACCTAATGATAATCTTGCAAATCGACCATTTCTGGAGTTAAGTTCTCAATCCATGAATTTGACGGAGTAAATGTTGATTGCCTCCTGCTACGCAAGGTCGGGATCGATTGACACGGATGTCAGTGTTTGATTCGACCCAATATACTTCATTCTTGCAGTGCTCACTGCACACGGAATAGGCCTTATTAAAAAACATTTATGCACGGTAGTAACTTTCGAAAGTCAGAGGATGCCACAATTCTCTATGGTGTGCTGTAAATTCTTGATAGACTACTTAAATCATAAGCTTTAATTGATAATCAGGCAACACTTGGTTTGAGAAAACCTCCGTACGTACTCGACTGCTGTATCATACCGTTAGAATTTTTCGCCGGATTTGCACGTTTAAAGGTGAATTTAATTAAATGTTTCAACGCAATGTTCGCAATATTCTATCACGTTCGCTGCATCAGGAGATGGTGACATGAGAAGAGGGTTGGGAGGAATGATTCAGGAGTGGGGTCGGTGAAGGGCCGGTGGGGAGTGTAGGGGGGAAAACAATGGTGATACCCCGGTGATTGGTGCATGGCGGTAGCGCAGCTCCGGCGACCGGAGGTTAATAAGTGGCCGCCGGTGTATTATACCTGCGAAGCGAGGAGGGGTTGGGTGGTGTCGGAGGATGAAGTGATGTGGGGACAGGGGAGAGAAACAATAAATATGGGGAGGAGAGAGCTGAGAGAAGTGCATACGTGATATTACCTACTCGTTATTACTTCCATTTTTTATTAAAATGTATTCTATCTTGCTGCGGCTAGCGAATTAGGGAAATTAGAAAGGCATCATCGGTATTCACACCCAAAGAACTATCGTACATCCTTCAAGACTTTGGAAATGTTTATGAATATATTAAAATACCATGTGCTTTGAATCATTCCCAGCATAACATACCTAATCATCCCACTTGCTACCTTCCAATTCGTTTCCCAACTTCTCTCCAATCACGCGGCTAATCATGCTTACATCGCATCCCACTACACCTCAATAAATATTTTTTTAAACCCTACATTCAGTTTTTCTAACCTGCCCCAATTTGTTGTGCCAAATGCTTATTCTCTTCTTTACCCACACAATTTGAAGTAGGCTGTCATTAAATACCTTACCTTCCGGAAAGTAAATGAACGTTTAAGTAAATATAAGCAGGCATTTTTACGTAAAAACCCACACGATTCATTTAAAAAATAGAAATAGAGATTACTTCATTCAAGCCATCGTTATGGTGTGTGGTAGAGGGTGATGAAGATACCAGGCATGCAACATCAAAATTGAATGTTCCTCTAATGCTTGTCGACATTACAAATTACATATAATTATAATAATACGCATAACTTTTACAACAGCTGCATGGAAATTATTTGTAACAAAGTGCAAAGATTTTCTGTAAGCATGGGGGCTAACAATCAGCAACAAAATAAATACAATAAAATAATAGATGATAAAATAATGACAGTATACTAGCCTACGGAGAATGTTTCCCTAGCCTGTTCGTTTACGATTATTCTCATCAATTACCGTTCGTGGGAAAACAACATCTGAAGTTCGTTTATTCTACAGTTGGTCTTGTTTTTCTAATTTTTATAATCTCTCCCGCCGTAATATGACGAGACTAATCATGTTACTTTTTAAGCACGTCGCTACTTTTTTTTCTCTCCTTTTAAGTAATAGACGTTTGTTTTTGTCATACCTAAAATACTTAAAATACTGAATTTTTTTTAGGCTGCTAAATTTATTGTTTACATGATTTTTCAAAACAACCATGGTACCTTCTTCAATAATTTAAAACTCGTTTTTTTTCATCACGTTATATGAGAAAGATGTTTGTAACGACAAATATTTCAATTGCACTATGTGACCACAGTTCTTCGCGTATTTTTAATGTTTGGAGTGGATGCACACATCTCCTGCCACACGCCTTACCAGTGGAAAACGGGATATCATGTAGATGCAAATTTGCTCGAAGAAATGTATTATTTGATTCCAGATACATGCTTAAAAAAAGGTATTCCAATCAAGGCCACACGCCATGGGTCCTCATCATCGTGATCGGGCTCCATTCCGGCAAACAAACATGTTCGATGAGTCGGCGACGCAATGCAAGTGTTCCAAATAAACATACTAAGGTTTGATCGATGCACATGACAGGAACTGCGCCCTGAGCCGTGAGTTACTTTCTCCTCTTGGCGATGTAAGTCAGCCGGCCTCAGTTCACTAGTAGCCGGATCGCCATCATCTCGCCGTCGTGGAAGCTGCGCCATTTTTTTTAATGAGAAACCAGTTCCTCAGTATTTCGTATGCGAGGACGTTCTTGCGCTTCCCTACTTGAGTGCTCGTAAGCCTAAGATTGACATTGACGAGTGTCACGCGTCATGAGGCACACTAGAGGTGCTTACGGGGTTCAGGGTTGCATGGTGGTGCAGGGAATGATGGACGTGGGAAATTGGTTTGCTTAAATTATGGCTCAAGATATGTTAGTTATACCCTGCCAGGCCATTTCAGTCGCCATTACGGCGTGAGGAAAGGCGTTAAGATATGTACATTAATTGTGTAAATGTAAGAATTATTAATTTCGAGCAAAGAGATCGTGCATTTCTTTAATCTATCCATTTTTAAATGAACATACTGAGAAAGTGAGCGCACGCAAATGGGATTACCTATACTGGAATATAGCAATTTACTCTTCTCGATTGATAGGTGAACTTGCTCTCACCGAAGTAGATGTACTTAGGGAAGTCATTTGTGAGACTCAGGTGACCGCTGAGCACCTTAGAATACAAAGAATATAATAATAGTGCGGCTGTATGTAGAAGTGAAGTTGGGCGCTGGGAGAAGATGAGGTCAAGGGAGGGAGGAGCTCGAAACCCGGTGATGGCATTAGCCTGCTCTTGAGGAATTCCAGCCGTGGGCAACGGCTGAAAATACATCATCACGGTGAGACCTTACGGTACTCACTCAATAGCAGCGTACCGCATTAATTTCTAACAGTCGCCCAGTTTAGAGCGACCAAATCCAATGTGCCCTTCGTCCGAATGATTCAAATTATGAGCGATATATTGATAAATGCAAAAGCTCGGATAGCCCGGATAGCTCCGGACATGTTGATTATGTATACATGGGAGGGTTATAAAAATAGAACAAAAGTTAGCGGTGTGACAAGGCACTGGCATCTTATTTGCTTTAATTGTGTGTTTCTTGGTAAATAGCACCTTAGTTTTGATTATTTCAATGACTGAGAATCTCATGTCAGTAGAATGTGGATTTTTTTGTGATAGAGGTATTGTGTTTAGATGTTTATTGTTTGTACATTCTTCTGCCTAAATTGATTGTTTTTTCCTGATAGAGATTGTACTTGTGATATTCATTTTATTGTTTAAATGTTGGTTGTGATTCCAAAGAAACTGCGGGAGATGCCGCAACAGTAACTTTTAACGGAGTCATCCGCTAATGTGCATTTTAATGCAACAATAGGTCAGCAGGAATAGTATAGGTCAGCAGAAATATTAAATCAATGATTGGATCCTAAAAGATATACACTAGAGCAAAGTTGATTTCGCTAAATGAGTAAACTGAAAAGTTTATGGACTCAGTCCGAATATTCTCACTTGTAGGACTGACTGCTCCTTATTCTTCAAAGTTGTGGTTTATGAAGCTTGGAATCTCGGACAGAGAAAAAAGTAACACACCATAATATCACTCAAAGTAAATGCGTGCCGCATTCTTTTCCCTATTCTCTTCAAGCTGCCGAACTACATGGTGAGAAATGAAATGAATTAATTTATGTGATATAATTGAATTATGCTGCTCGATTGTATCATTGATTATTGCTAGTCCCAAAGAGCAACTTCGGAAACAGCAGAAGCTATCTCCAGTGACCTCACGATTTCTCATTCGGTGGCGATTTGTCTTACTTGAGTGGGCTTGTGCAATCCGTTATCGTATTGAACGTCCGGCAATAACGCAATTAATAGTTGCTGTAAAATACGATAGTATAATTTGGTCATCATACATTACTGCCTGCCAGCATAAAATAATTGACGTCACACTGTCGTAAACTCCACTGATATTCTTATAATCTCTCTCCCTCACATGGGGAAGCTCAGCCATAAGAAAAAAGAATTATCGCCCCTAAACGCTGCGGTGAAAAGGGTATTAAAACCGTTTTATGGGCCATAATTTACATGCCCTAATAACATACGACCCTTGCGCTCGAAATTGCCCCGTTTGCCCACTCTGACCCCGTGGTCAAGAAGACACAAGTTCTCTCCTCGATTGGGGGAGATGTGGTCTCCTCCCTCCATTGCCACCCATGCGCACTTTGCAATCCCCCATCCTCATTCCGCCGCCCGCACCCCCACCCTACCCTCGCCCGCTGCCCTCTTTCGCCCGCCACCCCCACATGCAAGCCCTCCGAAAAACACTGCTTGCCCTCTGCTACTCTCTGGCGACAGAGGGCCACTTGCACGAAAAATTTTCCAAGTGCCGCAGCATACGAGAAATACGATATGAGGTCGTTGTTAGGCACTTGCGAGAGTTATTGTTATTGCCGAGGCTTTGTCACCTGATCGTAGCACCTTATGATGGTCCTATGGCTCATGTCGTTCGGCGCGTTGCATAATTAGTTATGTTCAAGGCTAGTTTCTCATCGAATGGACGAAGTGGATGGTTTCCCGCGAGTCTAACTCTCAAGGAGTGAGGAGAGTAAGGGCCGGTGACTTCCAAAGCTTGTGGCTTCAATCTAAAGTCAACACAATTTAAACGTGCCTCATTGATAAGCCCATGGTAGTACCCATTCGTTCATTTCTCTAAGAATGTGGGGGCACCGATTCAGTATTTCCTAAGGATTAAAACACTCCATAAGCCCCTTCCCACGGGCTTCAGGACTCTAAAGGGTCAAAACGGAACCTGGGATAGATAGCATGCGAAAACTATGTATATATATATATATATATGTATATATATATATATATATATATATATATAATGGTCGCGGTAGTCCAGGTGTATAGCGTTGTGGACTACTGACGGAGAATCCGGGTTCGAGTCCCGGGGAAGTTTCTCTGGGCGCCCTTAGCTCCACCCCAGCTTTGTGATTTTTCGGGTACAAGGCCTTCCTAGGAAATCATAGCCGGCTGAGGAAAAGGTCTTGCCCCCCCCCTACCAGGATGTGTGAATGTCACAAGCCGTTGGGCTTAGTACTGGGTGAACTCTACGATCATCTATCAAACCGACCTTAGGGTTGATTACTGTGTTTATGGTTATATACTCGTGTGTGTATATACATATGTGTATGTATATAAAAAAAATATATATATACATATTTGTATGTATATATATATGTATATATATATATATATATATATATATATATATATATATATATATACATACACACACATATGTATATACATATATATGTGTGTACATAAAATATATATACACATATATATGTATATATACATAATTATTTAAATATATAATTAAATGGGTGGTCTGAAAAGTTTCCGACCTAACAAAGATACAAGACATTTTTTTCGGACACTTCCGAGGAGAACAGATATTTGTCGGAAACTCTTCAGACCTCCCTCGTACAGGTCGTAACGACGGTTAATCATTTGTGTCAGATTATAAATAATCCACCAAATATTTTATCAAAACCAGACATTGAGATCAATTATTTATGGGAAAATCACTGCTGGCTACACGTTTGTAATTAACCCCGAGTGAATCCCACAGAGGATTTTTTGCACTGTTGATTCGTCCTGAACGGACTCGTTGAAATGAGGCGATTTATATAATTACCCATGGGTATCATTTAACGAGGTTAATAAAACAGCTATTCATGTATAATATTAAATTTTGTGCAATTCCTTTGTAGATGAAATGGAAAAGAAAAATTCGTGAGTTGGTCGAAAGTCATGCAGTGGTTTGTCACCGGCTCCTGAGGGAGCGCTAGAGGCTCCCATCCACAAAGGGTGCGGGCACCACCACGGGTATGACGCATCGTACATTTGAATCATTAGTGACGCCTAAGCCTAGCAATAAACGTCAAGGCTATAAGCACTGCTCCTTTCCTGCAAAGCCAGCCAATATTCTTCCATTTCTTTCCATATATGTTCATTTTTCGTACCACGGAACAAGCTAAGTGTAGGGATTACACTATTCGTCAACTATTGATTATTGGTCTACATTCCCCGAAGCTATACAATCAAACGTATTTTTGTGGATTATTTGCCTATTTTTTGTCAATCGCGTTTTCATGGTTTATATAAAGCTGGGATCATACATTTAGGTTAAACGCGCATAGATACTGCGGATGGGGTAGACTAGTTAATATAGATTAGTGTATAATGGGATTAGGGTAGCGTTTTCAAAATTAAAACTGCAATTTACCGCTGTTTCCTACACTGTGGGCTGTGATTTATGGATGGTGGATATGATAAACAGCATATAAACCCTTAAATAAAAATCTCTATTAACTATTGAATTAATTATTATCTTTTCTCTTCTGTTTCTTTATTAACTTGCCGTCTGTTTTTCACTTTAAAGAATTTTTTATACACATTGCCCGTTATTTAATTTTCATGGACAAAAGCGTAAATAAATTGCAGGTAAGTTTCCTCCGCTATTTCTTTTTTTTTTAATTTCTATTTATTACGCTTCTTAGAAATAGAGGTGGCGTGTCTTGACCATTCGTGAGCAGTGAGATGCTAACGAGTTATCCATTGCATCAGCTAATTGATAATGGAGGGTTTTGCTTAAAATGCGCTAAAAGCGACAAAGAGATGTTGGCATAATCTGGCCATTTTGTGTCTACCGCGATCCAAAGACACCCAGGAGAGTGGCTACAATGTCAAGGACGTGCTCACCTGCGTCTCCGTGAGGCTGAGTGACTGCGCCAGTTGCTTCCTCTCTGCTCCGACCACGTAGTGGTTCTTCTCGAAGGCGTGCTCCAGCTTGAGCAGTTGGCTCGGGCTGAACGCGGTCCGGATCCTCTTGGGCTTCCGGAAGGGCTGCAGGAGGAAACCCGGAATGTCCGGCCCTGGTGAATGGACGGACGATTAGAGAGCAATCATAGTGTATGAATAAAATATTATCTAATCTATACCCAATATAACCACACACACATATGCATGTATATTTATCTATAAATCTATGTGTGTATATGTATATATATATATATATATATATATATATATATATATATATATATATATATATATGATGGCATATAATATGAATTTTTACATCTGTTATTCACGGTATCATTCTTGTTTTGTATTAAAAATAATTAAATGGAACTCCGAGTAAAATATTTTCCTTATTCGAATAACAAATAAAATAATATAAAATAAAGATCTTTCTTTGTATTATAGGGGTGATACTTTCTCTCAAGCTGAAGTTATTAAGCTGAACGCATTAGTCCGATTTTAGCTTTGGCATGAAGAACACGACCGGGCTCTATGACTCCCTCCGTTAAATGAATTGTCACTTTAGGGTAATTATTTATTTATCAGACTTTCCTGGGACAGCTCAAGTTTATTAATGACCGCCTAAAATCCTATACGCAGTGTTATCTTATTCAAGACCGCAATTAGTTATTTCCTGAAGGGAAATAACCAAGTGCGGTCTTGAATATTCCACTGATAAGTCTTGAATTTCTTTCACTGATAAGTCTTAAAGGTCTTGAATATTCCACTGATAATTTTCCGCTGATAGTATAAAAGTGGTCTGATTGACTTACACTTTAAAATATACCATTAGTCAGTAAAAAAAACCTCAAGCATAACATTTCATCTCATTATTACAGACAAGACGAGTTTCGTTTCCAGACGTTCGTTCGTAAATGTATTTAAGGAATTTTGCCCGTATATGTGAGTCGTGAGGTTACACCTCTTTAATCGAGTTTAGGAAAATACAAGGTTAATTGCCGACAATGATTAAAGTAAAATAGACGGCAAACAATAATACGGCACCGTGGATCATATCGAGTTATATAGTGATTATTTTCAGAATTTTATAAATTTCGCAATTTCGG
Organism: Hetaerina americana; assembly: GCF_022747635.1. NCBI lineage: Eukaryota > Metazoa > Arthropoda > Insecta > Odonata > Calopterygidae > Hetaerina > Hetaerina americana. Next base: position 33,808,682 of record NW_027286763.1, read on the forward strand.
CTCTCGTGTTGGTAAGTGAAATCTAAATCATGTAATTCATTTGTTCAATTACGGATTCAATTATATTAGGTATTATCTTAAGGTATCGTTCATGTTCCGGGAATATTCTCTAGTTGAATGTCATCGTGCTCGGAAGATACTGCGGAAGAGGTACGGCTGAATTCCGCAATGCACCTTTTATGCACGACATTCAAGAGCGGAGCTCATGGAAGTCGATGCCCGTTTGGAGTCGAGTAAATCGCTTGGCCCTCAATTCAGTCCCCAGGGCTCTCGTTGGAATATGTCACAAGTGTCAATTGCGAAATCCACCTCGCCTATTCGCTTTACACGTTCCTGGCGGGGTAGCGCATCCACTCGTTGTATCATAATTGTATTTGTAAGTGATGGGATGAGCACTTGCGCCTTAAAATTGGGCTTGGCTAATTTTTGGCATCATCGTTTTTTTAATGTTGTCAAAACGTTGTGTTTGTAATGATGGATGAATGTAGATTAGTGTACGTCACTGCAACTTTGCGGTAGGGTCATCCGTCTTTGTACTACCAAATTTATTTACTGCATAGTACACAATTTTATTAAAACTAAAATTGAAAACTGAAAATATTAAAGCTTTCGGTAAAAATCGGTAAAACTTTATAATTAGTATGGCATATTTCGATTAACTTGCATCATTATCAAGTTTTCACACTAAAGATCACTTTTCAAATTGTGGAAACACGTCTAGAATCCATTCAAGTTTTATTGTAATAAGTTTTGAATTTAACACGAATGAATAGGTCATCAATACCTAACTTTAAACTAAATTATGCGTACAGTTTATAAAGATAATACCGTACACGTTGGAAAAATTAAGTACTTGGAAAAATTCTATATAATACATTTATTGAATCACTAAGTTCTTAATCTTTCTTCGTTGTTTGTTAATTTTTTTAATGACGCCTATATTGAGACATTGCAAATGTCATAATATTGAGACGTAATGAACCCCTCCTCCGAAATCTTTAGTGAAAGGTGAAAGATTCTTTCGATATAAGGTATTCCTTTCGGTGATAATAACCATAATAGCACATATTTTGCAACACAATCTATATTGTTCATAATGCCTCATTTATGTAATTAATTCAATACATTATATCTTATTTTGATATGCTTCGTTTATTTCTGAGCAATTGATCACTTCTGTTGTTCATTTAAAATTTAAACGTATTATTTTATACGCCCATACCGCTGCTTCGAAGGATTTCACATTGAGTGAGGAAATAAAATATCCTCAATTAGGAAATTAAGTAAAGTACAACGGAATAATATTGAAAGTGAACTCTATGGTTGTTATTGAACCTCTTTGTTGTTAAGTGAAATAATTTTAGATTGTATTGGCATTCGTCAGATACGATTAATAGCACTATCATAAATATTGGCTTACTGTTATGGGAACTTTTAATAAAGTGGTACACGCAATGAAAAGGCTGAAAAGAGTGAAATCGAATAAATTCAATCTTGTTGTCGCTGAAAACATAAATTATGAACATGCGATCGGCATACGGAGGTTGTTTGTCGCCTGATTTCTCATTAATTTTGAAGGATGTTCTCTAATTCGTACATGTTTTTGTCTTACTGATTTTGCCAAAGAAGAGGCCAAGAAGGGGTGATGAGGAGGAATTGGGTGAAAGTAAAATTAATAATTTGACAGCATAATTCTCTGCTAAATCATGCTCGACACACCATTCTTTAAAAGCCTCGTTTCACAGTTTAACCATGCGGAAACTGGTAGGTGGATAATTGTTTTAAATTTTTCAGTACTTTACATGTGCATCATCGTGATTGATGAGTAATTCACATTATTACAATGCATATACTCTCGTAAATGGCTAACAAATATACAAAATACGAAATTCATTATGGTATATGGTTTTCTTTAAGTCCAAATGAAAAAAATTGTGGACAAAGCGCGTGATTCGATAGCCATAATCGCCTCCGAAAAAAATTAAGACCACCAATGCAGAGTAGTAACACCGATAAAGATTTCATTTACTGAGAGAATATGTCGTAAAATTATATATATAATAGAAATGTTTATGTGAATAAAACGAATTGAAAATTTTAAATGTCGCAGAGTGAATGCCCGAGGAGGGGATCTACCAGTTCAGTGGGGGTTGGTGAAGAGGATGGCGATTGGCGGGGGCGGGAGACATTGAAATTCACGCGTTTGTTTTTTCTCCATTTGCAATCGGCGAATGCGCATTGCGTAAGACAGCCAATTGTGGGAGTAGAGAGATCTTCGATGACGTTGGTATCAAGGGAAGTAGGAGAGCACCAACGATGTGTAAAAAATATATATCTTTCCCTCTTGGGAGTCCATAAAACGCGATGATTGAGGCGAATAAAAATCTCATAATGGGATAAATGTTTTTCACGGCTGCCCGATCGACTTATTTTATAGTCTCCTCGTAACGACTTGTCCCTTATCGCAGCTCATTATTGAGAGGTTTATTCACAGATCAGTATAAATGTCGCGTCTGGAGGTCACTTGCGTTCGTCCTAACACCCATGTGGGTGACCTTGCAAACAGCTCCTGAATTATGGCCAAATTATTAAATAAAATGTGATTCTTTGATGGACAATTAAAAAAAATATTCTTTAATAATTTGGATTAGGACTTCATTTCATTTATCAGGAACATATGACGGCGTAGTTAACAATTTTAACATAGTAACCATTATTCGTTCAATAGTACCGATTAGAAGAATGAATACATCATATATTATATAATATTTAAATTCATAAGTGTAGTAAAGAAAGGTCGTAAGTGTTGCATGTATTTCCTCGAATGGAATGGAAATTTCATGATAGTAAATCGTTATGCTTTTTATTTACTTCTGTTTATTATATTTAGGTGTTTTAGTAAAAGTTACGATGCATTTTATTGCGAAACGAGGAATTCGTAATTCATTAATATTAACAGAATATTTTGAAAGTCCTTACAGGATTGGGGCATGAGGAGAGCGACGCCAGCCAGTCAGTTGAAGCGTGTTCATAAAGAAGAAAGTTGATAGTAATTAAGGAGTCTATTGTAGATTATATTTTACCAATGATTAATAGATATGTATAATTAGAAAAAATGCTGTCAGGCAGATAAATCATATTTTTCATCTGACTCCTAATTTTTCTGCACGTTATTATCAAGAGAAATGATTATATTGAATACATCTGCCTTTCGGGTGGCAACCTTCAAATTTTTCGTTTCCAACACTTAATGACACAGTGTGTTATTTTCTTGAATGCCACTGAGTACGAAATAAGACTAAACTAGATGTTTTTATAAATCTTTTCGTATCCAACTTCGGCGCAAAAACACTATCACGACTGATGCTAAGACCTAAATATTTCATAAGAAATTTTATTGCCATCATGAAAATACACTTAAATTGTTACGTTTTAGGACCAATGAATTTTATGTCTCGAGCCGATAACCTTCAACGCATTAAATAAACACATTTTAAGTAGATTGCTGGAATTCATTTATCACGTTAAATGAAAAAAACTATTTTAGCAGAATATTTTTATCTATCATTAACGCATGTTTATGGTCACATTTTCGGTGGCTTTAATATTTCAGTTTCTTGTGAAATTTTGTAGATTAGAAGACATATTTTTATATTTCATACCAGAGTGCAAGAGCTCAAAAGAAAATCAAATCCACGATATTGATGAAAGTTTCATCTATAAAAGCTTAACGCCAACGAATCTATCTATGTAATTTTGCGCTATAATCTTTTTGTGAGTTTACATTTCAGTCAGCACATATATTTTCAACAATGTGAGTCAAATATGTCTCTGTGCATTATTTGTATGCATAAATACATTTGCTGAGCAGCAAAGCTTGTCCTTAAATTTAAGCTAAAATAAACGACGCTAAAGCCTACCGGAAAACCCAAAAAATCGATTTTTATTGTTGTTTCATATCTATTTTGATATTTTTCCTTAGTTTATATACGATTAACTATAGTTAACGGATGTGTAGCGAGAAAGGTTTTGAGTGCATTCTTTTTTTTAAAAAAAGAGAATCATTCATATTTCACTATTATAAAACCTATAGTCAGCAGTATCTGGAGGTTTCTAGTCTCAATCCTATGGTTGTCTTCATGCCGAGAATTGAGTTCCTTATTCTGAGATGGGTGACCGTTCAAAAGAAATCTGTCTCTTCTATATACGTAGAACCAGTAGAACACTTCTATTAGAAAGGACATCTTTTCTATGATGCATAAACATATATGTTATTAGAACCAATTCTTGTTGCATGGCATCATCCGTCAACTGGGTCTTACATCATTAATTTCAATACTATACCATGAGCAAACAGTTTCAATGCTGAAGGATCTCAGGTTTTCCCGGCGTATGGTATTCAAGAAGTTCTCTCGGGTTTTCCACCGAGTCAGGTTGCAGTACACCGACGTTTCGAAGGCCGACTCTGCCACCCGAAGACGATGACAGAGTTAGCCTTCGAAACGTCGGTGTACTGCAACCTGACCCGGTGGGAAACCCGAGAGAACTTCTTGAGTTTCAATGCTTTCACGCCACCCCCAATCCTCTCTTTTTTCTGATTCCCCGAGTATTCACCAATATGAAATAAAGTCATTGGCCTCCAAAAGAGCTCTCACATGGATGCAAAAATGATGATATTAATTGAAATGGTATGGGTAATGCAAATCCGTGTGATCCAGGGAAGAGGAGAGAGAGTGACACCTGTAGTGGTACCTACGAACGAACACATCTGTATGCGGGCGGTCGCCATGTTTGTCCCCGCGGCCGAAAATCCTTCTCCTTCAATACCTCCCTCTTCAATCGACAGTTTGGGTGCAAGTGGTGAGGACCCGGGCGTCATGCCGATTGCCATAGGGCTCGAGGGGAATGAGTAGGCGGCGGCGCAAGGGTGAGGTGAGGCCAGGAGGCGGAGAATACTAATCATGAGAAGAGCCACGAGTGAGGGAACATTTTTCATCAGCAAGCTCACCTCAGATATGCCGCCGGGTAAGACTTCTGGGGTCGAGTGATGTCTTATACTGGTTATCTAATCTAACTCATTGTTATCATCGAGGTACTTGGCATTCTCAGGGTCCATTTTTGTGCATTGAAGGTCCCAAACTAAATGTCGTTTAAACAGCGACAAAAACTATGTAGCAATCGAGCTTTGGTAGAAAAACTCGTCGTATTTTTCCAATTTCCCGGCATCAGTGCAAGGGTAAGCTCTCCGCCCAACCCCAGCAACACCAAACTGATATAATTTTAGCACCAGCACTGCGTGTGAAACTGCAAGTGAGAAACTGGCTCCTCCAATATTACTACGTGAATTCGAACTCGGGAGTATCGTACGGCGAAATATCTACACTCCCATGTCATGCTAAGCATTGAATCAATAACTGAGGTAGTAAGCAGGGACAATATTTATTTTAAAGTCAATGACTACCTTGTGAAAGACATCACTTCGGTAGGGATAAAACTTGCAAGAGCTTTTGGTCCTCCTGAATGCGATTTTTTACGGTCGCTACAGTTATTGCGATATCTTCGTAGGCGAGACCACTTCTAAAAGACAAGGATGGGAACTCAGACAAAAGTTTTAATGCACCGCAAAGAGTGGGAGATAAAAGAGGGTGTAATGCCGGCACAGTGCAGGGAGACGCATTGAGTGCCGATGTGGCGGAGGGGTGAGGTAAGTCGCCGGCAACAATGGGCACGTCGAGACAGTGGGGACACTAAAATGGCGCCACCGAACAAAGCCCCTTTCCTCCATTTCCCCCGGCCCCTCCACCCTCTCCTAGTCAGCCAACCAGCCGGCTCCCGCACCCTTTACGTCACGAACTCCCTAGTTCCCCCCTACATCACCCGCCCTCCCCTCAAAAACCACCACTTTCATAATATGTCCTCCCATCGCCCTTCGCCGCGGGCCGCAACGCGGGGCGCATTTCAAACGCGGATTTTGGGAGAGCTAGGGATCCCTCCTTCGATGGCGATACCCATCCCCCAGTTCCCCTCGGCGGTGCCTCCCACCCCTCTTACTCCCTCCCTCCGTCGAGTAGGAGGCCTATCGCCTAGGATAACACGAATGGCGCGTTGAATGACGGGGAGTTAGTTGTTTCCGAATGCGCCCCCTGAATATTACACGCGTCGAGGACAATGGGTCATTAAATGGCCATTTGGGCGCCGCTTTAATGATTGATCGGCCACCGTCCCCTGAATGTTCAAATAGATTGCGCGGGAGCGGGGCAAGGGAGGGGGGAGGCGTGGATGTTTGTTTGATATGCCTACCAGCCGCGAAAGGTTCTCTCCTGATCATTACTCCTTATTAGGATTCCAATTAAAGTATTGGATCAGAGAGGGAATTGTGAGAATCTAAATCTGGGAATGGCATGGATCGTATATTACGAGGGCCCGTATACGCGCGAATCGTATGACCAATGTGCCGTTCATCCACTAGACATTTAAGCTGTATATGACGGATGGTATGAGAAGTAATAGGACCCTATTGTGTACCGTTGTAATTGTTATCCGTGATTATGCTGCATAATCTTCGTAATGCGCCTTAGAATAGATAAATTTAGACAGTCTTTTGAGAGATGATTTCGATGCTATGTTTAATCGATTAAAATGAGAATAAATTTATATTTTAGGTGATAAAGAATGATATTTAAATGAAAAATAATACTTTTTACTATCAATAAAAAAGGAATGATATAAAAATTATCATTTACTTTAGCATTCCATTCTTCAGTTTGTAGAACTAAAAAATCCGTCTTGTCAGATCGAACTCGATATTTTGAATTCCAGGAAATCCGCATCAACTATTTTGTTCGAAGTGATTTCCGTCCCGATGGAATTGTCTAAGAAAGGCTATCACCTAATTAGCGCTACACGTCGATTAGCGGGATTTTTTTATTTTTCTTAAACTTGTGTTCCTGTCTTCACTGTAATACCTTCCTAAGTTGGTCACTTCCGGTACTTTTTACGGTTTAGATTTTCATAAGCATCCGCTTAAGGTATTCTACCCCACCTCTTCTCCTTTTCGTCTTAAAAAATCAGTTCAAGACTGATCACACAGTTTAGTAATTTCTCCACCGAGCGACCTCGTCAAACAAAACCCCTTTCTTCCGTCGCTTGCAACTCATTGCTATTCCTATGCGATGCGCTCCCTCGAATGGCTACGCAACACGTGTTCCCTGAAGAAGTGAAACGTGAATTCTTATTAAAGAGCTTTAGTTTATGTCATAATAAAATATCCATTCTTGTCTTTATGTTTGATCGTCTGAATTTCATGATGAAATTTGATGTTGACTGTCATATTGACTCTCCCCTGATTTCGAAGTTGTTGATTCATTGAACTTCCCAAATTACAATTCTTCTACCTTTGGATAGAAGCCTTCGATTTTGATCGCCATTGACAGGCTGAAATTCAGTCACTATTTTTGTATACTGCCGGCCTAATTTTGGTTTGGAAAGCTGCTTTGGTGTTCGTACCAAGTGGCGGAAATCATTTTCTGATTTCTCCCAGTCAGCAAGAGAACTTGAGATTATGTGAAAATAAAACACTTGAAAATCAGCCATCGCGTATATGACGAGTTCATTACATATGACAATCCCACTTTTGGAGTCTGTCAGGGTATTTTAAGATTATTCAAGGTAGCAATCTATATTTAGAGCCGTCAACTCCTATTCTAGAGTTTGCAATCACCTATGAAGATATTCCGTGACCTTTTTTTGGAAGAAAAGTTCGAAATTCGAAAACCTCGAAAGTAGGGACATTTTAAAACAGGAGGGGAAATAAGGTGTGAGAAAAGAAGCTCAGAAGAGAGATTAAATATATCAGTTCATTAAATTCCGATAAAACTTCCTTATATTGAAATAATTTTTCAACGTTCCGAAAAATTCATTTTTAATCGTATTTTAGAAACAAACCTTGCGCCTCACATCACTGAAAATATGTGTTTCACTCCAGTTCTCTTTTGTGTTGATTCAAAGGCATCTTTGGAACACACTTTCCAATGATTGTCGATTAGTAGGTGACTTCCCTACGCTACGCATCCTTCTTCACGTCCTCATCATACCTGTGAATGGCTTCCCGTCTTGAATCCGGGGACGCAGATGGAGTTCGGAGGAGAGGTTGTGGTGGGAGAGGGTGTACCCACTCCAGGATCACCCCTCACTCATCCGGGATTCTCACGGCTGAGTACAAAGTATAGGTTGCCTAACGTTTCCATTGCCTCAACAAATGTTATTCTCTACACACATCCACACTCGGAGATAATAATGGAGTAATGAGCGTCGTTGCTTTGGCTGTAATGACAATTTTATTCAATCGCGTTTGCAAGTCGATTGACGTGATTGAACGCATTGAAAGGTGAGGGCACTAAGGAGGGAATAAATAGATTATAAATACACAAGAGGTGTTCGTACTGAATGAAAATTAGTATGATCTTGCAATACAGCAAATAAATCTCAAATGTCCTCTTTCGCAATCATCCGTTTGGGGAATTAGTTTGTATTCATGAAGAAAGTTGCATTCGAAAGCAATGTAAAGGAAAAATAGTCAAAGTAAATGTCTAAGTGTGCTACATATTTTAAAAATCCACAATGAGGTCAAGAATATGAAACTGTAATACCCCGTTGAGTAGATGCGGTAAATTGACATACGTGAAATAAATATTAATTAGTAAATAAATCTAGAATAAGTGATTAATTAAAAATAGCAATTTTCCACAAAAATAATGCGACCGGTTTCAATGTTACTACATCATCATCAGGCAATGTAGTAACATTGAAACCGGTCGCATTAAACTTTATTTTTGTGGAAAATTGCTATTTTTAATTAATCATGATATTCCACCATATCACGCCTGAAACGTCTCTTTTTACTAGAATAAGTGGTTCCCCTGTTCCTAGATGATGTCGTCATCATCATTCGCCCATTGGTGCAATCATTTCTTACTCAACCTACATGCAGATGTGAGTAATATTGCAAGATTTCAGATGCAAAAACATTAGAATGGCAATTTTTTCTCTATGCTATTTAACATACGTTCATGGTGGCTAATATAATTTCCATGCCCGTAGAGTTCAACTTCGATCTGTTTCTGTGCAACTGGAGATGAAAGGAAATAATTCAAGGGACAGGTTACGGTTAAACACGTCATCTTCTCCGTCAGAAGTTTCTTCGATGACTGTTAAAATTCCAACTCACATCTAATTAAAAGATTATGGTTTTTTGCGACTAATTTTCTTGTCTATCTCTTACAACGTCTGAGTGATTTATGTTGCAAAAAATGTTAAACGTAAAATGCAATGCAAAATTTCATGGGCCGTCCGTAAGTTGATAGTTTTATCAACTCAATTACAGACCAATCTCTAATCCTGAGAGCCTATATACATCATTCACTGCAAACAGTTGTAAATAGTTTATTTTTTTATGGCATCCCAAATCACTCGTCCGATTTTGTCTAGAGAATAATACTTTTTTTAAAAGTATCGGGAGTCTTAATGTATGGTTATCAATGAGAATTAATGCAATTATATTATGATGGGATGAATGGAAACATTTTTATGAAGTGGAAAAAGAACCAAAACATTTTTTGTAGACTTGATCAACTAGCGTTTAGCGAAGCGGCGATCATCTAGCGTTATAAATATAATTCACGACCCATGAATATTCCGTTTAATGCTGGAATCAGCAATGCTATGTTAATATAAAATAATACATTCTACCCTGTCTAAATTCTATTTCTATTTTGCAGTTCTTATCAATGAGCCAAATCTAACGCTTTGCTCAAAATAGAAATTTGAAAATATACTCCTACCGATAAAAGGTATTAATTACCTTGATCAACAAATTTTGGAGATTAGAACTGAATATAAAAATTTACTTCGAACTGTTTGTGAAAGTGAATAAAGCTGTGGATATGATTAGGACGTAAATAAAAGATTCCGTCAAATAAATACCCGCCAAATTTGTGCACCCGAATCAGCACCAGATGTTAGAAAATATATACAAAATGTTTCAATATTTCCCCGAAATGGAATCTTATTACCATTATCTAGGTAGAAAATGCATTTCTTTGAAGAACCAAACAATGGCGTTTTCAATCTCAAATTCTCATGCTTGTCTTTAAACCGGCAATGAACGAACGCTGTTCTGGTGAAGGTCGTTCCAAAAGAAGAGTCGAAGGATTCAGTTCTCCTGTTAACTTATTTCCTGGCCGTGCGGTTACGGACGATAGCAAACGTTATGAATGGGAGGGGTATACTGGGATCGGAGAAGACGTGACGAGATTAACGACGCGTGGGAGACTCATACTCCACAGGCATATCACATCGAGTATATACATATACGGGAAACATTCGGTGTTCGAAAATGCCTTACAATATCTATTTACTATTTACTCCTATATTACTGGTGAGTATCTAAAATTAATATCAGCAAAGGGGTCAGGGGACGCGGGAAACTTATATCTAACACTTCATTTTCTTCACAGGAAATATTTTGATCGATGCCCGTGATGTCATCTACGTTTGTATGACCAGAGCATTTTAATTGCTCTCCTTCAGAGCATTATCAGTTCATAACCTACTAATATGGTTATATTTCCTAAATGTGACTTCCCAAATATAACGCAATTTAACGTAAACATTAAAACAAACCAATTTCACCAAACATTTATGTTAAGTTTAAAAAAAACAGAAACACAGTTAAGAATCCGAAAGCCGGTTTCTCAGGCGATGATAGAGTTCACCTAACATTAAGCCGAATGGCGTGTGATTTTTACATCTCAGGGTAGGGGGGCCGAATCTTTTCTTGGTAAATAAGAGACACGTTCGTACGACTCGTGCATGTAAACGATAAGTCTTGAGTTGATCTTGGTCTTTACGTGGCACCTAACGTTTACTCTATACCACTTCTCACCTACTCAACTATTTGATTGATAAATATCATCAATTCTGGAATTTTGTTGGTCATCCCTTATATACACTGATAGGATGGATTTCGGCAAGTAGGAAGTCGCATTTTCAATAAATAGCTGCTCATAGTTGAGCACACATAAATACGGTTATTGCAGTACATTTTGTGCGGTAGTGCGGATTCAACATCGTTATTGATTTTAAGCACGCAGCATCATGAAAATATCATTCGGTACAACGTTAGTACCGCCCAGCCCTGCCGTTGACTCACGGTTCGCAAATCTCTGGCGGGGGGGGATGAGGTGCTTGGAGATAAGAGGGGAGGTTGTCAGAGGAGGGGGGGCCCTCTGCAGTCCTCCCCCTCCGAACGACGGCGGGCCGGGAGGAGGGTGGGGGATGCTGCCCCCGAATGCTATCCGCCCCTCGCCCCACCGCCTTCCCCGACCCACCACGGGGGAGGTGGGTCGGGGGAGGCGCCGAAGGCGAGGGCAGAAGCGCAGACTCCGGGGAAACGAAGAGAGAGCAAGGGGGATAGGGCGACTGTAGAGGTTTGAAGTATGGTTCGGGGCAGTGGGCGGAGATGCAGGAAGAGGAAGAAGGGACGTCGAGAAAGGGTCAACGGGGATCCTGATATTGGTTGATGCAAAGCTTTAAAAGACCCTAAACTGACGCTGTGGTCCAAATGGACAAATACTTTCATCGACTATCACCGATGAAATTCCAAAACCTTCCATTAACCTCATTGCTACGACTTGCATGTGATCACAAAGTTTCACCATGATGTACAAAATGCGTAAACAAAACGCCATACTTATCATATTAAGAAATTAACTTTTGAAAAATCATACAGAGAGAGGACCGCACTCTTTACGTTGGTGGCCATAAATTTGCGGTTAAATTGCTATTTCTGATAGCCTCATTCAATTCCAAAGCATTCGAAAAGAAATTATGAATTTTATTTCCGCATTTAGTGAAGTGGTTTCGATTATTTCTTTTAATAGCAAATGAAGCTGTTTTTGCCGTTAATTGGTGGAATTTGCACATCTTACGAAGAAAACGAAACGCCGCAATTCCACAGTAAAGTGTGGCCTTACTGTATTTCATTTTGTCTCTACGTTTTAAATGGCAAATCATGCAAATGCTTAAAAATAAGTTCTCCACGAATAATGAACCAATATTTATGAATGCAACTAATAGCTGCTCGCCGTATTCGGTGTCGTATGGAGTATCCCAAAGGATCGTAGTTAAGCAGGAGAGCATCGTACTATTGGATTTGATGGAAATGGGCTGAAATAGCGGGAAGGTGCAATAGGAATCAGAATAGACTCTACAATTGCGAACGGCCTATTTACGTGTTCATTCACTAATGGTGTATTTTAAATTATATCGCTGACGTGTTTCACAGCAGAAAAAAAGTTGACTTTTCGTGGAGTAGTAAGTTAATTTCTGAGAGTTATTATTTTTTATACCTTCAGTAAAAATCGGAAAGCAATCGCACATGCAAATATCGAACGGATTTCGGCAAGTTTTTAATGCTTGATGTGTTGCACGTTGGAATAAAATGACATCTTTCGCCCCTCTAACGCCATTTCAAAAGAAGGGAAGAATTGTTCCGCTCCGCCCAGGAGAGGGAAACAAAATGTAGTGGAAAGGGGAGGGGGTTGTAGACGGATGTTTGGCATATCAACGTGGCATACCCACACTCCCTTCCTCCAACCCTTTCCCTCCCCTCCCCCGTAGCCACTCCCCCCTCCCTCGCCACCCTCGTCCAATCCGGGCGCATCTTCGCCCCTTATAGCCCCTCGATCCGTCACGCGTCTGTCACCGCTGCTCCGCGAACACCCATTGGTCGATACACATTGGCAACGTTCTCTCTCGCCCACCCACGCCGACGCATAGCCGCGACACCCCACGGCACCCATCCACGCACCATTCCCACCAACCTCTTCCCAATCTCCTCACCCTCTTGACTCTCTTCCTCACTCTCCTCCACCCTATTTCGGCAACGTTGCCAATTTTTTCGTTTTCGGAGCATTTGTTTTACGTCTCCTGCCCTCCACCCTGATCGAGTTCCTTTTGCAGCGTACCTTCCCTTCTCCCGTCGAGTAGTCCCACTTGCACAGGACAAATTATCACTCTCCTCACACCCTCGTGATTTATCACCCGGCACCCTCCTGAATGGAAGTTTACCCAGTCGAAATGTTAAAACATTCTCGCTCGACCAGGTCACCACATAATTTAATTAAAAACACTAGGAACCGCTCCTCCGATGTAAGCAAAATCGGTAAAAGTGGAAAAAATATTTGCTCACCAATCAGCCACGGAGCATTACAACGACTAACGTTTCTCTAATGATTCTAGCCAACCAGCTAAAAAGATAATAAATAAATGTTTAGAATCTCGCTTTATTGAGTCTAACAAACAAAGGATTCTATTTTTATGAACGATTCTCGTTGGAATTAATTCCATGAAAACAGAACACTCGGGACTCATTAGTTTCAGATTATTGAAATATACGAGTGATTGATGAGACCGAGTTATTATGTCCCCTCTACCAATTTCTTAAACTTAAACCCTTCACCAAACCGCTTGCGAGTCAGCCATGCCATGGTTCCAAATCAGATTTGGCAACCTTGACTTCGCACGTTACGGGGGAAGGCATCTTCCCATCAAGTAAACAGAAACTCCCTTACCAACTCACTCCTCCGCCTCCAAATCAACCCCTTCCCTCGCCGCCTCCACCCCCTTACTTTGTCTTTTCCCCCACCCTCAACCCATCCCGTCCCCAATCAGTAAACGGGAATCTCCACCATCCACTTGTGAATAAGCCAGCATGCATCACATGTTTGGTAAGCGTTCCCACAATAGCATCATGTGGGAACCATACACAGAATGCTAATCAATGAGAAGGTTTATAATAATTCACGTCAGTTTTATTGCTGACTGAAACAGGTGCTGCATAAATTAATAAGGGAAATTTTAACTGTGATATTGTAGGATTACCGTGAATCAATTTGAGGAAAACGATGTAGTTAGGTAAGGAAAAAAATTCGGGACAGTTCTGGGAAGTCAGGATTTTTCAAGCCCGAAAAACTTATTTTTCGCGTACTCATCAGTGACATTTCATTGGTGGTAAATTATAAGCAATATCTTTTTTGAGGAGCTACGAGTATATTGAAAGAATAGGAAATTTTGCTTACCATTTGACCACTATGGCAGTGCGATTGACGGCTCACCTGAGAGTCATAATCCCAAAGTGTTTTACATTGGCGTGATGAGCTATCCCGGATTCAGTTCACGTTTCCATGAAGTCATTCATCAGAGACATTCATGGAGTAAACGCTTCCATCATTCCATGTACTCTGAATGGATCGTAGAGACTCCTGAACTTCCACGCATTTTTGGGTGAAATTTATTTAATCAACGGGAAACTGGAAATTTTTCGATAAACTTCTACTTAAACCGGGATCTATGAATGATCTGTGAATGATTTGTGTGTTCATTCTGTGATGTATTGTTAACTACCAGATATGTTCTCCAACACCAAGACTTTTACTCTGTGCTCATTATCGAAATCATATTGATGAAATTTTAAGGCACTTAAAATATTTCATCATCAGCATTTTTTTCTATGCCTTAATGTGCTCGCTCATGCAGAGAAAATTAAAATACCGAAAAGTTTCCGCCTCCTATTGTATGGGCGGGTAGTGGCGTTGCTGTTGCGCCCGAGAGGAAAAAGCTGGTCTCTGGTGCAGCACGGATTTCTCAGAAAATTTAAATCGTCTCTGTTCGGTTGATACTGGTATTGGATCCTCAAAACATTTGCAGATACATTCGAAAGGATTTTTTGTATCGAAACCGCCAGAGAATAACATCTGTGTAAAAGCTTTTCTCTAAAAACAAAAATATTGAGGCCCTTCCACCTTGGACAAATACTTTACAAATAAATGTCGGTCTCATTCCATATTAGGAAATTGAGAGTGGGCAAAGTACGCAAATGAAATGGAAAAGAGGGACAAATTTCATTTCGAATAGGAACTAACCCGATTCATTGGGTAGTGCATAACATCCCACGAGAATCTATAGGCGCGATATCTGAAGTCATATCGCCGTCCACTAAGTGACGCACGACAAATTACCGGTGACGGTCATTGGGAGGAGTTTTCGTCTGACGTAATTGGGTTACGGTCGTATCTATTCCTCTTTAAATATATGGGTTTGGCGAGTCGATATTTCTCCGTCTCTGACTTGGTATATATAGGCGACGGGTCAAATGACAGAAATATACGATTCTTATTATATTCCAAACTCTAACAAAAATGTCAAAAAATGTTGCGAATGAGCCGATTTGGTTGGCATCACCAGCTTAATACGCCGACGCTTAGCAAACTCTCTTCCCTTGGGAATCGAGCTGAATTCGAAGACAAGAGACGACTAATTTATGCCACGAATCAACGGGCGGGTGGAGAGTTTCTTAGTTCGAACGTCGTCGAAAGGGGAGGCGCTGTCGTGCTCGGGGGAGGTGGGCGTCCTCCGAGGGACAGGGGTTGACACTTCGTCTCCTCCTCCCTCCCGCCCTTCACCCCTCCGCCACCCCCAGACACCAAAGCCCTCCCTCCTCCCCCCCCCGTCCGACCGTCTTGGAGCGGAATCACGTCTCGCCGAGTTGGGTGCTAAAGGCAGTGCTTTCGCCCACTCACGACTGGTCGACTCGTCTCATTTTGCAATTACAGTCACACACATATGCCTATAGCTTAGTCTCTTCCTCTTTTATTACACCGACTGCTTTAAAGCAAATGACTTCAAAGGCGGAGATTAGTGACTTATTTTAGAATAAAATAATCAATTCGATTTCTTTATTTTATAATTTGAATCGGGGCCTTTAATGAACCCTGGATATAATGATAATGAAATATGTCAGTTAGATCAGTACAGGATACTGTAATTGGATACTTTTGGGTCGGTATTCGATCATGTAATAATGGAGTAAGTCAATCATATTCTTGATCATATTCGCATACTGATATCGAGCCATCAGCCATTTGAACCGGGGTCGGCTGAATGAGCCAGTTAAAATTAGAAAAATTAATATTAATATCTATCACGAAATAAGTTGAAGCTTACATAAATGGCACAATTGCATTATGGAGCTAATATCTACAGGTCTAAGTTGCGATTTGTTGATACAGTCATTTCGGTGTAAATCGAAGCCCTGAGCATCCTACTAATTGAAATAGGAGGACGTATTACGGAAGGGTGAAAGGAGTAGGTTAATACGTAGCCAGAGTTCTGTAATATACGAGAAAATTCGCCAATCAATCCGTCGTCAGAAGTTTATTCTTCACTGCGGAGCCACTGAAAACCGTGGCAAATCCATGGAAAACCAGACACCTTCAGCTGGAAGCAGATTTCCTTATGTCAAAAAGCTTTATGGTAAGGTTGCTCCGACGGAAGAGATTTGATACTAGTTCTCCGTTTTTCAATCACGTGGAAATCACGTCCGTCCACATCCAGGATCTAGATAGATGCCCGTAAATCAGCGACCGGGGCCGACCGGGGTTGAAAGCCGATTCGCCCGGAGATGCTTCCGAGGATTGAGGATAAAGAGCCTTCGGGCATCTTTCACAAAATAGCCACCGTTCAACTTCTCGTGTACCTTTTCTGTGTCTCATTAATATATTCCAGTCAATAATTTATAAATCGATCGACTTCCTCGGAAAATTATGAGAGATTACGGGATGCATTTAGCCGATTGCTTCGACCAGCTTCACTCTCAGTCGTCACTTGATCTGAAGGGAGGTTGAGTGTCGTGGGGATGGAGAGCCCTTCGTCGTAGTCATGGAGACGCACGGCGCCGCCCAGGAGCGGTCGTTCGCCTCCAGTCCGCAGCACAAACGACTGGCGCTGCCTCCTCCGCCAAACCTTCCCCCCTGCCCCTCCGCAACCTCAACCACCGCCGGGTCGGAGCTTGGCCTCCCGCTGCTGCTTCTTCGGCCACTGCCGCCTCTGCCGACTACCGTGTGCCGATCTGCGACACTCGACGGCGTATTGCCTATTATATATAAGTTCCACGCACAGGCACGCGAGGGCACGCTCAAACTGTCCCGTGTGTCCACCCACGAATTCATTTCCCCGGCACGCAACGCGGCCGCGCCTCCCCAGCCGAGGGGCGAGGAGAGGGCGGAAGAGCACTGAGTGGCGGAGGAATGGGGTGCGTAGGGGAAAGAGAGAGGGATTTCCTCATTTGTCAACAAGAGCATATAGTGACGTGCGGCAAAATGGTTGTGTTGTCAAGCACCTCATTGAATGGGTCGGTAATTTTATTTTTCGTGGGCCGGAGAGAGAACGCCGGGGTGTTGGCAGAGCACCTACCCCTGCAATAAGTCTTCCGCGATTAAATAAGCATCCTAAAACCAAGGGCTCAAAAGGTTATGGCCCAATATTCTGCTGGCCTGATTCATACTAAAGTCGTGTTTCTTGCCATAATTACAAATCGAATGTTTACAGTTCGTGTTAACCAACAATATTTGGTTCAAAATTTTGCGCACAATAGACATCAAAATATTACGATTTTTTTTAGTTATTACTTTTATTTTTTTTTTAATCTACATAGCATATATATTAAATGCTTAATTTAATAAGTATTTCAAAGTATTAACAATTATTATTCTCAAGTTTGCTCAAGTCAGTATTAACCAGGGAAACCTTTCACTATTG
Organism: Hetaerina americana; assembly: GCF_022747635.1. Classification (NCBI taxonomy): domain Eukaryota; kingdom Metazoa; phylum Arthropoda; class Insecta; order Odonata; family Calopterygidae; genus Hetaerina; species Hetaerina americana. The sequence continues at coordinate 33,826,337 of NW_027286763.1, forward strand.
TAAATTGAAGCATCCATAAAATTTGATAAGCCAAAAATATTTCACTGCTGTCATTTAGATCATGAGTCAAATTAACATCCTAATGTTTTCCGCTAAACCGCTAATGCTTTCCTAATTATCATATATGTAGACAATGCTAATCGGTCTCCTAAAATTACTTTGAGTGGCAGATTGGGCCCGTGATTTAATCGAATTCGCCATGTGAGCCGCAGTCTCAGACATGTACTTCAACGTACACAAAAATATCTGCACTTGTTATGAAAAAACACGAAATTCACGAAAATTAACGTGGAATCATCTAAATTGCTCGTATAAAAGACACCTCCTTTTTATTATAACCACTATATGTATAGCTTTCTTCGTCATTACTTAAAACACAACCGGCTATGTTTATCTGCAAGGATATTTATGACCTTATCATCAGCAAGCATCATGTTCATTTAGCCGCAAAAGTTTAAGCTGGAATCTTCCACTCTTCTTTCCATAGGTTTACCTATGTTTTGAAGCATTATAGGGTCAAATACGTTTTCGCTTAGTCTAATACACATGCGAACAAGATAATATATAGGAATTCACAATGCAAACGTCCCACAATCTGTGGCCCAAGTTCTTGAAGGCCGTAGGATGCCGACAGTTGACGAATGAAAACGAACGCTTATGGCAAAAAAAATCCACATTAAACGATACCACGCGAAACAGGGAACCCAGATTTTAAAATAAACCCCGCTTCTCAACCACCTGAATACTAATGTTTAGAAAGATCGTCCTTTCCCCTCTCATTGAGCCGGTCTTGATCAATTCCCCGGACTTCACTCTAACGCCTTCCCTTAATTATCACCCTTCAACCCGAACCGTAACTATAGAATACTATCTTCTTTACCATTGACAAAGTATTTAATATCACCCTTCAAGTCCGACTCCACACTTTTATTCCCTTGATGACGAATTGGTGACGTAAATCCATAGCTACGTCACCTAATGCCTACCTGTTGGGCCGGATGGCCGTTCAAATAAAATAACCGGTCGAACGTATTTGTGCATTATCTATCCTGCATGAATAGAATGCTACCCGGTATTTAGTGACTGCGCTGCTATTGTTCCCACCATGTTTATTGGGTTACCTCATTTGCCTTCTTAGTATAATCAATGGAGTATTTACTATGAGTATAATAATCGTAAAGTGTACGACAGATGTGGCTAGTATTCGGTTTCCCCTTTCCACGTGCCCTTTCGGTTTTACCATATGAATGCGGAAGTATGATGTAGTAGTGGTGATCTAAAAACTCCTGCCGCACATCCTTGAGACGGCTTGCGGGGTAGTGTAAAGATGTAGATGTACCCCTGCAGAGAAGCGACGAACATGGTGACACACGAGATAATGCAGCACTCAGTAATATTTCTCCAATATTTTCCCGTGTTTCAAATTCCTGCACCTATCTTATCTATTGGTAACTACGTACTTCATTTTTTTCCGGGAATGGAATTATTTTCCTTTGCCGCTACTTTTATTGTGATGAATAATGGAACATTAGGAATGAAAACCATCTAACAAAAATGTTTAATTGACTTTCCACGAATGGATTCAAAGTATATACTGCTGCTTCCTTCCCCTTAGGATTTTCTAAAGCCACCTCTTAATCAATTGCATAATTCATGAAGAGAATTTTTTATAGTTAGGACAGTCGTCATTATTCCTCGTGTTGCATTTTTTTGATTGCTAATCAATGTTAAATGCGGCCCTCGGATACACGACGAGCAAATGGAAATGAACGAAAATATCCCTGCACATGCTCTCACATTTGAATTTAGAAATACTTAAACAGCATTTCTAGTGTAGCATCATAGCGTACATTTAAAAAGAAGTGAAACAGATTTGGCTTTTAACACTCATCTAATTCACGGCGTGTGGGTATTGAACGAAGCAGCAAGTTTTGAAGTCACAAATCACGAGTATTGAAGCAGCTCGAGAATGAGTCACGTTCACGGAACTTCTGGCCGCGACCACGGAAATGCAGTGCGCAGGCCCAGAGTTTTGTCGTGATACTCTGTCGTGACTTGATGGCATTGTCTCCAGTCAAAAATCAATGGAGGGGAATGCATCTCCTGCTATTTTCGGAAATGCACAAACCCACGTAATTTTCAGATGTCTGGTTCGGATAATAATACATTTCTTCTTAAACTCTAAATTAGCGAAATCTTGTAATTATTGTTTTAATTAAATATCCGAATTGCCCATTGCATTCGAATGCTGAGCCTAAAGCGCATGCGACTTAGCGATTTCCGAGGCGGACTACGCGTGTAGTAGGCAGTATAGTTCGGCAGTGTTGGGTGGGCGGCGCCAGGGCCACCCACTCGGGAGGAGAGCCATGCTCGGCGCTCCGCTCACTCACGGCACTCTGTCCTAAACGGTTCCGGTCAACAAATGACGACCACCGTGCTCGAAATATCTACAACTTGAATTCCAATTCGAAGTACGTACACGTGCCAAAATATTGTGAAACGTGTTTGAAATTCTTCCCATGAATCCGTTGGGCACAAGCTTCTCCCGCTCAGTTGCCATTACTACTTGGGCAACCTTATGAAATTTTAATGTAATAACGTTCTTTGACTATGCTCCGAATTCTCCCTGTAATTTCAACTTTTTAAAAAAAGAGTGATTCGATAAATCCAGTGGTAGTCATTGAATTTTTTTAGAAAATTTCGTAATGAGAACTCCCTTCATTGAGACTTCGGTGTGAAAAGAATCGTTAACAAATCTTCCGTTCATGCGTGAGGTACCAGATGAATTATTAAGCTAAGTTGCATACTCGATCCACAGTTCTCGCTATCGAGTCACTATGCATAACATCCATCCGTTATGCAAACCGATATCCATTTATGATGCCCTTCAAGCCGACGCTAGGATGTGTTGCTGAGGTGATCGCCAAACAGGGCATACAACATTGGAATTGTATCTATAACTAAAAGTTTAGAATGTTACTGTAAAGATAATTCAAACTACGAAAATATTTGGGGTTAAAAAAGTTTTACCTGTTGTACTTTAATTCAATATTAGGTATAAAAAGCATGCGAAAAGAGTGACTAGCAAATCTTGGCCAATAAATTTTCTTGATTTGATATGATTATAAGTTATTCTGGAAGGTTCATAAATGAAGACGTTTCTCCATGAACAGTTGAAAGGAGTTGAGGATTGGAAGCATGAACAAAGAGAATTAATCAATCAACGGGAAGTTTCTGAGAGTGGAATACAGACTAGATTCTATGACAGAGGTGTATGTGGAAGTGAACTGGGACGACATTAGGACGACCTTTCCTCTGCCCAGATACTATCCATCGATTTTCACTTTCAACTGTGACTCTAAATAATTAGCATTTATAGCTTCCAAAGGATTTTCGTCTTTCCATCCACCCAGCAACGTCCTTCCTCTTCAGGAATAGGGATCTCGCAAGATATCTATTCATATGCAGCACATCGATAAACTTTGATTCGACTTAAAAGCGAGCAGGAGGAGGCATCCGAATAGCCATACATTTGGGAGCGAATTCGTATTAGAATTTATGCAAGGAGAGAGATATATACTATATAATATACAAGTATGCATGTTAACTAATAAGAGTAGATTAAAATCCATTAAATTTATCTAATTCAAAGATGGTATATTTCTAACTTGGGAGTTCCCTAAATAGCAATAGCCACAAGATTACGCGAAATCACACACACTTCGGCTGATTGCCGGCATCAGCAATCAGAAAAACGCTTATGAAAGTAATGAAAATGAAATGGGGAGACCAACTGAGTGAACAAAATATCAGTTCTTAAAATAATGGGTGGAAAGATATCAACGGAAGTCACAATAAAGTGAGAAAAACTAATCGGACACATTCTGAGGAACAATGGTATTGCCTAAGGGTCGTAATGGAAGGAACAATAGAAGGGAAACTCTTGAGGAAGACCAAGGATGAATAACGAGAAGGAATCGATTGCAGATGTCAGCATAAGGGGCTGTGCAGGAATTAAGAGATTGACAGGATAGCTTAGATGTCTGCGGCAAACCAGGATTGATAATCCATTATGGTGGTGATGATAGGACAACCCATGAAGAAGTGTGTACCTGTGACGAATAGGAGCTCATCCACGGCTCTTTAACCAGTGGAGTCGACTGCTTTCGGGACAAGTGTGAAGGAGTTCAATATCAGACTCCGAGCGACCTTTATCATCGCTCACCTTTGTTTCAGTCCCCCAATCAACGGTGATGGATCCTCGCCCTCGTGGCTGCATGCGCCGCCTCTCCGAGCGGGGGAAACCCGCGCGTCTAAAAATAAGGCCGCGGCCCCCCGCGGGACGTGATCACGTTCCGAATGCAAGAGCGGAATCGCTCGCGAATATTTTTTCCGGCGAGTGGTAATTGACTGATTTACGCGGCGGCTAATGGGCTGACTGCCTATGGGAGGGAGAGAGGTAGCAGAGGGAAGGGGTGGCGAGGGGGCGAGGACGAGAGGCACGCGGTCGATGTGGCGAGAGGTTTTAATCGAGCCTCCTCTGCCGGCGGAGGGCGGGTGGAAGGGAGAAGAGGCCGGGAGATTTCCGGTGGCGTTGGACCATAAAAGGGGGAGGGTTGGGGGGGGGCAGGGGAGTGGCCGGGTCGGGGACGGCAGGGGGGCGCAGCGGACGTGTCGCGCGAGGGGCGATTTGTATTCCGCGGAGTGTCAGGACGATCAAGCGCTCCTTGTCACTTCGTGGAAAACGTGGGGGCCGAAGTCTTCCATCCCTGCCCCTCTTTCGCCCACCCTCGCCCCACCCGCCGCCCTCCGTGCACCCCCCACCCGCCACCTCGTGACGTGCCCCTCGTTGCCACCCGCCTGCCTCTCCCGTACTCGTGCATACACCGAGCGCATGCACGTACACGCCCTGCACCCACTCGACTTCTCCCGAGAAGATCTTCTCCTTGTGTATTCCAAGCGGGACTTGGATTGCTGAGGTGAGTCGGGTGTGCTGCTGACTCTTCACGTTCCGCTTTCACATCAAGTCTCTGTAACGTAAACTACGACATGTGCCGAAGTCATTGTCGATGCACAATGAGCTTAAATTCATGAGATAAGTATCATATTCCTAGGCACGATTCATTAATTGCTGATATTGCAAACTTTTAGGTGATTTACTTTAAAATAATGATGTGATCGTGATTGATGGCAAAACGAGCTTTTGTTCGTGAGAAGTTGCCACAACATGGTAAGGTATCAGGGAAGAGGTCATTGGTCGCGAGCGCATTTGACTATTATGCGTTTTTTTCATAAGTAGGATCCAATGTCATTATTAATGTTTCTGAAGTTTCTCTAATTTTCCTTCTTATGCTGAATCAAATCCTTGTCTTTCACATTAAATGAGATTGTAATTTTCCACAGACTTATGCGGAAAATTACAAACTCAACTCAAACTCATTAAATACAGGTATCAAATAATTCCACGAAGTGAAGCCTGAAAATGTAAAGTATAAATCCTTGTCATCGATTCAAATTGATTTAGCTTTAAAAAATAAACTAGTGCCAAATTTTAGAATTGTAAGTCATAATCACACTATTTAATGGTAATTATTTCCCATTACTTGTCGATTAGTGATTAACAGATTTTATTTTTTCCCATTCATACAGGGTGAAGCAGAATGGACTTCCTAGTTTCAAATAATCATAATATAATATTTTTAATGATAATCTTCAAAACCTAATGAAAATAAAATGACATTGGCCATAGTTGTCAGAAATAAAAATCTTTTTTTTTATCTTGGTTGGTTTTTTTACAATTCACCCATAAAATCAGGGAGTCCATTCTGCTCCACCCTGTATTTTTAAGTAATAAGTTAACTTACTCATCTTTGAGAAATAGATTTGCTTGAGTTTATTTTTTAAACTTTTGAACAGGTTAAAAATAAATTTGAGAAAACTCTAGAACGCGAAAAAACTCTAAAAATATTAGAATAAAAACAAAGAAGTAATTAAGATATTTGATAAAAAAAGGTAACGGTTCTGAACTTTATTACATTTGTAATCAATGGAAGTTCAGATTTCAAGCGTCGGAATAGATTTCGTGCTCAGTTCTGAACCGCTTTTGTTTTAACAGTTGGGCGTAAATTAATGTTCCAAGTTGTGATTAAATAAAGAGATGCATATCCTTATCATTTATTTAAGTAGCCAATATTTTGTGAACTCATTGTTTACATCTTTATACCCTGTAATTGGCAGGTGGAAAAGCTGGTATCCTAAGTTCCAAGGCTTACTACCGCGTTTTAAAGCAGTAAAACTTGGTTCTTGTGCTTGGTTGATATTTGGTTCTTCTGTCAAATTATCTCTTTGGAGACGAGGCAGTCATGTGGGTAGACCACTTGGCTGCTAAATTTAGGGTCCGGTCACGATTCCGGGTGATGCCTCAGGGTACCTTCTGCATCACCCATAATGTGAGAATTTTCGGGTATTCGATCTTCCTGGGAAATTAGGCGGTACAAAATAACTGGCCCCCTTTCTACATTAAAGCGTTAACTTCATACGCCGTTGAGCTTAAAACTAGATGAGCTCTATACGTACCTATCAAACCAACCTTCGGGTTGATTACTGTAGTGATATTATCTCTTTCCTTCTTCGAAGAAGGAGGTAATCGATTTCTCATGCAAGCCAAGGTAACCCAGAGAGACCAAGCATCCTTAACTGATTATGTAAATTAATTCCAGCAACCATAGACGTGGGAATAAACAATATAATTCTTTATCCCTTCCATTTTTGAGTGTATATCAACGGAATAATAGGCGATAGAAGTAAATATGTAAGGATAAATGCAGAAGGGAGAACTATTGTGCCATTTGCGGAGCCCAATAATCACCATTAGAAAAATAGGGCTGGATGAAGGGGTGGTTGGAAATGATTAACCTCAAGATAAACCATTTTAAAACTGAAAAGAATGATAAGATTAAGAATAAACCGTATACTACAGATATAGTCCATCAAGTTGGTCGATATAAGAAGTATATAGGAGACAAATGACTTAGTTGAAATATAAAGTAGACACATTCTGAGCAATAAGAGTATGCTGAAGTCGTCATGGAGGGAGCCATAGATGGCAAGAGCTGCAGAGGAAATCCAAGGATGGATTACGAGAAGGAGGCATTGGAAGACTAAACCAAGCAACTATGGAGGGACGATGGAATATTCAGGCAGCAGAATGGTTCGAAGCAGTGCTAGAGCCGATAGCCCTCCATGATCTAGAGAGTTCTTATCCCTGAGGAAATTTTTTTATTAAACAATCAGAGATGGTGTTTACAGTTGAGCCGCGAAGGGTTTGAGGGGCATCTATTGGGGCGAGGGGTGAGGAAGAGTGGAGGTCAAAAGAGAAGGGGGAGATGGGACTCTCGTCGCCGTGGTCGCAGCAGCAAGTCGTCTCGATTCCGCCCACGCCTCCTCATCCATCACTCCTCTCTTCCCCCCTCTCTCTTCCACTCCCGCATTCTGTCTCCTCGCCTCACCTCCCTCTCTCCCACAACTCCCTTCCACAACACCCCTCGACAATATTTATCGCGGCGGCCATAAAGCACCTCCGGCGACAATATCCGACGAGGCAGTTGCTCCAGTCCTAACACCAACATGTCGTCCGTTATTCTCATCATTATTTTCTCAATCGAGCAGCAGAACTTCCATCAAGATGCTCCCATTGAGGGAGGCCTTAAAAAGAAGTAATCCCAGCACAGCTCTGCCCGAGGAACGCGAAGGATGAGAGTGGCACGAGGGGGGTGAAAGTGAGGCGACTGCTCTGATGTTTCCGCAACATCACCATTTTGTTAGCGAATGAATACACGCGCAAGCGACACACCTGCCATGGCATGAGTGGTTTCGAGCCGACGATCTTCGGTTCGGAGCGTGAAGGCGCCTAACCGATTGAGCTAACTCAAGCGGCGAGCGAGCACCAGTGTTCGCCCCGAAGACACCCTCTGCGGATTATTTAATGTGTATATTATGCATTTATCAGTTGATGACGAACATTATTAGCACTTTATAGATAAACACTTCATTTTGCAATGAATGGTTTTATTCAACAATCACGTATACTGTATATACTTGCTGGAATGACTGCAGGCTCTGATATTCAACTAAAAGCTGCTTATTCATATCTGAAAATATCTATGAATTGCATCCCTTTGTTTGATGACATTGCTAATCGACATCGACATAAATATCCCGCGATCCACCAAAAATGTACGTGGCAGGGAGTGCAAGTACCAGGTAGGAAGGGTAAGTAATAAGGGAGGATATGGAGGAGGAAGGGAAAAGGGAAAAATATTCAGTAAAAAACTTTCAAATAACGTGCGCATTTGCATACACGCTGAAAGAAGACTTAATTGAAAACAAGGGTTAATTCACCAAATAAATTAGTTATTTGCTATGGGAAAAAGGGAATATAAATAAATCACAACTATTTATATGACATGCCTCCACCATAACAAGACAGGTCATACAGAATTAAAAACTAAGAGGGGGAAGTTCTGCTATTTCATGGGCATGCAACTAAGGGTCCCCGCCCCTGTTGTGACTACAGGTTGGGAATGTGACCCACCGCCATAGGCAGTGGACGGCGTGAGACATCCCCTCACAAAGAAAGAAGAGGGATGGCCGGGGAATCTTGAAAACAACGAATAAGTTAGGTAATATCTCGAGCTCTTATGAGAACATAATTTCTGATTGTAAATATTAAAATCTCTTCTTATTTATTAGGCTTATATGTCAGAATATAAGAGTAAAGTCTTTACGTTTTCACCGTATGTGTGTGTCTATTTTAAACCTTTACCCTTTACCATATTTACATATTTTATGTCATAAGATAGTGCTGCATGAATATAATTGTATATTCTACATTCATATGTGATTGTCAGTAGGAATTCGGAGGGAATGAGCTTTATTTCATTCTCAATCCATCCGTAACATAAAAAAATGTATTATGATCACATTTAGTGGGATATACGAGTATTCCGACTCCAAACTTATGCAACGATACTTTTTGTTGCGCATCAACGTAATATTTTGCTCATCTATGAGCTTGTGAAATCATGCAATTCTTCCAGGAATTTAAAAACAGAACTTAGGGTCATGATATACTAAAATTACCTAATAATATACACATTTCCTGGTCATCAGCGTGGTATTGAACACCGCCCTAGCGAAACACGAGGATGAGTGAGAAACGCCTAATTAGATGTGCCTCTTGTGAATCATGCGTCCCTTAACGACAAACTTGTGCTTCACCCCCAAACACACCTCCCGACATGCAATACATCCTTCAGACTGCATGCTTATGAGTTTTCATAGTCACTGATCAGGTTTCTTGATAGTCCAAAGCTATTTGCAGGCATACATTTTATATCTCAAGTGAAGTATTGTTTGAACTCCTAGAATTACAGAGAAAGGGATAGCCATGGGATAACCTTGTTGTCGTACAATGTTTCTCCTTTTGGTCATAGCAAAATAAGTCATTTCGCACAGGTATCAGAGTGTAAGGATTCCACGTGAAAGTATTCAAATCCGATTTCTTCTCTGAGCCCGCGAGAGTGCCAATCAATTGGGTCGGCTCATCTAAACCGAATTTGCCTGTTAAGGGAGGATTGAGTCATGACGCGCCCCTCGACGACGAAGCGCATCACGCAATCCATTCCGTCGGTTAGGGGGCCTGGGGACTAGAGCCGAAAGAAGGAAAGAAAAGAGGTGGGAGGGTGGAGCGGAAGAGTATAGGAGGGGTGCCATCTTCCTCCCTCTCTCGCTAATGTCCCTCGCCCCTCTCCAGCCGTCTCCAGGAAACCGCCAGCTCCACCGAAATGCATCCGCCCAACCCTTTCTCCAACCCTTCCTCGGTAATTTGCCCCCCGTTCCCTCCTCCCGCCCACTCTCCCCCCCCCCCCTTCTCTTCTCTTCCGCGAGAGACGAGATTCAAAGCCATTAAGGAGACCGGAGGAACGTAATGTAGTCGCAATTAAAGTCACATTAGCCCGCCCCCTCGCGGGGGAAAAAATATTTGGGAGGGCCGGAGGCGAGGAGGGTGGCTTCGAAGGGCGGAAGCTGTCCTCGGCTCGATTCATCCTCGGAGGGAATTGGGGGTGGAAGGGGGAGAGCGGATTTTTGATAACCGCTTTTCACTTGTTTTTCCGCCTCACTTTTCCTTCTGTCCTAAAAGACTTGTGTCCGCGGAACTAAAGCGCATTAAAAGACGGTAAAGGAGGAACTCATGAGAACCGAGAAGGTTCTACAAAGCGCTGCTTAGCTTTTAGAGTTGTTGCAATACTTTTTTAGGAAAAACTGCGAGATCAAATTACGTTTCCCGTAACTTGCTATTAAATTGGCAAAATTGTCGAATGGATGTCACGTACCTAACAGTAGAAAATTTCATCAGTGGTGGATATCCTTTGAATAGTACCAAGAAGAAATAATATACCTTGTTAAATAAGCCTGACATCCCATCGCGCATTTCAATTTTTTTATCGAAACTATATCCTGAGTCATAGCTTAGTTTTAGTAATATAAACCCATCATTTTGAATTACATCAAAGTAATCGTATTTAAATGGCTTAATGTGACTTGAGTTAATCCATATCGCCTTAATGAAAAATTAATTAAAGCTACGAAATCTCACCATTTAATTTTGCTACGCTGGGTTGTACTTGGTGCATATTCATCGTCTGCGGCTCTTCACTCCTATGTCCAGATGACTACTTCATAGCCCCTCTATTTCACAACTACCATTACCCACCTGTCTCCTCCTATCTACCATCCATGCATTATTTTTTCCAGCGGACCTTTGCATGGGGCCTTGAATAATGTACCAAATGATTTTGTTCCTTCCTCCTCTTCTTAAACCCAAGTCGTGCTTTTGCCTATCTGATTACGTCTCCCTCCCATTCCGCGCGGGGCTTCTTCATTGGTGACTCGATCCATCTATTACATCTTTACACCTCTCAGCAGCGCAGAGTACGCAGCGACGGGTTACCGTTCATTTGAGTGAAGGCGAAACACGAGCCACGGTCCGAATTAAGGAGACACTGCGAAAGAGATACTGGGAGATAACATAAGACCATAAAGTCCAATCACGGTCCGCAATGAAGGCGAATCAAGATTTAAGAGTCAGGCGACTGAATTATCCGCCGAAGAGCGGACCGTGGGGAGTTGTAGGTTTGCAATCAAAGTTAAGTCTTCTCCTCTTGCGAAGGACATCATCTTCCAGATTGGGTCTGATTCTCAGAAGAGAGGAGTTAGTTGACGGCTTAGCTCACCTTGCTAATTTCTTCCTCCTCCACCCAACGAGGAAGCTGGCGAAATTCCCTGACGCTTATGGCCTTCCCTCATCTCTTCCTAACGATATAGGGAAGATATTTTATAGAGCCCCGGTAGGGTTTCATAAACTTCCCCAGGGTTTTCTGAAGGGCTCTTAGGAAGTTATAATTTTTCGTTTAAATTTATAGCCAAGGAAAGGGCTTCCTCTCCGAATACGGGAATCCTGCTTCCAATAGATGTGACATCTCCAGGATTATTCGAGGAATTAGGCTTTTCTACCATCAATGGTAATCTCGATGATTTTTATTTATATCGCACTATCTTTGCAGTAGAAAACTACAGTTGCTAGATTATTTTCCCCGCTAATTTTATGGAAGTTACACCTTTTCAAAGAAAAATTTTTCAGAAGCAAACAAAGTACATTCCTAGCAGTGCAATGTAAATAATAGTACCAGAACATGTCACTGGATTTGAGCACTAAAAAGACATAATTGCGGAACGTCAATCCTAGACAACTGCCCATCTCAAATGATGATACAGAAAACTTCTCTTCTGCATACGATCTCGTTGCGACGGACATTAAAATAGTTACGAAGCGTATTTTGGAATATTGTATTCTACGCTTAATTCAGAACAAACTATACTTTTATTATCGTCCTGATTGAAATCCGGTGGATCAATTTTTAATAGTAGAAACCTGGCGATGGAGACGTAGTAAACGTACGAACACATTATTTTTTTGGAATATGTATTTCCATTTATGAACATTTGACTTCTGTTAATCTTTCCACCAACGTGAAAAGCAATAAAATGCAATTTTTGAGCTTGATTTTTGTAAAAATATAATCAATATCTAAATTGACGCTTATTCCTTCATGGGAGTGATTGAAGCTATTAGAGATAAACTCTTCAATAGCTTTGAGGTATCTTTAGGAGAATTCCGTGCCAGGAATAACCGCACGGTCTCTTCAAAGCTGATTGTCTAACAGTAGATAATGTTGTTACATTTCAATGTTATATAGAAATTTAATTTAATCTCAATTTCACTTTCAACGCAATCTTCAGCCATTATATAAGTTGAAATTAATTATTGAAACATAAGTTGTTCTCAATATCTCTTCTATTTTAGTCCAGCAATAGCTGTGGGTTCTGTTGACGTCTGGCATGAAGATTTTCAAACTATTGAACGTGGAAACTTCACGATGGACTTGGGGAGTGGGGCTGAAGGGAAATTCGTGACTTGCTTCTCTATCTTTCTTCAAACAGCCGCTAAAATTCTTTCTTCGGAAGGTGATGAAAATACTTCAATTTTATGTGGACGTCCTACCATATAGTGGTTGGGAAGGGAAAAGGTGAGCATTTCAGCAGTAAATTTCGATTCATTACTTGGAATCAGGAAATTTAAGACAGGTCTTCTGAGTCAAGCTACACGAATCAACCGCCATATTATACTTCCTTTTCTTAAATCTAAATCTCGATAGTCTTCAGTCTTTCCCCAAAATCCATCTCTCGTGCCCCCGAAATATTAGCCCCCCCGCAAATTACCACAAAATTGGTTGACTAATCTGGGAAAATATTTTTTACATTTCTAAAAGTACACCCAATGGATGAAAGAATGAATTTTCGCCGATTTTTTCTCATGGGGTTTTCTCTATCAATCTGCATCATGGATAACCAAATAAATTCCTTAAGCGTGGAATCATACCAACTAGATATCACCCAATCAATTTGAAGGCATATCAAACACTTTTTTCTTTCTTCGATGCATTAAATTTCACTCAGTGATGTGGATATGTAAGTCAAATTTACGAAAGAAATTGGTTCACTGCTAAATACTGCATGTCTTGGAAATTTTTAGATTTAGATCCAAATTCAAGAACCATGCTTATGAAGGTCAGCCCTCAGCTAAGGCAGCAATCAGCAAAGAAGACTTGTACATTAGAACCTTATGGTGATGCTTCATATTTTTTCTAATATCATTTGTAAAGCCCTACCCCTAAATACGCATAATATTATCCAACTTTACCATTTTGACAGTCTTATTGTAGATTTGATAAAGTCCTCCCTGGGTAATCTACAGGCCATTAGTTCTGTCATCCCCAAGGTGAAATTTTCTTATCTCAAGGCTTCGATGTTTTTTGCTCTTTGTCATTTCTTGTTTCAAACGTGTTAAGGTGAACTTAGATGTTTTGAACAAATATTTCATTAAAATAAATGTTTACAAACCATCCAAAAATATTGTTTCACAAATATTAAGTCAAATTTTTAATCAAAAGAAGAAAAATTTCATCTTTTACCGATTCCAAGTAAAAATGTTACATTAAAGTTTGAAAATAAACCGAATGAAATAATCAAACAGACTCCCTTTCAATCTTCGCTGCCGTAGGCCGCGAGGATATTGCAAATCACACTGAATAACAAAGGCGTTTACTGAGTGGTATAGAGCAGAGTAAATTTCCGGACCTCAGTGAGCATAATAGGGCCGAGTACTTGCCATTAGCTTGGTCGTGCGGACGAAGGATCATTTCAATGATCACCAGTGGTCTGCGATATTTTCCAGGCACGCGACGATGGCGGTCAACAGTTCAATTCCCCAGAAGGAAGAGAGTAGTAAGAAGTAAGGTGCATGTCGAATGCATATGCATTGACCGGAGAAACACAGTCAAAGTATCCCTAATTATTTTCCAATATTATTTTTCTCCCCATGATTATCCTCCTTTGAGTGAATTTAATTGCAAAAACTGTAATTATTCGTTTCCATGTGATTTACTCAGCTATCGCTCACCGAGGCTGTAACGGTACATTTGAACGATTTATTTGATGAGGAGATAGCAAAGAGGTCAATCTATGCTCTTTCTTTACAGCTAAAATTAAGCCCAAGAAAAATTCGAGAATGTAGTAACGTTTGCACACCCTGCTAAAAATCTTTCTGCTTCATCCATCAGATTGAACTTTATTTCCTTTCTAATGAATAATTGTCTTTCTTTCTCTAAAACCTGCATCTTTTGCACATGAAACACGATGCTTACAATTTTGACTGAAAGGTAACAACCAAATTGTAACTGAGAGATAATGACGAATATTTCGCGAGGGCCACTTTAAATGAGCCATACACCTAATTGATCTATTCATGAGTCAGAGCTCATTCCAAAATATTCTTCCAAAATCTATTTTCCCAATGGTTAGTTCTTTGAATTATCTTTTGATGTTTGACGACATGTAGCACCAACTGTAGCTCATCACAAAAATATATCTTCAATTAAGTTATCCGGTGATTGATTGTTTTTATTCTTTTAATTAATCCAGATGTAGCTGTAGACTCATAAACTGATAAAAAACAACACCGGATTCCGTAGAGCTTGTCCCTGAACAATGATTTTGTATCATACGCTGTCGTGAATTTAACTTAGGCTGTTAGAAGACCTTCCAGATTTTGTTTAAAAAGTTATCCCCTTTCATCTAGTTCACTTGATAGTCAATAAATCGTCATAACAAAATATAATAAGACAGATGAGTCCATAAAGGGTTTTAGGGAACTATTTCTAAAAATTATTGGCTAGTAGAATTTCTTTATGCAGAGTATAATTCTAATTTTTCATCCCATGGTACACTTTAATTGATCTCTGATCCGGCCGGAGTAATGCAATAAGTCGAGGAGAATATTCACCGATGTGGCTCGACCATGACATGGGTATAAGCCGGTGATTGTCACATTCGCTGCTTATGAAATTTCTTTGGTTCTCGACAATGAGCGGTCCCCTATTTTGGAATAAAGTCGGGCACCCTATGCACCCTTCTGATATCTACACAGGGAAACGAAACAAATCGCACCCGTCGACAACCGTTCGGAGTCAGGAACATTTAAGTAACAACATGCTTTAAGTAACAACATGCTTAACCTCACTTTGATACTGTAGTGCATTTACCTGCAGTCATATTGATCTACATCATTGGTATTATTTTACATATTGTAATTAAATATTAAGAAAAAAATTAATTTTTCTATGGTGCAAGCCTGGTGCTGGATCGATCCCTGCGAAAAACCCAAGCAGCAGTCTGCAGGAAATAAGAAGAAATAGAAGTAACATAATGAAATCTTAATATGATGTTACAATACAGCAGAGGAGGTAATCATCATTCTTATTACATGCTTATATACACTATAGTGTTACGTTTCAGCAAAAGATTATTATGCTACCGTCCTGAATAAATGCGAAACACTACTTGCTGTGGAGGACAATAACGTATCCAGATTCTTCAATAAAGTTTCTTCAACCTGCTATCATCCCACTTCAAAGGGCGCCAAGCACGCCTCTGGAGGCCATGATCGACTGAGGAGGATCCGATTAGTACCGTGGCTATTGTAGATACACTGGCTGTCCACGCAGTGAGGGCCCATAAGTATTTCAAGTCCAACGGTGATATATTTTTTAGTGATAATTCGTTCTCTCTCCGGGTGCCGTGCAGAGAGCGCTTCAAGGACAGGTCTCCATCGTCTATCGGCTGGAACGTAAAACTGCCTGACCCCTGAGCACCTTTCGCTAACTGTAGTCTATCCCGACTATGGTTTATTCTCCTCGTTTCCCTCCACTCCCTAAAATCCAAACTACCCCCCAATTACCAACCTATCCTTATTGGTGCAAATTACCTCGGCTGTCGGTTCCTTCCCCAAAACCACTACCACTCTGTATACCTTTGCCTTGCCCTTCCGCCCCATTCCTCCCATTTTCGAGAAGAAATTCGAGGGTATAGGGGGGATAGGCAGAGAGAGAGAGAGAGAGTGGAAATAATAGCGGAAAAGAAAGAAATAAGTTGGCACGAATATTCGTGTTTCGCGCGATTGGAATCGCGGGGAAGTGGAGGGGAAGAAGGGGTAAGGAGGGTTCGTTGGGAGTCGTCGAATGGGAAGGGTGGGTTTAAGAGCGCACTCACACCACGGGCGGCGTAAATTTGCACTAATGGCCACTGCCGTTTCTTTTTAACTGCACGGAAGTGGAGAGTGGGAGAGTGGCGGTAAGGGGGGAGAGGGGGGATATTGCGGAAGGAGGGGGAGTGGACGGGCCTAGGGGCGGATTGGGTTGCTTTTTTCAAGCTCGCACGTGTGCCCACCCGTATCAAGTGACAGCGTATACTTGATTATTCACATGAATGCACGTATTCATTGGTATATTTTGTAGCGCGGCATGGCAACCTAGTGTGTAGAGCATTCAATTTAATTTTAGAGGGTCCTTTAATCAAAAACTGTTTAGGCCTCCGAGCGCACGTGCTATACTCAAGTTTAGTGCCATTATGACCTCAAATTTTCAATTCTTAGCTTCAAGTTTTATACCATTCTGGGACAAAAACGCAATGTAAAATCATAGAAATCAGAGAGGGCATCGTGAATGTGATAATCCCACACCCTTGGGAGTTCGCTTAAAATCAGTAAAAGGTAATATCAAGGAAACCAACCTTTGGATTAAAACATGCATGTTGTAGTTGCTAATAGAATTTTGACAGATGTGGTAGAATATAAAAATGCTCGGGGTAAAATGTGCAGAGATACAAATTCACTCTTCATAATAATTTTTTCGCTTAACTTTTCTTGGTATCCTAACTTAACGTCCCTGTGATTTACTCCTTCCTTCTTGGGAAAGCTTCGTCGTCTAAGGCCATTATTTTTCTTACAGTCCTTCTTTGGTATCCTGAAATCGGGGGAAAGGAATACCAAAGTGGATACTGCATTTATAGATTTTAAGGAAGCCTTCGACAAGGTCCCTCTTGAGAAATGGATAAAACAACTAAGATATTATAGTCTTAACGAGAAAGTGACTAACTGGTTTAGGGAATTTTCATCTAACCATAAACAAATAGTAATCGTGGACGGGTTAAGTTAATTAAAGGTAGCCGTAGCTAAGGTAGGGTCGCAGAGAAGTGATATAGGGCCCCTAATCATCTTGTTATACATTAACGACTTGAGCTCCAAAGTTGAAAGTAATTATTTGATTAGATTATTCCCAAACAAAATTGATTGATACGAAAACTAAAACAACGGCAGATTTCGTGCCTTTTCCTAATGATTTAGACTAGATATCGGGTTTGATTGATTATGGGGGGTTTAGATTTAATTTTTTAAATATGTTTCCCTGACGTTTTGGAGTAAAATAAAAACTAAAATGGAAGATATGAATATAAAGTAAAAGGGATCGAACTAAGCAATTCTGCTGTTCATTCCGAACTCTTGAGTGCTGTGCCAGTGAAAAAAAAATCATGAGCAGGCATTAGAATAATATGCAGTTGAGCCTTAAAGAAGTATATTTCATTAGACAGATTGCAGGACAATGTAATGAAAAATTGAGAGAGGTATATTTGCTTTAGTTAGACCACATTTGGAATACGCGGTAAATATCTGAGATCCATGGGGAAACCGGAAAACCGTTAATCAAAGAGTTAAATAAGTTTAAGAGAAAATTTACTTGGTTTATTCAAAAAGTTCTAAAAGAAGCGAGTAGGCGTCACAAGTATGCCGGAGAAGAGAAGGCTGGGAGTTGTTTTTGCTTCTGAAAGAGAGCAGACAAGGCAGAATCTAAGCTAGATACAATACAAGGCACCTGAGTTATTATGGTACCACAATATATTGACATATTCGAACACCGGAATAAAATAAGAGAGTTAAGGCACCAGCATAGGTTCAAGCACTAGTTCTTGCCTCACACGCTACGCACTCAGAATCAAAGAGAACAATTTTTATTTAACTTGAGTACCGAGATTTGATCAATAGGTAAAACCGACTAATTATTGCAAAATGATAATAGGCATGTATGTTCACGAGAGTTATATTTGGGTTAATGTAAATTAAATTATCAGCACTAATAATTCTGAATATTTGACTGGTGCCGTAACACTCCCCACCTCACTCCCTCGCGGTGGCTTACGGGGTATTATATAAATATATATGTAATCAGTTATGCCTGGGCCTAAGCTATTCCCACCTACGTTATAATCTTTTTCTATATCCAGACTTGTTATCTTGACGTCTATATAGATCTTTACGTATTATTTTAATGAATACTGAATGTTTCTTGGTTCACTTAATACATTTCCTGACCTATCTGTAAACCATTCCTCCGGCATTACTCTATTGCTTTCTCCCCGCTGTCATTCCTTTTTCCTGAACCCCAATCTCACCACCATATCTCCCTTTGCCTATCGTTGCGTTCCATTCCCCCACCACTAACAAATACTTCCTTCCAGGAGCATCTGAAATAATTACCTCTAATTGATGGTGTACCCTGACCATTTCTTCCTCCCTATTATAGCTTGGTGGCATGTAGATGTGAACGATGGCACAGTTCTTTGGTTCAGCTTATAGTACTACTAACAATAATCACTCGCTTGGTCTATGTTTATCTTCCAACCTTTTATTTTTTACTTCTTCCTACCTTTTTAATCTATACTACTGCCACCTTTCTATGGCTTCCTTCCTCTCCGCTGCATATTATTCTATAACTATCGCTCCAGTAATGCCCCCCTCCAACCATTTCACTTTTCACAAACCTAAAATGTATATTTTTCCTTTTCTTAAATATCCCCATCGCCCACCTTATATTTACTAACTTCCCAGCTCTCAACATCGTCCTAACATTCCAAGTTCATGCCTTGGCTCTCTTTTGTGCCTTACGTACTACTGCTGTCGATTTTCCTGGCATTTATAAACATTAAAGACATGAAAAGACCAAGTTGTCAGATATCTCTAAACACCTCTGAAAAAATTAATCATAACAGGAATTGTTAATTGAACGACGTCTATCGAAATGTGCAGTTGGGAGCGCGATTTTATTCGTGTTCTCCGTGTGTCATGCATCTCATTTGAAAGAATTAGGAGTAGGTGCTACTAAATTATATGTCATCAATTACCGCCACGCATTGGAGCTTATTTTTCTCCAATGCAGGTATATGAATACATCCAAGAAACCATCCGCATCTCTCACCAATCCTACTGAGTTTTCATGAATATATTATCAAATATATCAAAATCGCTGACTTACCCAGCGATTTTGACATATGCAACCAGAAAATGGCTGCGAACAGAGTCAACCTTTGACACAACCACAGCACGTAGAGCTCATATATTTTTCAGCTTCGAATATGATTTTCTGGCAGTTAGGCGTATGGAATGAAAATCTATATTGAGCAATGAGAAAGGTTCTGCATAAATATGAGTCCCCGAACACTACCTTTTATTTATTTAGCAACCCTGCAAGCCACCGCTAGGGTGTGCGGAAGGGGGTGAATACACACCAGAATACCTTTGAGGGGTGGAAACAATTAAATTATTTGGGGAAATTTGGAGAGAGAGAATCTTGTATTGAAAGTCAATCTTAATCATATCTAATCCCGGATCTGGAGTCTGTTTACTAAAAGACTTTTTCTTGGCCAATCGAATTTTAGTCGACATTTTTATCATAAGATATGTATCAAATGTATCATATGAGTGAACCGAAGAGGAATAAGTAGAACGTTCCCCTTCTTAATTTCCAGTTTTGCATGACCTGTCTTGGTATGTATAAAGTAGTTCTGGTTCATTTTTATTCCCTCATTTTCCGCTTACAAACAAAACTCTTATAGTGGGTGAAACTAACTTTTGTTTGGAGCTAAATTTTCCGCTAGCGTGCAAATGGATTTACACATCTTATCCGGAATTTTAGTGAATGTTTTCCTTTTATCTAACCATTCAAATACCCTTCCTCTCCTTTATCCATTATCCCTTACCCATCCCAACCGGTGCTTGCACCCACTGCCACATACCTTTTGGTGGATCGCGGGGTTTTTATGTGGATGCAGCCGTAGAAGAGTTGTAAATAGAGAAGGATAATGTATGCCAACTATAAAATGAGCAATATAAGGCAACAGAATAAACTGAATCTCAGTTCTCTCCCAACAACCCAATACGTAGGAGTAGCGGGGATGCGTGAGCCCACGCTGAGTGCCCCGGACTGACCAGAGGTGCTGGGGGTTTGGGGGGAAGGGGAGAGAGGCGCGGGAAGTTGAGTGGGTGTGGGTGCAGAGAGAGATAACGGGGAGGATGGGGCAGAGGGAGGGAGTGCCGCTAATTACCACTCGTCAGCCATTCGAGGCCCCTAAATCCACCCACTCGCCGCCGACCCCTTCGGATACCCCATCCGCCCCCCCCCCCCCGCCTCACGCACGTAATTGAGAACTCACAGTTTGCCTGCCTAATTGGACCGACCAAGCCGCTACAACACCCGAACCACCCCCACCTCTCTCCAACCTCTTTTATTCCTCGCACCCCCCTCCCCTCCCCCATGAAAACTCTCCTTTTGGCAGACCTCCTCCGGCTGGAACACGCAACACATATTTCGCTCAGAACTCGGCCCCTCACTCCCTCCACCATTCTCCCCACCCCATCCACTAACGCGGCTTTCTCTCCCCTCCTTACCCTCCCCCACCACCTCCAGTTTAACCCCTAAACTCTTTTCCCATTCCTCCTGCCCCTCCCGAAAGAAAACCGTCGCGGCGCGCTGCCCGACGGGCGAGTGCCCAGCGGACCCTCCCCGCCGTCCCATTCTCCCCCTCCTCGCCCTCCTCGTCTCTCCTCTTCCTCCCGCCCTACACTTTTTCCGACCGGAGACATTCATTAGCCTTTCAACCGAACACAACCCAGCTCACCCCACTTACACCCCTTCTCCCTCCCCAGGGTTCTCGCCCCTCCCTCTCTCACTCTCGCCTCTACGTGCACACTTGTCATCGGTGATAGTTTTTACAAATTTTCGCAGCTACGAAAATACTGGCATGTTATGAATTTATTCCTCAGAGTTATCTTTGTTGAATTTTCGTATTAGTGCCTCTTGAGGCACTTATTATTTGACTTGATATTCCATGTTCCATATGTTGGACCTACAGCCCAGGATCGATTCCGGATGAGGCTTCTAAACACCCACAACTTCACCCAAGTTTTTATGGTATCACATAGATCCTCCTGGCCAGGCTGGGCAGGGAAAGGAAATGTTATGTGTGAATTTCACGAGCCATTTGGATGGCAATTATTTAGTATTGAACCATATAGTTTCAGGCTTAACTTAGTGGAAACTTTCCATATTGGAGAGAAACCAGTATTTACAATTTTGATATCCACTTTACCCCTGATGATATGAAGTCTTGATACCCGGACCGTTTAAATTAAAATAGTAAAGTGGAAATCATAATTGTTAATTATAATTTTTCAACAATATTTACTATTGGTTGAGCTCTAGTTTCAAACCAAACCTTCAGGTTGATTCCCGTGTCATTGTGTGTTGTTGCCTTTGATAGAACATATCATTGGCCTTTTTCATTAGTACAATTTTTATCGCTGCATCTGTAGGTAGATATTTAATTTTTTGGATTCCATTGTAAATTGCACTTTTTTCTTTCTTATTTAAATAGTTTTCCCTTTTCTGTAGCAGACTTAAATATCAAATGTATTTGACTGCTGTTCCCGTATTAATTGAATCTAAAGCTTTATCATGGTCAGGTTTCTTAAATTTAATACTCTCCGGAGATGTTTCCTGCTTGGTTTCTCAATTTTTTACTTTCAGCCACTCACTCCCTAAAACTAAATGTGGCCCCAGGTGTTAGCATCTTTCTTATGGTATTTTGCTTGGTTTTCGTGTAATGAATACACTCGTGGGGAAGTGTGCTCGTGTTGATGAATGCAAGTGGCTGTGTCTGTTTTCCTCTCTCTATCTTTCTCAAGCCCACCGTCTTTGGTGAGAGGACAGGAACCCCTTCTGGGTGATTTCGTAGTGGTGATAAGCCCGCTTTCTACGCCAATCCGTCTTTTGGTTTCTTTTTATTTCGCAGAAGTATGAAAATGCATATATACTCATAGCTCCTTTTCGCAAAAAGTTCGAGTGAACGCAAAAATCAGGGGTGCCCATAGTGGATACTTGCTCGTTGATATCATTGGATATGGCAAAAGCATCACCAGTAAAACTTTTCCAACTATTATTAATTTATGTTAACAAATTCGCAGGCAGCGTGTTAGCCACATGGCTAGAGCCATTTGGTTACGGTTTCGGATTCAAATGATTCAGCGGGTCGTCTATAAGATGTGTAATTTTCTCTCTATTGAAATCCTCAGGAGGTGGTTGGGAAAAGCACAGTTGCCCCCTTATCTAAAATGGGTGATTTTTATTTTCCGTTGTGTAAAGTGTCAGATGAACTCTGCCATCACCAATCGCACCGTCAGTCGGCTTGAATCCTGAGAACAAGAGCGTCCTCGATGTATCGGTATTACCTGTAAGCATTGGCCGTGTATGCGGTTTACTTTTGCTGCCCGAGAACTGAGCGGCTATAAGGTTTTGAAGCAATAGGGTAAAAAAAAGGATGCCTTTTTGTCTTTGAGGCGACATTGTACGGGGGAATGGATGTGGGGCATGACACTTTCGAGAGCGCGCTCGCCCGAGCGTAAAGGAGAAGAAGGTAGAAATGGTGCCTCGCTCGGGTGCGTGTTAATGTGTTTGTGTGCGTGCGTGTTTACTGAGATAGTTTGCCCGTACGGACACGACAGTCGAGGAGGTATCGGACCGGAATTGATGGATTGGCGAGTTTATGTTAGAGTTCGTCAAACTATGGCGCTGTTAGAGCCGTCCTGTTCCATTAAATACACATTATTATTTTGACTCCGAGTGCTTCGGTGACGGGCAACCTTTTTTTTAACTTTTCAGTTATTTATTAATTTTTTCACGGATGTTTCAGATAGTTGGGCGAAGAAGGGTTCGGGTTGTTAGTCAACTCAGCACAGGAGTTCGACATTCCTGCGCTCAGCAGTACAGGCAATGCATTGCAAATCGGAAGGGTCTTCGAGCAGAATACTACTTTATAAGCTGGAAAAATAACTGTTAAACACAGCCTTGACCGGTTATTGAAACGTTTATCCATCGATGTATGAGCAACAGCATTTCATATAGGCCACCTTCATTAAGTCTTTCTAGGAGTATTCTTTTGATTCCCCCTTTCCTTTGGCCCGTGTAAGAGCGGCGAATGCTGAAACCCACTGATAATATTTTCTAATGAATTGTCGTAGTGAGACGGTCCAATGGATAGCTGTATCCCCGCTTTCACATATGCAAACCTATACAATGACTACTATTGCTTCATCAACTAATAAAAAGCCATTTTTGGCTCGTGATACTTGGATTATACTCTTTAAGAGTCTGTCAACTTACCTTCTTAAGTAGAATACCTTGATTTTGATAAAAAAAAGGCGGATATATCGTTATGAAAGCTCAATATCTTTACTTTTGTGTTGGAATTCTCTACTTTTTATCATGACTTTCTTTTCGTCGAAAAAAATTCAAATGCTATATATATTTGCACATACCTAAGAAGGTTTTTCCTTTTGATAGTCTTGGAGTATTTTAAAAGTGAATTCCTCCACAATTGAGCATTATTTCCCAAAGACGACCCCGCAGACCATCAGCAATGTTGATGTTATTGTTTTGCTCTCTCCGGGCACATTTGGTGGCTCCTCTGACCGTGGGATCTTGATGAACCCCTTTCCATTTGCCTTTAGCTTTGTCAGGGACCGAAACACCAGAGCAAGTCCCTTAGCAACTTCTAATTCGGATACGCATTTCATATTTACAAGCGTCTCAGTCCCTGGTCTTTGGGAACTTCAGTTTGTATTTATCAAGGAAATATTCCTGTTCGTCCTCCGCATTTATTTGTGATAGCTACTGCGCAATGCCAAATTATACCCAAAAAGAGGGAATATTCAGCCAAATGACTGCCGGGATCTGTTGGCGCATTATCAAGTTGGCAACAACGATACCATCCCTCCACTCAGGTCACTAACCACCTCTCCCCTCAACCCTCGCTTCCTTCTCTGCACATGCGCGCAGAAACCCCGTCACTTGTTCACTTCCCGCCTCCTCTTCCTCCACAGCTCGCTAACCCACGAGGTCGTTCCAACCCTTTAGCACAGAAGCGATGGTACGCACGGTAGCGTGCGGACGAATGTTAAAAGAGCCAAAACTTCTTTTTATCTCCCTCAGCTGTTCTTCCGCACTCCTTCCGTACGTCTTCGCACGCAACAATAAGAAATAGTCAATAAGCCCTAACTTTTCCTCGGGCTCCGCGCCAATCCGGGCCCCAGAATACGATCCACTTGAACGTTTGACGACGGTGAAGGAAGGTGGTATATCTACTTCCACGTCATCCCTATGAGCCGGCAGAGAGAAGTGTAAGAAAAGATGCGGTGACACCAGCCTTTTAACGGGGGTAATTAGGATGTTTTTAACAAAATTGACTCACGAAAGTAACTTCTACTTCTACTTAATACCCCGCCAGCCGCCGCAAGGGCGTGTGGCGGGGGGTGTTAGGACGCCACCCGTAATTAAGGAAGAATAAAAACAGCATGCAAAAGCCACAAATTTATACCATCCACAAACAAAACATAGCATACATTTATGCAAGAACAATTACACCCCACACACATGAAAACACTCAAACTACCAACTTAAATACACATGCACCTACATACCCCTAATGTCTTTGCAATGTTTCATTTTGTTTGGACTTGTAAATTCAAGGTTTTTAATATTTCTAAAGTGACTTCGGTTTCTTACCATTATGATTTTCGATTGTTCGGGGAAGGAGTGAATATTTATATCTGTCTATCCTGGAATATATCTCCCAGTTACCTAACTATTTCGATATGTACCTAACTGTTTCGATTAAAATTAATCGTGTTTTTTGTGATCTTGAATTGAGCCAAGAAAGAAAGATATAAAGCCATGGTTGTTAGAGTCGATTCCTCTTATTTTAAGTGTATAGTACGTCCATAAACTTGGGTATCAAAGTGCCATACGTAATCCCCTCGTAAGTATATTTTACGTCCCGTCCCTTTCTCGGAGTCTAAGGTTTGCTCACTCCTTGTCTAATTGGATCATCTTCGTAGTTTCTACAGTACCCATCATGCCATTTAAGTAATTTATTCTCATGGAAACGTTTTTCTTTCATCCAGTAGATTTTAATAGAATCGACTAGTATTTTAAATCGACATCTCTCGAGGATAGTTCCTCAATAGGTAAATGCTACAGAAAGTTTAGTACATCTCCATTTACTATTTTCTCGTCACAAAATTCTATACTGAATCCAATTACTGAACGTCCACACCATGCCCCATTTGGCGTCGAGGAGAGAGAATTCGCCACAAGACACGGAAATACAACATCCTCGCCCGAGGCGGGATTCAACTTCCTTGACACTCAAATTAACCTGCGAGGGCACAACTCGGGTAAAGTGAGCATCTATCCAGGTTGGCTTGAGCCAGAGATTCATATCAAAGTTCCTTCCACGCGATTCCCGATTTCGAACAGCGGCGGCGGAGAGAAAAAATATCTAGACGAGGGGTTCATACGCATAGCATAACTCACTGTATTCATTCTCTTGAAAAATAGCTTGCAAATTTTTTAGCACCGACTGCTCCAACAAAACCCCCATAAATTAGCATTTTCTTCATCATTATAATTTTCTAGTCAAGTTAAAAAATAAATTTCAGCGTCTTTATGCATAAATAATACCATGTACTGTAAGATGTCTTTCATTATTCCACGAATCAAAAATTGTGTCTTGAGTTTCAAAGTTCGTGAGTAAATCACCATGTATCATTATAATTTTCCATAATGTATTATTCTTTCCAGAAGCTCGCTCTGTTGAACGAGGGGTACTGATTTGAGCTTTTGAACAAATTAATAAACATGCAGGAAGTTTCTTGTACACCTTGTTTCTAACCCCTATTTTTCGGGTTTACCCTCAATTCGAGTCCTCAGAGCAGTTGAGTCACCGTCCAACGATATTAATTAATATTGGCGTGAACCAAAAATAATAAAGCCATTTTCACGTTTCCTCGGAGGCTATTATAGCAAATTTATTTTTGTTGATATATATATATATTATATATATATATATATATATATATATATATATATATATATATATATACATATATATATACATATATATATATATATATGTATATATTTATTTATTTATATACATAGAAAATAATCATTTTACTTTAAACAAACTTGAGGATGCTGAATGGCTTTCACATAAGGCAGAACACCTTATTACCTCCAAGGCCAACACATCCATCTTATCATGCGGTGAAATGAACATAAAATATACAAAATACTAAAGAGTACGCTCCTGCATGTAATATGAGACTTTAACTTTTAATTAAAACTCATTGGAATGTAAATTTCATTGCTTTTTAGATGTACATACTGCCAAGTTGCTCTGATTGCGATATGTGTTCAAATTAAATAAAAATATCGTGTTGTCTTTCAGCCGATCGCAATGTTGCAAAGATACACATATTTCATATCTGAGTTAAAGAAAAGTAAGCCTCAGCCAGGCTCTTGGCCACCGAAGGTGATGGAAAACATCAGCTCACGACGCGAGATTTCCGGAAGAACCTCTTTGTAACCCGAGCCCAGGTCGGCTTATAAATACGATACGCATTCTCCAAGGTTGACTTTCGGAAGTCAGCGCGGATCTCGCGTCAATGAGATGCGTCATCTTGTCTCCCGGCTCACGCTTCCACGCTCCGAGGCCCGCGACTTCCCTCTCTCCTTCCTCTGCCGCTAGCCTCGGCCACCGAGGGGCGTGGGGGCTCACTTTCCGAGCTGCGCCTCCGCCGGGATGCCGTGACTGAATCCTTTCTCCCGCGGCCAGAGGGGGACGAGGAAGAATTGATGCTTGGGGTCGACCCGCTCCCCGCCGCGCTACCTGGCAGGAGTGGCGGAGGATCCTCGAAGGCCTTGCAGCACCGAGAGGGGCGAGTTATTCCTCCGGTCGCACCTCCGACCCCTTCGATCGAATTGGTCCAGTGATGGTGATCCTAGTGGAACTCGTAGCATGCCAAAGTGTCTCTTAGCACGCCACCGGAAGCAAGGCTATCGCTCACCCGCCTCTTTATCTCGAATATACTAGGACAAATTGAAATTATATGGTTCAGGGATTGCCAATGCGATGGGGTCACATTTGGCGATTTATCGAAGTAGGTAATGATCCACTTAAGCTTTATGTGCGCCCGTGTGATATAGTTTTTGTTTTAGCATAAAGGTTTTCAAAAATTTCTGCACGCGAGCGGATTTTCATAAACTTATACACTTTTAATATTAGCGCAAAATACGAAATATTTTATCGTGTTACTTTGGACTCCCAGGTGCTTAGCTCCAGGCATAAACCGTATCTGTAATAGTAATTTAAGGGCTTTGGGACAACATTGGCAATAAAATCTATAACAGGATAATGATCGGAGCACCATTATTGACTTGTCACAACATTGTGTTAAAGAGTTGGATGTGAATATTTATAGTGTCTTGGTATAGACGATTGTTCTTCTATTAGGCACCCATTTTCCCTTCATCAATAAAAACTGACTGAAAAGTTACGTGTGAGAGACGAGCAGTAAGTACTGATTTAATTGAAAATATTAAACCGAGGACGCTTGATCTTTTACAGATTCGAGCTTGAATTAATTCGTGCAATAAACTAAGAAGAAATGAAATTTGGTTTTCTGCATTAAATGGATCATTGCAGACTGACAGGGAGCTTAGCGGAGTGTATTAACTATTAGATATGATATATCCCAGCATTTAATACAATGTAGCGCTAATTAAATAAATGCATAAGGTGAAATAACTAACCGAGCATTCTAAGAAAAATAATCAAAATATACCCGTAAAACATGCCCGTTTGTTCATTCGGATTTCTTACAGCAAATTTATTTTACTATTAACACATTATAAATGTATATTTTTTAATATTTTAACTTTTAAACTATTGACACACGCCTGCAGTTATGGCAATGACACTGGGAGGAAGGGAGGCTGGAAACACGGCAGAACTCTGCGAAAGAAGAACTGGCAATGAAGCACAAACAGTGGAGAGAAGGAAGAGGTCATAAAATCGTTTATAACCAAAGAAAATGGTATTAAACGTATTCTGGGGTTCATAGCGGATGAGCTTAATATTTAATGCAAAATTGGCACCCCCAGTAGGAAGGGAAATTCCAGGACGGGCGTGCGAAATGGCATGGAACGCTTCAGGTATGGGAGGTGAGTGCAAGGAAGCATGAAAAAAATAAAAGATTCACGTAGAACGGGATAAACCCTGAAGAATTTCTGCTATGACTGACTTCTTTATCTTACTATCAGGTCCATGGGCGGCACAGCTATTCATGAGAATACTCATAATCTCCATTTAAATTTTACTCATCTCGACCGAAATACTTGTATTATATCCATTCTTAAACGTATTTTATGAGTTTAAGTACAAAATTAAAGTCTTAAAATTTCATTTTAATAATTTTAGGTTTTTGCAACATTTAACTAAACACATGAAATGCGAATACTTGTGCATATGGTTGAATATTTCTATTGCGTTGCCCACTAGTCGATTTATCGTTTTTACAATCAACTTTCAATGCAGTTTCCCTTGATTTTTAAACTTATATTCGCTCTTTTCTTGCAAATTCCCCATCTTTAAACCCCAGTTTCTGTGTGCAGATAGCATTTAGAAGTGCTTATGAAGCACCTCAGTGCACAATCACCCGGGCATTCTTGCAATCGAGCATACTTAATTTCGCAGTTTGACAGTTTCAATATTCGCCCTCCACACGCCCATATTTTTCTTCACTATCCGCACCTTCAGGCCTCCACCCTTCCTCCAAGTCGGCCTCATTTTGTTGCGACGGCGGAATTAATTAACGAGTCCCCGTGAAACCTGCCCCTCTCTTGATCCCTGTAATGGCCCCCCTTCTATCTCTCCTTTACTTCCTATCGCGTAGAATGTAAACTTTCACCTCGACACGGTATTTACTTCATATTTTGTTTGTTACCTAAGTTAGTAGTTTTCTCCTCTGTATAAACATTGTTTCTATGCTCACTAGGTATGGCTTGGTGATCAGAGTGGCATATCAGTCACCATTCTAGCAGTACTAATTCAATACGACGAGAGATCCTTAATTAGAAGATAGTGCTACAGCTTTCCAAGGTTAAATCCGGTTTATATTCTCTCGAAAACATTTTAAAATTAAATATTCCAGTTCTTGCCCAGTGAAATAATAACGCATCAAAACGGATGAAATATATCTACTATCAACTTTTAATTTTTAAATTATGACCCCTTGACAACTAGGAAATGCGATTTTCCCTTATAAGTCGCGGAAAAAACATTCGATCCATTTGGAATCACAAATTAAGAATAGCGTAGATCGATTGTGAAGGCCTTTATTGTCGTCAATTTTAACACGACTTCCTGCCATTCGAGGGCGTAAGAGAGTTGACATCAGAAGGGGAAGAGTGAAGGGTTTGCAGTCGGTCAGTCTTCGGTTTGAAATACGGTTGATGAGAATCCAGTTGTTGAATTATCATGTTCGTTGTTACAAGAAAGTGTCAGCTCATAAGTGGGTTCTTTCCATTTTAAAGACTACCGGTATTTCATACGTTGACTACTAATTTGTACTAGGAGGAAAATACCTTTTAGCTTAAAAATCGACGCCCTGTGAGGTAGAGAAGAGAATCTCCTTAAACAGCCGCAAACTCTCTTCTAAAGTCTAAAAGCTAAACACTCTTCACATCGTAAAAACTAGTTCACTAAATCCTAGTGAAAAAAACTAGTATGAATCAGCCAATTCAATAAAACCTGCGTCGATAATATGAATACACCCATTCAAATCAAGTACCTGCCAACTGCTTGAAAGTTTGGTTGACGTAATTCTCGGGAATTTTCACTTAAGTTACTTTGTATCCTAAGTTATCGTTCAAGTAACATTAATTTGAGGTAATTCGACTATTATTAAGCAAGGACAGGCGCACGCCTCTTCTTTGAATGAGTTTCCATAGTAGATTCAGACACTAATAATTATCGAAACTCAAACTCGATAGTCACGGAGAAAGTGCAATCTACGACTAATGGAAATGCAGTTGTAATCATTAAGTATAGGTGCAATCAAGGCTCCCATTAATTTTCCATTTCAAGTCCAGAGAGTCCTCTTTAGAGTTATCAAAATTTTCGAGAGAACCGGCTTTCATGTTCTCCATTTTTCACACAGACTTTAAATAACACTTCTTCGGCAAGATAGTCAGTAAGTGGTTGGTACCGTACTTCTAATGATATTTTGGGTGAGATGCGATAATGACGCCGTCGCTCGCTATCCAACTTGGACGCAATCGCGTATTCCACTTAAGCCGCTTGCATTGTGAATTGTATGCGGGCATGTGGCACTTCATGTTAGAATTATAGAAGTGAACTGTGTGTGCTGTTAGATACGCGACGGCAACAAAATTTATCATCCAGCGGCTACTTTAAACTTTAAATTTGAAACTCTCGGAATTCATAACTTAGTCGCGGCTATATGGCACTAAAATGTTCACTATGGGTACTCGAGGAAAGATCGACGAGATGTGGTAATATTTATGTGTACACGTATATTTATATAAATGAATACCGCGGGTGATATCGGTTGAAAGCTGACATCATTAGCATATATAAATTATGGCCCCAATGTGTGCGCATGCGTGTACGTGTGAGCACGTTCTCGGAGGCGTCCTTGGGAGGCGTCATGGAATGATTCACAGCTAGTGCTCCCGTCGTCAGTTGAGAATCGTAGAAATAGATTCCACACCTTATGATAAAAGCTTCTTTCGCCGCACCGGTCCCGTTTTTGTCCCTCCGTGAATTTAGGGAATCGCACGCTTACGTGAGCTCTGCAACTCGGAACTCCAAATCCGTAGTCGGAGAAAGTACGACAATCGGGAGAAAATATTTTGTCTCTGGTGCACTTCGGACCCTACGCACATCAATGCGCTGTTTTGAAACCGCTGCCTGAATGTTGGCGAATGCGCAGCAGGAGTCTTCCTTCGCTGTCTCGCCGTGTGATGCAAGAAACTAGCGTCCGGGTGTTTCGCCTAATCGCCCATTTCCAGGAAGCCGCTATTTTGCTCATCACATTCGGCAGGTGAACTTCCCGTAATTTGTATTTTTCAACTAGGCCACTAAGGGGCTTGTAGGGGCTGTCGGTACTCACGAAGCGCCCACTTGACACCTGAGCATACAAGACCAGGGTACAAATTCGTATCCGGTCTCTAGACAAGAGCCGGATTCATGATATTCTGGGCATAAGAGATAAGAGATACCTAAAGTCAGCGGAGACAATGTTTTAAGAACATATAAGGTTAAGAATAAGAATTCGGCGGGAACGCCACTCTTAAGGAACAATTCCAGCCTCCGGCGGATTATTTTCATGCTATTTATCAGGGCACGTTGTAGCCCAGGGATAGAGCGTTGAACTACTGATCAGAGGGTCCGGCTTCGATTCACGGACACGCCTCTCTAGGCACTCTCATCTTCGCCCGAGCTGTGCGATTTTTCGAGTACCAGATCTCCCTGGGAAACCGTACGCGGCACAGGAACTGACTTTCCTTCGCTGATGTGTTCATTTCACACGCCATTGGACTTAGCATTGGGTGAACTCTAGCGTCACCTTCCAAAACTGCAATCGGGTTTATTTCTGTGTTGTTTATTATTGAGAATAAAATTGCATACATTTTCCCTTGATTAGGAGTTTGAAAACCTATCCGACTAAACAATTGTTGGATAAACATCTATAAAATAAAACGTAATCTATATATTATCCTTTGCAATTTTAACAAAAGATCTCGATTTATTGCATGTATCAACCGGGAAACATGGGGATCCAGTAATTAAAAATATATAAGTAGGCATTCGCGGATTGTTGGCAATTATGTTCCAGTTTCAACATATCAACCCCGTAAATATGTAACTTGATCATTTAATTTTGTGGCAATATATTTAGTCGGTGTGTTTGACTGAGAAATTCCCAAAATAAATGGTACCCATCAAAAGTGGTACATAATGAGAATAAATCAATCAGAGCGGAGGGCGAAATAAAATTAATAAAATGCTGTTCTGTAGGATTATAACCCCATAGCAGACATAGATAAGGGGATAAATTTGGCATGCCGTCATTACAGTGGTGTAAAGGGTTTTTAAAAATTCAATGACTGTACAGGTATTTTTCATCTATCCACTTGCGTTTACATCGAATTTCTTAAGGTCCATTCGGCCAACATAATTTTTTAGCGCCTGAGAAGTGGTTGCCGTTTCTTCGTGCTTCGCCTCTTTCCCTTCGGCTCTCGATTGTCCACTTGCCGAGAAAGATCGTTAGGCACGCGACTCATGCCAAATGGAGGCGGGCATCAACGGCGAAGAGGTGTTTCGCTGGCACCCATAACCGTTTCAGTTTGCATGTGACTGCATGCAAAAATTCATGGAAGATCCGTTAAATCAGCCCTCAGATAATCTGCTCGATGAAAGAAACCGTGCATATCCTATGGCCAGCATTTCCTTTATTCTCTTCACAAGTGATTTGTAGCAAATAATAATGCACTATTCCATTATTAATGAAATATATTTCGACCTACATTTTGAAGTTGATTAGTCATCCTCAGGTATATGTTGTTGCTATGTGCAAGCTTATATAGTCTCCTGTAAGACAGCATGAGGCGGAGAGTTATGGGCCTTTTGAAGGGAGCAGGATAAATGGAAATGGAAGGAATAAGGTAAAGGTTTGACAAAAATTGAACAATAATATATTACTATACTGTCATATTTTTGTGAAATTTTCGTCAAACCTTATTTTCTTCCTTCATTTTACATTTACCCCGCTCCTCTCCAAATACCTCTAATCTCCACCCCACTTGCTGCCTTTAGAGGAAACTATATAAGCTTGCACCTACCAAAATAATGTACCTGGAGATGACATAGTGAAGTATCGAAACCTAGGTCAAAATATATTTTATCAACAGAGGCATAATGCACTATTATTTCCTACGAATCTATCATGTTAGTCTGAATCTACGAATCTGTCTTTTCATATCCTGTAACTTTGTATGAGTCAACTCAATGAACAATTAGAGCAAAAACCTCTCAGTATTCAGAAATAAGAATAAAGTAGTCTTTTGCTCCTTCCCAAAAGCTCTTGTTTTCATTAGAATTTCACATTTTAAATGTCGCCAGCCAGCCGAAACATTCTCCTAATTAATTTTCCAAAACTTCACACCATGCGTCGCTGTCTGAGCCAAAGTTAGCCTTAGGCTGATCTATGTTCCCTAGGTGTCCTACATGGGAAATGTGATCTGCATAATGAGCAATCATGAAAATTAATAGCTTATGATATTTATATCAAACAATCGTTCGAAGTCACCTATTGGGACAGCGTTGATAATACTATTGAGAGAGTGAGAGCATCAAATAGAGATTGGTATGACGGAAGAGTAATGGATTGCCTTCCTACGTAGAGGTTCAGAGTTCGACAACCGTTTGTTGTGAAACTTTTGGAATATTTTAATCTCTTTTTAAGGGTTGTGATGAGAATGTTTCAAATGCATGGCCGCTTCGTAGAATGTGACGATAAATCACCCCTCGCGCTTCCATTAAATGTATTTCGATATGTTCACGTTCACCTTCACGGCTAGTGTTCATAAAGCTATTTCAGTTTTTATGACTAAGGTTTACACTTCATCATGCGTTAATTTTAGCGATGCTTCTGGTAAAGTGACCTGTTAATGTTTTAAAAAAGGCACTGCGCAGAGCAATAAATCATCCAATCTTTGTTTTCCCTTTGATAGGAAGTTCCTCTGATTTTTGTCGTCGACTCTTACGCTCGTGTTGAAGCGATAACTTTAATTGCCTAATTTTCATACGAAACTCTAAACACTGCATTTATCACTTCGAGTATATTTTTAACAACCGAGCGCACTATTGATAATCACTTTAAGTATTTTTGTCCCAAGTGAATCGTAAATACTTCTCTTGAGTCCATGGCTAACGCTTATGAAAATATAGCCTTTTTAAGTACGATTTTCTGTACAAGAGAGAAAATTATTTAGGCTTCTATTGTAGAGGTCAGTATCCGTAAGTTACACTTCGAAGACATTTGATGTTGTCTAATGATTTATTCTAATAATAACGATTACTCACTGGACTTGAATATTAATCACTGGGTGTTTTTGAAGGTGTCAAAGCATCTTTAAAAAGAATATATGGTAAAAAATTCTCGTCAGAGGTGAAATATTAGTATTGGCCATCCATGAATTGATAGCATTTGCAACATGCACAATTTCAGGTCAAATGAAGCCAAAATTCGACCCCATTACCAGAAAATGTCCACTGAAATGCAGATATTCCAAGGCAGATGTGTATAACGCTTCGTAGAATGTGATTATAATCCATCCGTCTTAGAAATACATTGGTACAAAATATCTCAAAAGAACATTCATTTTAGGTCGGAACCATAGATTTTTAAATCTATTTACCTAGTGAAGTCCACCAAAGTATGTGCCATACTATTAGATGATTCACTGTGTAGTGCGAGAAAAGAAAACAAATATACATGGCGTGTTCTTAAATGGCATTTTCATTGAATATTAAAAGAGAGAGAGGTAAAGGACTTTCACACAAGTAAGTTCGCAATGTTTGGGGAAATGGTCAGCGTCCAATATTTTTGAGAGGCTTTAAATTTCAAAATTTTACATTGACTATGATTCTAAAAGCAGTGTGAAGCCGCATCCCTCTTTACTATTCGAAAATTTCTTATTCAGAAGGAAATATTTCGAAGGTGTGGATTCTTTGGTACTCATATTCCCTATAGAAAACAAATAGAATTTCAGGACATCCATAGTTACACGTTAGCTATCTATGCAGTTGCTAAGTTATGAGTCAAAGTATTTATCAAAGAACTTCTCAAAGCAAAAGTAACGCATTTAATTTCGCATTTCTATGATGAAACAATCATTTGGAAGTTAATGTTCATGGAATCATGGTATACTATCCCCTTGGATACATTTTTAATTTTTCACAAAATTTCAATTCTATCCACAACTTCTTCCCTCTGAGGAATTAGACCTTCCACAGACCAAGAAATATTCTCGTTTCATTAGTAACTACTGATAGTAAAAGGATCTCTAATTCCTCCGAAAAGCTGCTGTTCACTGGGTGTCTTTTAATGTCAACGCTACCTTTTGGTGACTCACCTCATTTCAACATGTTCAGTAGTCGTTGACTTAATGTTGCCATTTTTTGCAGTCTTGTTACGAAGAAGAATCCACTTTAATTTATCTTTCACCGGTAATGCCCAAGAAAAAGCTTCCGGCCATGAACTCAAATCACTTAGGCTGTTCTACCCGCCAATTCACTATTGTATGTACATTCAGTCATTTTTGAGCACATTACGATTATCAAAAGTTGTAAACCTTGCCTTTTTCCACCCATGATACTAATGAGGCCTTGAAAAATTACAAACAAGTTTAAGTAAGGATATCTCTTAAGGGTAATGACAGAAAATTTGCAATTATGGACTAAAAAAATTGCTGAAAGGGGAGTAACGCGCAAGACTTTTCGTTTCCACAGAATAGCTTTTTTGTTGCCGAATAGTTTCTCCACAATATGGCATTATGGGGACTAGAGCCGATGGTGCTACTGTGTAGCAGTGGAACTAGTCAAAAATCATAATTTATTCTGTCGAGGTGCAAGTGCACTCTGATGTGTTACCTCCGTTTCATTAAAGTGAAATTCCACAAAGTGTCGGCCTCAACTATTTCTCAAATTAAAACAAATAATGTGGCATATAATCGTTTTATTCAGAATATACTTACAAAATAAGGCTTAAAGTAAGTGTATTTTTTAGAGACATTAACAGCTTCCAACATTAATAAAGTTTACTTAATCTACAAAAGAAAAATCTATATAATTACTCTGAGCTTTCGAGTTATATTGGAGTAGAAATGGAGTGGGAAGTTTAAACGGGAAGTCTGTTCTAAAAATAACGAAACTGTAATATCTAATGTTTCAGGATTTGGCATTGGATTAAAAATGCAGCACCCCGCACTGGCAATACACGTGTCGCTCATGGGTATAACATGACAAAGTTCTCATTTTTTCATTAATTAATTCCATCATGAGTGACGCAAGAATCGTCATTTTATCAGTACAAATAGTTCCCTTGTTTGCGGCGAGACTCAATTTCCACGTGAATCCGGAGAGTAGGTGCCAATATTGCTGGTGGGGTTATTCTTTTTCGACGTACGGCTGAGTACTAACCCGTCTTCATGTTTCTCCTGAATAACTCACCCGGCCGGTGGGCATCTAGTGTAGCGAAGGCACGCACTTCAGCAGAGGGAGCCGACGTGATGACGTGAACAAGCCTGCGCCCCCGAAGGTCCGGACAATTACTGAGCCCCCTAAATCACTCGGGAGCAACCGTCACACCTGTTTGGGAACGGCGAACTCTATCTATCCCTTGTTTAAGCGGCGACGTTATTAATCAAGCTTCGAATTTCCCCATTAACTTCGTGGGTGTGGCGGGTCGAAAGAGACGGGGTGGGGGAGAGGAGGGCTTTGTGCAGACTGGTGGGGAGGGGGGAAGGGGCTGTTAAGGAAACGACGCTCTTGGAAATCTTCCCTCGCAAGACGGAAGTTCCATGCTTTCCAGCCGACTTTCCGGGATATCGCTCTTCCCCACAACCCCGACGCTAATTACTGACCAGCGTGGCTCTCCTTTAATTCTCCCAGCAATTGGGGAAGTAAAAGTGAGTTCCATGTCCGGACGGGCCGGGCCGTAGGTTAGTCGAAGCTAGAAGGTGGAGTCGGTTGGTTTATGTGGGCGTGGCAGCATATTGGCGCGAGCATATTTTTATTTTGCTGTGAAAACAGATTAACGTCGCCGGGTTTAGTGGGTTTACATTTTATGCTTTTCCCTTTATTGATGAGTTTGATAGCTAAATTTTAATATCTAATATAACTAATTCGGTAGTAATTGTCCATGATAAGCGCACCTGATAACGACTAAGCACAAACTCTAGCTAAAAATAATTTTTTAAAAGTGTTCTCGTGAAATATTCAGCCTGACGAAAGGTATTCTAAGCATGTGTCAATGGACAATTGGTCAAGCTGCATTCAGTTTTATGCATATTTTTAAATTCTAAGCCGTTCACGTTTCATGAATAAAAATAGCAGTACATGGCAGTGAGGACCGTAAGTGCTTGGTGTGATTCCACATTCACTAGAAAAATTAAAGACTAATGTATTCCTTTCGGAAAAATAAATAAATTAATTAAAATACTCGTAATGTTATTGTATATATTAGAAGATGGAAGTGTAGAAAATCCGATTTTAGTCTTCGATTTTTCTATTTTTCTGAGAAGGTCTATAAAATATTTCGGAAAACAAGCAATATTTTGAGCTTAATCCCCAAACATATTTTTGCAGTTATCCTCTTCTGCGAGCTCCAAAAACGTCGTCAGACTTAGAAGGTAAGAGTCACCTGTTATTGCGGGGGAGATATGAGAGCACTTTCGAAGCAGAAATAATAGCCTCCTATATATGATATGCCTTAAGCTACTTAGGAAGCAATTAAAGAAGTAAAACAGAATAACAAAGTGCTAAACGAAAGGCTGGTAAAAATAATTATGCCTTATTTAATACCTTAAATAAAAATTCTGCGACGTGAACTTTAGAATTTATACTGTAAATGTGGTAAGGAAATAAATAAATCAACTTTTTAGGAACTCTATGAACATTAAACTAATAGAATGAGAATGTGTGATTTTTTAAGAACTCTCGCGTAAAGCGGTGACCATCTCCTTTATAATGCTTTAGCGCTTTCTCATCCATTACTTCGGGACCTTTCGATAAATGTTTTGGCTTCATTACGCTTTTAAATTTTCAAAGTATTTTGCAACTAATTTGAGTGAACAAAGAGACTTCAATCATTTTCAACGTGTAATATACAATTTTATTTCACTCCAGTAATCGCTAATTTTCTCCGATAATTGTGCGGTTGTTTTGAACTTCCCTGATAAGAACCTAGTTCGCATCGTGTATTTCGAAAGAAGTTGCTCATAAATTCTTTTTTCCCGATATTTTATCATTCTTCATAAATTTTCCCTCCATATGCCGTCAAAATTTCTAATCTATTCTTCGACGTCCCCAAATTACCGGCTAACATTTAATTCCATTCCGTCGCAACTTACAATACTTCACCACATTACGAAATCTTCTTCATCCACTGTTTCGGCGGCGTCTAACCTTGTGAGCATTTCTGTACTCACTTGATGTTCAATTTTCTTTCATCGAACGATTATAATTATAATTTACTGTTAGTAATAATTATAATAATCCGTAAATTTCCACGGGGACAATGACAAAAAGGGCAACAAACGTACTGGAGGTTAATCAGGATAAAATGACCACCCTGTAGCTCACATTTCAAAGTACTATCATTCTTATTAGGAGAAATTTGTAGACTGATGTTCTTGAGGTAATCTTTCATGTGAGGCGGGCACATTTTTCGGAAAGGAATGCATATGAAAATATGTGGTTCAATGATTCTACTGAGACGATAAGTAGATAATGGAATATTGGACATCAGGGAATTAATTGTCAAAGTCGGTTTAGAAATAAGTATCTTAACCTTTATACACGCTTTAGATATGCCATTTTGTTTTTCCTCATCGTTATTCATGTATTATAGCTGAAAGAAGTAGTCTCACGCTTTGATCTACTCATTTCTATTAATTAGAAAATCATGACAAATATGAGAAACTGAAACTTATTAAATTTGTTCTAACGATCAAATACTTTGGTTTTCGAGAGTTATTTTTGTCACTTTTACGATTATATTTTTTTTCCACTGGTATGAGACGGCACTGAAGAAAAATAAAAGCTGAGATTAAAGCATTTGGCATCAATGAATTTATTGTTTCAAAATACAGGGCGCGACAACATAACTTCCTTTTTTCAAACGCCAAAGCAGTTAAAAAAGGAAGTTATGTTGTCGTACCCTGTATTTTGAAGCAATACATTCATAATTCGTTTATATTCAAATGATATTTGAGTAATGATTTGGTCAGTCATAAGTAATTAAGAAATAAATATATCTTTCGCCAGAGGCTAATTTTTTTAGTATGCCCGGTTAGTTTACCACGATTTATTTTTCATGTGTACGGTTGGTCTACATACACTAATGTTTTAAGCTCTCTGAGAAGAGGTTACCAGGAAATGAAAGACTAAAATGTAATTACGTAAATAAACATAATTATAAAATTGCAACCACAGTCTGAATGAAGTATCAGTATAAACTGACGAATCAAATTCTGAATAAGAAACGTCCACACTGAAGAAGATACTTTTGCCGGCACATAACTTTCTAGGTAATCACATTTTCCATGAAAAAGCAGCAGTTAAGTATTAAGTATCGCGTCAACTAGACATTGTGGTGATACCTTCTCTCTCTACATAAGAACAATCGCTCCACTAGTATTTTAAGCATTACCAGAGAGACATGACCCAGAAAAGCTAAAAATTGAGGTTCCCGTTACCTGCGAAAATATGAATTTGCATATGATACCTAGTGTGAGGAGCCACGAGAGTCCCACAATATTTATCTTTTGACGGAATATTGCTTTGATCCCTGTGAATTTTCACAGCCTTCCTGGTGCTAATTTCACTCTTTTAATCAACTTCGCCAGTCGAGTTCGGGGCAATTAGAAAACGGTTCACTCCCAGATATTTCCGGCCGGGTCGAAATAAAAGTTGAAGGGAGGAGGAATGGGCGGGTATGTTTTCGGGCGCAGGGAGGGGAGAGATATCCGAATTGTTGGCATATCTCCGCCACCGGGGAAGGGCGGCATTTCACGGTATTCCGGACCCCGTCTCCCCTTTCCCTTTTCCCCATCCCTCCGATCCGATCACCGAAGACCACACGCTCCGGTCCGCCTCAAAATTGAAATGTTTCCTCGCTAACTTAAAACCTTTTTGAATCATTTTTGAAGCATAGTGTATTTCAAATTGTAGCTTAAACTCACGAATATAATAAAGTGATAACTTTCTTCAGCACTATCTTTAACAAAAATATGTTTTTGACGGCATATTTTAAATCGTAGTGAGGGAAGAAGGCCTGACGATGATAGCAGAAGTTCATGTGGAGGAGAGTAGGAAAAACTTCATCCTAAAGACTAAAACAATATAAATTGAGGGTAATTACCTATGATGGAATAAAAAAAAGTTACTAAATGATAATTATATTTGAGAAGAATTTAAGCAGTGAAAGTATTTTTATATTCATGCGGGATGATTCCCAGCGACGGAAGACGCAAAAGGAAGCTAGTATGCAGCAGTTTGCAAGCAAAGAAGGATTTTTCAGAAGAGTAATTAACTATCTATCACGGTAAATGGCACTATACCTGAATTCAAGGAAATGAATCATGGAAACTTTGATTTGGACCATCCCAAGGCTGTGAGATATAAGCGGCGAGTAACAGCATGGAGCAGGAGAACGAAAGTGAAGCAAAAATGAACATGCGATACTATTACGAATAGTGATTCATTAAGATACAATAATAATTATAAAATTTAAATGAGTAATGATAGTAAAATTCCCGTGTAATTCATGAAGAGATACTTCAAAGAGTCGGCGAGGAATCCATAGAAGGCTCAAGAAAAGGGGGTGGGGTATACTTTTAAACAATACTTGAAATTAAGACCATAATCAGTATTTCAATCGAACAGACTGCAGGCATCCAATCTTCCCTTCCCATTAACTACTTCATGCGCTGTTGGATATTTTGTCAAACGTCTCTCTCTATTGGCCTACGCACATAACCTCTTTCTCGTGATGTATTTCCGTCAATTCAGTTCCTTGCAATTTCACTGTGCCAATTATGCCCGATCCAACTGGTTATTCCTTCTTTTATAAGGACTTGATTCTAGTATGAATTTGTCCACTAATGGAGACCGCAATGAAAAGATTTATAGAATGAGACAACTACTCAGGATATGAATTACGAGACTCTATGGGTGACAAC
This sequence comes from Hetaerina americana, assembly GCF_022747635.1. NCBI lineage: Eukaryota > Metazoa > Arthropoda > Insecta > Odonata > Calopterygidae > Hetaerina > Hetaerina americana. The sequence goes on from NW_027286763.1 coordinate 33,867,571, forward strand.
TTCATCGCCCTTAATTACGCATGTTGGAACGATGAGGCTGCAAGTTACATAATGGGATTTTCTTTCCATTACTGAAATAATAGGAAAACTGATTACAAAAGTTGATACTTTTAGCATATGGGAGATCAGCCCTTTCATTATTCAGTATAAGAGAGGTAGGAAATATGGAATCAGTTTTTATTATATATGTAATCACGAAATTGGCCTTGAGACTTAGTGGTTGACTAATAAAAACTATGTAAAATGTTAACACGAAAACATTCTCAGTTTAAAGGCCATCGTTACTTGGAAGGTATTAATGTTGATCACTAGGTAGAAAAATTGTTTTCCACACGTATTTGGTAGCAAATTTTTTATTGAATCAGGCATGTTGATCACAAGTATGGGCATAATTCATTTATTAAGTACTTTTCCTTTGCTTCGGTGGAATTCGGCAATTTTGCTGTCAGGCATACTAGTATCCAAAGCGTGGATCGGGATAAAAACCGAATTAATTAGCTCAGTAGTGTTTTTATATGAAAATGATAAATAAAATATGCAATAAATTGTATATAATAATGTAAAGGGGTTGATTGCTAACTATTAATGAGACGGATTAGAGCAGTTTATTACCTATTATTTAAAGAGGAGGAAAATGCATGCTTGAGGGTAAGCACCTACTTTTTATTTTTTTGGCATAGGGGTGATGATTTTGTTAATATAGGAGTACAATAGAAAGGGGACATTATTCGCAGCATCTATCTTCAATTTGGAATATATCGGCTTAATATCATCCTCAGAATTTATCTCTAAGTATGTACAATGTATCACAATAGTCATATACTCTTTGACACGCCGCCAAATGAGCATTGTAAATATCCAGTAAAATAAAAAACTATCAATTCTTAATACTTTCGCAACCTTATTAACACCAATACGAAGAGAATTATATTTTTAACAGATATTTTAAAAATATATTCATCTTTTTAATAGAGGTACCTATCAAAATATAATTCGAGATAAAGTATCAATTTGAATGCGATTTAAGAGAGTAAAGTAAGAGTATAAGAATAAAACATTTATCTTATTTCAACATATAGCATACAGCACTGCTTCCATAGTAATAATGGTCTCTCTTCGACCCTCTTAAACATCCCTGTTTTTCTCTTAGAGGGTACGCGGTTCCATTAGGTAAAGCTTTGGACTACTAACATAAAGGTCCGGGTTCGATTTCCTGGCACTCCCTGCTTCATCCGAACTGTGTGATCTTGCGCCACCCATGGTTTCCCAGGAAATTCTGGTACGCGAAAAAAATTGAATTCTTTTTCGCGTACCAGAATTTCCTGGGAAACCATGGGTGGCGCAAGGAAAGGATCTGCCCCCCCACCTTCCCTGCTCATTATTGAATTTCACTCGCCGTTCGGCTTAGTATTGGGTGAACTCTACCATCACCTATCAAAGCGGCCTTTGGGTTGACAACTGTGGTTTACTTTATCTAAAACTCTTTATAGTGTGTAATATCCTCGTATAGGAATCAACCATTCCCAGTTTGACTTTTTAAGAGGAACTACACGAGAGAAGTAGGAAACATATAGGGCTGAAAACATCAAAAATTCGATTCTGCAAAAAGATATTTGATTGTTCATCTATGGTTCTAGTTATGAACATGAGTCTATAACTGTTATTTGCATGTGATGTTCGATCAATTCATAAAGTAATGCATTGATTATAGAAGTTTGAACAAATAGTAATGGGGATGATTGCAGAGATTTTAGGCAAAGATAGGAAGAAAATATAGTGAAAATATGAAACTTAGTTTTCTACTGTTCGCACATAGGGACAACTACGGATCGGTGGTCGTTTCGACAATAAGAGTAATGAAGATTATACAATTTTGAAGCATGGAAATAGAGAATAATTTAAAAAGTAAAATGGAAAGTAAGGAAAACAAAAGAAAAATTATTAGGCATGGTTGAGGAAAAGAGAAATCGAAGAGGAGACGTAAAATTGATTCAGGGCATATATTAGACAGTGAATTGACAGAAGTATTATCGAGGGGAGAATTTTGGCTAAGCGACGTAGACTCAAGCAAAGGACAAGCAAATTGGGCGGAATGAAGGGAGGAAGTAAGTTTGAAACTTAAAATAAAAAACTTTCTTATTACAATATAGTGTTAGTGCCGCGTTAGGGAAGGCTCATAAATTTAGCAGTGCGTGTTCTCTGTGTCCATGGAGTACAAATCTCAACAGATGGATTAATTTAAGAAATATTTTACAACAAAGAGTACATTTTACACATACTATATTTGTATAAAAAGTATCGGGAACATTTTTCTCTTGCATTGCTATAGCGTCGCGGCGCTCTTGCGGAGGTTCGGTGGTGGGGGGTCTGGCCTTCAACACGCGTCAAGTGCCAATCGCCTGCGACCTATCTCTCAGGCCGTATCGTGTTTTTTGTGGACCCCTGTCGAGCGACTCGGTCCAAGCGCAAAATTCAGTGGACGATCGTATAGCGGTATGCCATCAAATTTTGTTTTGCAGTGAGGGAATTGGATACGGAGACTTTAGGCATGATTCGCCAAGTGTTCAAGGATGAAGTTATGTCACAAATTGCAGTTTTAACGAGTCACAAGCTCTGCAACGATAGCTGAGAGAATGTGGAGAACGAGCCCCACACTGGACAGCCGTCGACATCAAGACCTGACGACAACGCGCGACTTATGCGTGAAGTGATGAATTCAGACCTCGTTTAAGTGGCGCATGATTACAGTTCATTTGGGCATTGATTAGATAACAGAGAACACCATTATCCCTGAAACTTTGGTGATGCGAAAGATCTGCGCTAAACTCTGTGCTAAAACTAAACACGACCAAAAGCAGAGTCAAATGTCAACTCGCGAAAACCCACAACGCGACACGATGATTCTCCAACCTCCTTACAACTTGGCTTAATACTGGGCACCAGCAGACTATTTTCTGTTCCCAAAAGTGAAACCCTCCCTCAAAGGGCACCACCATGGGGCCCTGAGTGCCTCAAAGAAGTTTGCACACGAACGCTTAAGGGCCTTCGGGGATCCACCTACAAGGGAGCCTTTAAGTTAAGGAAAAGCCGCTGGCAAAAGTTTTTCGACGCTCAAGAGATGTACTCCGAAGAATTTTGAGTCATTGTAGCAATATCAGAAAGAAATCTATTTTTACGAAACTTTTCCCTCTACTATTTATACAAATCGTGTATTCAACACATTTCCTTGAATATTTTTTACATTACCGTAATTAAACTTTTCACTCAATTTTTTATTATGCAATGTTTGAATTCTAAACAGGGAGTAAATTGAATTCTATTAGTACACTAAATTTCCTGAATAAAACATTATAATTGAACCTATAAAGATCCATTTACGATTCAATAAATTGAAAAACTAACAGATAACAATCGTTGTAATTATCTACCCTAATTAACATAAACTATTAGTAGCGTAAGATACTGAAAGTTGAAAGGCGCCGCTCTAAAATACTCGATATCAATACATATGTAGTTGGAATATAAGATACCAAACTTTTGGGCTGGAAATGTAATTCTCGTGGAGAAATTATTAGTAAGTCTTATAAGCATCAGTATGCAATCAACAAACACGACACGATAAATTCATTAAAAGACCACAAGCACTTATTTGTCCATATTGGCTATCAGCCATGCTACGAGGTAACACAAAGGTAACGGAAATAAGTTATGATCATGTGCAAAGTGTTGAGAAAGGTATATGATATCCCTGTCTGCCTTTTAGAACGAGCCAATCGGTGTTAATCTTAAAGATCAAATATTTTCAGCAGTGGATTTCAATATATGAACAATCTATTTAAACCATCACCATGAATCACATGAAATAATGATATTTATAAAAGTTCATGATTCCTAATTTTATAACTTTTTTCTCCTATACCTTATTAAACTCTGAAAATTGATTATTAAACAGGAAAATAACATATCATTGAGCTACTTAGACCTTTAGGAGTAAATTGCAGTCGTCTAATTTATCGTGTATGTTTTAATACGTAAGTGGTTCACTTGATTTATAGACCTCTAAAGAATCAAACCTTGAATAAATTAAGATGAGGTTTAGGCTTCTACATTTTTATGTTAATTACGTTGAATGGAAAGTTTTAAAAAAAATCGATTTTTAATCGCTTCCTGTGTGAATAATTCCCCTAATATTTAGAGAAAGCGTCGCAGAAATGGGACGACTTAAATTAGAGCAGCGACTGATGTTCTGGAAAATTATTCATTGGGATCGATGGAGTAAAATGATCAAGTGTTAGGCTATTCTCACTAATCAGAGATAACGTGAGATATACATGCTTCATAAGCACTACAAAAGTCTTAGGAACAGATTTGCTGGATAAATATTTATAAAAAGAAGTAAACAGTCTCCAAAGCTGTTAAAATTTTGATCAGAGCAATGAAGATGAGTTGATCGATAAAATCAAAAGGTCGATCTCATAGTGATTCAATTTTGTTGATATCAGGCACAGAAATTCCTATCATTGGTCGGTAACCATAGCATCAAGCTTGGTTATGGTGCTCTGTGTCCGAGCACCACCTGAAAAATATATCTTGTGCCGAAATACTGAGTTCATCGATTGAATTTTACTTTCTGTGTAGAGCGTATACTCTGGGATTCCAAATCATATAAATCAAAAATTAAAAGGAGGAAGCGACAGAATATTATCTCGAATCAATTTGATTGTTGCTCATGAAACGCGGGAACTTTGAGCACTTCGGCTTCTGGGGACAAAGGACTCATCTACGCTGACGAAAGGTTTGGTGGTTGCAAGGGCCTACTGCTCTAAATGTCTGCTTTCCACCTTTCACCACCACCATCCCATTTGCATATTTGCACCATTTTCCTAATATTACCCTTCTTCTGTGCTCCCAAATCCCCTATTTCGAGGAGAGGAGTTCGATTGAGAGGCGCCTGATTATACGAATTTCTCTTGTACCGAGCGATGGAAATGCGGAAAAGTATTGCATATGGTGAGACTCGAGGGTCCAATCTCCCGTGGGCCAAGATTACTATTCACTTCCAATCACACACATCGGGCTATGAGTAGGGATTTGAAAAATGCTCTGATGTCAATCGTCATGCGATGACTCTAGCGGAAGGAATTTAAAGTGAAACACATATGAACCGGATAGAGGAAGGTCCGACTTAGACAAAAGAGAGGGCATCGCTGAGCTTGACTCCGAAGTCACTGTCACTTGCGCTATTTGTCTAAGGAGATTCGAGGAAATCGAAAAATGATGAGAAATTTAATTTATTTTAAATAATTAAATTATGCAAATTCGGCTAAGTTTAAAAGAAGCCTTTCCAGATTCGATTATTTGATTTATTATAACTGATGTTCACCGAAACCCAAAATTATCTTCTCACTTAAACTGATTTTTTCTAATTTAGTGTAACAATCAATTGACCCAAAAACAAACGGATTACTTAAGCGAGCGCCAAGTTCCAAGTTTTAGCTGACCATTTCAATCGATTTGTTGCTTAACATGTTCCAAATAGTTCTGTATTGTTCCAAAAAGCTTTGTAATGGCTCTATACTGTAAGTTGCACCATGAGAAAATTACTTTTCAACTTTCCCCCTGATGAAACTTAACCATATATTAATTTTATTCTACAAAAATAAACTATTTCATAACATAACTGATATCAATGGAAGAAAAAACATTGTTACAAATAAAATGTTACCTCAGCGAGATAGTGCGCTAAAATTTGGAATTTTCTTGATATATAGGTATGGGATGAGAATCAATATTAATAAAACAAAGGTTATGCGATTTTCTAGAAAGAAAAAGGCTAAGCTAAACATTAAAATAGGAGGGCAAAAACTAGAGCAGGGAGAACAGTTTACGTTTCTCGGAAGTGTTTTGGACCAACTCGGTCAAAGTAGTAGGGACGTAAGGAGAAGAATTGCGCTAGGCAAAGAGGCTTTCACAAGGAGGAGGGAGTTGATGACAGGGACGTTGAGTAAGGATGTTAAGAAAAGACTCGTCAAAACTTTGATATGGAGCGTTGCTATGTACGGCGCGGAAACGTGGTCATTGAAGCAGGAGGATAGACGTAGATTGGAGGCTTTTGAAATGTGGGCGTGGTGAAGAATGGAGAAGGTGAAATGGACCGAGAAGAAAACAAATGAGGAAGTGCTTGGTATGGTGGGCGAAGAGAGGGGTTTGTTGGGAGAAATCCTATGGAGGCAGGAAAAGTGGATGAAGGGGGTAGTGGCCGGCAGTGGGATGTTGAAGACTGTGTTAGGGGGAGAATGTTGGGAAAACGAGGAAAGGGAAGGAACAGGATAGGGATGTTGGACGGGATGAAGGGAGGAAGAAGGTACTCAGGATTAAGAGGGACCTGATATAGAGTACGATGCTGGATGTCGTGTTTTCCTAGGAGTCACAAAATATTTATTTAGGAGTTGTGTCCATCCAAAAACCTACCCTAACCGTACCTACCCTAATTAGACATATAGTATATGCACATATATATATATATATATATATATATATATATATATATATATATATATACGAGTATATATATATATATATATTTATATATTTATTTATTTATATGAACACGTGTGTGTAGTGTGTGTATATATATATACTCACACGCTACACTACACTGAATATATATATATACACACATACATGAATTATTACCATAATTACTACTTGAAATGGAAAACGAATTTAGCCTTGGCCCGAAAACATCGAAATCTTGTCGAAACTTTGAGCCCAAACTGGGGAGTTTTATGAGCACATACCTATATATCGGAGTTTATCACGCGTGCTCTGAAAATTCGTGCACTATATGTCGCCTGCACTGCGCCGATGCTGTCAATCGCTTACACAGTGTGTGCGTGTCACGTGAACGAGAGACTGGCGTCCCGCAAGCGGAGGAGATTCGGGCGCGGCGTCGGAGGGTACGTCAGATTAATGAAGCCGTCGCGGCTGAATGATGCCGCCCTGCCCGGTGCTCCGACGGTGGATGCGATAAGGACAGCCGGGGCCCGGCTCTCACATGCCGGGGCGAAAGCAGCCTCGCGGCTCCGGCGCTATCAGATGAAGCGCCTGACCACGAGGGAGGAGGCCATTGGCGGCGGCCGTCGTCGACCCGTGGGACGAGCGGGCCGCCCATTGACCGCCCCCGTAGCTCGCCTGCCTAGCGCGTGTGCCACACACGGCACGGCGCGAATTCTGGGAATCCTGCGGGCGCGATGCCTCGAGTCGCCGCGGCGGGGGATCTGAGCTAGTGGGGAGGAAGGATTGAGGCACGCCGGGGGGAACTGCCGAAAAATGAGGTGCTGGGCGAGTGGAAATCTTGATCTTACAAGCGGGGGGGAGTTCTTATTGGTGCGGCGGCTATCGCTGCAGCTTCTCCCGCCTGCGGCATTCCGATCTTCTCATTGTAGGCGTCGGGACGTTTTCATTAGAAATTTTGGCTTGTTGTCTGGGAACTGGTCAAGAGATCTAAATTCTCCTTAAATATGCCGGTGAGTCACTGTCCAGTGCATACGTGCATATACCCAATGGAATATTCACCTTTCAATTTCCATTCTTCACTCCCATTTAACGCAGCAATAAATGCACGGGATTTATCTCCACGACCCCCAATTCCGAATTATTTTTGGTGGCACTAGAATTTTGCTGTTTGCACATTATTTGCCATTTATTGAACTGATCAGCTCCTAATGTTACACTCCATAAAGCTGATTGACGCTGAATATTTAAACTTTCAATTCTGTCGCCAAAGTACATTCGATCTGCCACTTTTTTTTGAGGCTGACAGGTAGGTTTGAGGAAAGCATTTGATGTTTCACGCTAGTATTTTTACATTTTTGCTTTTAAGGATCAGTGTAATACAGTTATGGAAAATTCACGTAGGAATAGCAGTAAGTATCAGGAGAGGCGAGTGACAGCTGGGTTAATTTGCACCATTACTGGAGGGCAATTTGGTTTATGTAGAATTTTCAGGGAATGGGGGAGGGTGAAAAGAAACCGAACGCCATCATTAGGATATTATTAACTCCAGGACGCCAAGGGATCTACGATTCAATGTTATCTTGGACGATGGACTAAGTCCTCCACTTTTAGTGCTCTTACGACCCCCGAAATTTGGTAGGATGAAGTATTCCATTTTCAAAAGTCGAATTTGTTCGTCGGATGTGACGAATAAAAATATTTGCTTGGATGCAAGGGAACCCCATCATCTTAAATTGTCGATATCTCTAAAAACTAGTCGATCCATAAGTCTTCTTCAACTGCACCGGAGGGTGCATAGATAGGGATTCTCAGTCAAAGGTTCGTAAAGAGGGTATCGGGCATATTCGTGGGACGAAGCAGCGAAAGATTCGCCTTGGACTGTTTCCCGATTTTTTTTAATATTCGCCGACGTGGTTGGGTGAAATGGTCCGTGGACCGTGATTGGTCGGAGCCTCGCGTGGCCAGCGGAACGAAACTCAGAGCGGTGAACTGGCGAGCCGCGTGTTATCACCGAGACCTCCACCGCAGCTTAGACGGGAGGCAAGGATATCAAGGGGCGGACAGGGAAAGGGCCAGGATATGCGTCAGCATCAAATACCAGGGGCGGGTGGCTCCACGGGGGTAATGCTATTTTTATTCCAAATTCAAACTGCTTCTCGAACGTGGTTTGTGTCATCCTCCCAGAAAACAGTTTGCATCCTTTTCCATTTTGATAGCAGCCGCGTATTTACGGCTATAATTAGTTGAGCGTTTAGAGTTAATAATTTACTTAAACATGCTGATGCTCAGCAAAAATTGATAGAAACATTTTCATACTAATATAAATTCGACATTTATAAGAAATTAAATAATATTCCAACATGCGGAATTCCATATGGCAGAATATACGGAGTATTAAAACCATGCCACTCCAATAACAGCAGATGGAAGAGTTATCAGAATAAACGATAATTTCTTCGGAAAGATCGGTGGGAAGACCTTGAACAATGTTTGGATGCGGCCGAGCGGTGAAGAGAAAAAACGAGAAACTCTCCAGCAATGCAAAAAATTATTGTATAATGAATAAATTCTTTTTGTGATTAATTCTGAATTATTTCCTACAGTGAAACAACCTCATGTTATTTTCTTCCTTGGACTGTCAAATGCAGTAAGGAGTTATTACTTGTGTTTTTATTAATCGGCTTTCCCGAGCAATAAATTGACCATTAATTTAAGGGAAATAATGAAAATGGAAGTGGATAATTCGGATATCGAATTTGACAACGCCAAGGGATTTTAACGTTCTTCTCTGAATATGCCGATGAATTGTTCGCTTGTTTACTCATTGTAACCCAGATGGAAACCTGGAAATGGAAAGATTTTGTTGAGCAATTTTTGATCTTCAGAATTCGAGTCGTCAACCATTGCTTTCAGGACAGCATACCCATTGCCTGATGTACGTACCATTTTATCTACGAAAAACGTTTGAAATATTATTTACTTTAACCGAAAGATGTTTCATGAGCATAAGTTATGCTATTTTCAAGTTTTCAAGTACTAATTTTTGCAGAAAAATTCAACATTTTTAAATCTCTTTTTATGCGAATTATTTTTTGATATTGTTTAATATATGAGTCGTTACTACTTTGGTAGGTGTTATATTGATCGTTAATTCAATATTCCTCGAAGATTGCGAATCAAAAGCACGGTTATCATAAAAACGGCACTTCAAAATAAAAACTAAGCCTCATGTTACCTTCTACAAGTAATGTATTTTCTTTTTAGTTTGAACATTAGTATATTTTCTGTAATTACCATGGGTGTCAGGAGTCCAGAAACATTATGTGATAATTGTAAATATTTATTCGGCATTTCAGATATTCCGGATTTCCCAAGCAGGCAAGCGACTCTAATTTGGCGGTACTCGGTCGTAGAATCTTCATTCGTAGAGTATTCAATGATAGCCCCTGACGGTGCAGTCGTCACTTGAGGGATTTTCGGCGAGTTGACGATTAATCAGACGTCAGCGGAGGAGGAGGTAAAGGGACGGCCCGGGGAATGGTACAAAATGGAACAAGAGTATAATCGTTGAAATTCAATTTTCCTTTTTTATATGCTGCTACTAAATGAAAATGAAGCTACCTTAAAGCTTTTTTAAAACGCCACCAGATCATCTCTAATTAAGAACAACCAACTCAAAACTCCAGAGAAGAGATATACAAATGGAGGTGTTGCAAAGAAATTAGGGATTCTAATGCAAGGTAACGTGCATCAGATGAATATATTTCCTGAGAAAGGAGACGAAGGGGATAATTCTGCGATATGGTAACCACTAGGTGCTGCGAATCAATAATACATTTCAGAGCGTTCCGCGTGAAAAAGCTCCGATTATGGTCGAGTTTCGCGCCTCAAAATTGTTACTGGAGTTTACATCAGTTTTACTGTGAATTGCCACCGCAATAAACAACATTTCAGCCACAACCTTCAATAGAAGGTGGTGGCTTTGGGAGGAATTCATGTATTTGGGGATGAAACCCGGGAGTTTGAGCGATATGAATTAATAATATATTTTTTCCAATTATCTACGAATTATGAAAAACTTTATTAGTAATAAACTTAAACTAAACGCTAGGCACTAGCTTACATATACTGGCGCGAGTGGGGCATTTAGCAACTCTACTACGGCACTGCAATCCTGTTTGCAGCAAATTTTGGAGTCCACACCTCCTCGTGCATTCCGTGCGTTGTGTTCGTCAAGGGCGGAGTGAACGGAGCGCATTGCGCATTGCGGCCACGTGGAGTGCGACGATGCTCGCGTCCCCACCATGCTCGGGTGTCGCTGAAAGTGGTGCGCACCCCAGGTAGGTGGTCGGGCGCTTGCGAACGATGCATGGTGCGAAATTAGTGTCCATTAAAGCAATGAAAGTGGTGTGAACGAAGCTCATAAATACACACACCAATTTGGAAACATTAATTACTCTTCTCATCAAAGGGGTTAAATTTAATAAAGGGCCACGGGAAACTTTTGCACGGTGGTAGTAAATTTCTATGACATCTTTTCTCAGCTATTCCCATATACTATTTTTTTCTTGAACTCCTCAAGCATTTCCCCCCTCCAGCAATGGGTCTTTCTTCCTATTTTCCCTGTCCCTCTTTTGATGACCATTTTTTAACCTATCACATCACGAATATCCCATTTCTGGTCAATGTATTCTTTTTTCGGTTTCTGTCATCAAATTTTTCCAAATTACATCCATAACCATCAGTAAGGCATTTTTATTTGTCCTTTTCCTCTATCCAGTTTATTTTATCCACAAACATATCAGTCTACTTTCACATTCCTTCCCAAGAATCCAAGATTTTACACAAAATATTTTACCAATTTTAATTATTTCTAATTCTACCAAAAGCCCTAGTTCTCTATTAATATGGTTATTTTTCAAACACAATCCTTCCCTTAATACCCCTGTACCTTTGTCTTTCATCCAAAATACCTACTACCCCAATCGGTGAACCAGCTCAAATTTGCTCCCTCAAAATTGCACCAGCTCAAATTTGCTCCCTCATACTTCAGGTTAAACATTATCTTCCTACTTCTTGAAATCTTGTAATCTTATGACTTTCTACTTGTTATGAGCAAAACATATCTTCAAACCTAGGCACAAAAATAGCAAAATAGTAAAATATATTTCAATGAATCAGAAATTCACATTGTAATGCTATAAGGAAACACCATATAAAATCGGCATCAAAAACGTTCTTTCCTATCCTGGTCATATATTGTGCGAAGCCTTCTCCACTAACTGCAATGTATCTCAAGTATCCTCCTACCCAGACGATTCATTTACACTGCCCAGTAATCAGGTTTACTTCTCGTGGGTCTCAGGTTTGTCAGGAATACAACCATCATTTTGACTTAGTACGGAACATTGTTCGCGTTGAAGTACAACACTTTCATAGTATAAAACGGAACATTGTGAGAAAGTATTGACAACTTTTAAATGCTCTAAAGAAATCAGTAGTCACAAAAAATAGCACAAGTAGCGTATTCTGCTCATGGACTCATACCAGTTTGGAATTCTGTTGAACTTCGTCATGAACTGTATTGGAAGAAATTGGACACCACTACAATCCAACGGATCTCTACTCTCATTAAAATCTCATCTGATCAGGAAGTAAGGTCAAAATAATTTTTCTCTCAAGTATCTGAGTGGCATTCGGCGAATAAACGATTTCCTGCAAGCTCTTAATTCTTGTCTTCGTCTTTGCACTGAATGATCGCTCTTTCAATGAACACCTCAGTTTTTCACACGCTTCCATCTTCCACCTAATGACCCGTCAGAATTTCACAGTCGATGCAGCTTCCATCCACACCTCCTTCCTTGACCGGTAGTCACCGCTGAGTGTTTTTTAGTTATTACCATGTATCTGCCTGTTTCATGGGTGAAGGAGTTAATGTATCCCACCAAGTACCGCACTCCCACCAGAATTATAATTACCACTTAATATATGCTTTTCGTGGTTTTCCTAGGTGTAAAATTTAAAATGCTTCAACATCAATTTTTAATAATGGATAGAACAATTTTTTCATATTAACCTCTTTATTCTAAACAAATTCTAAGCGGAAGTTCATTTATCTTTCCACAATAATTTCTATGGGAAAATAGTGATTTTTCCAATCAATGAATTATAATAGTCTTTCCCTTATTCTGTTGGATCAGAAGACCAGTGACAATAACTCGTACTGCGGAAGGACCTATTAAGCAGAGAAAGTTTGATTATTTGGCCGTGGTAAATGTTCATTTTTCCTGAGAAAGGGACTGGTAATAGGATATTTCATTTCTACTGGGAATGGTTTTGATACTCCAAATAACAGTAAATCCATGCGTCGTTTATAAAAGACCGTCTAAGAGCACCTCGGAATATGCAATGATCATGCGTCTTACATAGAGTCAGTCGCCAACCTATAACAGGCATGGTTATAAAGCCAATGAAAATATTTAAACCTGCAGTTTAGAGCACAATAGCAAGTGCTTTTTAAAAGAAATATCTTTCGTGATTATAACTCTGTAGAAGGGCATCCCGTAACCGGTTTCCGCATGGCCGGGGCTGCATCCGCGATCACAGCGTTCCGGGAACGAGTTGCGTATGTCGTATTCACGGATGCGGAGCGGCATATTTCTGTGATGGTTATTATGTCACCCTGTCGACAAGACAGTACACAGTGACCTAAGCGTGAAGTATTTTCGGTGATACAAGCCACTTTTCTCAAGGAAGGAAAAAAATATACATATATATTTATATACATATATTTATTTATTTATATTCTCTCAGTGACCACGGCCTGAATTCTTTGAGCTGACTATGAGACAAAGCGGGTTGAATATATTTTTCACTAGCGTCGAGCCAAACTGAGTTCGCTATTTTTTTAGCAATGAAATGCAAATAATTGAATGGAGATGGGATGGTTGGAGGTGTCACTTTAGAGATGATGTGTTAAAAACTGTCATTGGGAGGATAACGTTAAGCAAGTGAGGTGAGAGAAGGAAAAGGATATTCGTGCCGAACGGAATAAGGAACTACACAGAGTTGAAGAGGGGTTTATTGTAATGTCGAATGTGAGGTTGTGTGTCAACAGAAGAGGCAGGGAAATGTATCGTTGTTCAGGCTGTATCCATCGAAAACTTATCTCAAATGGTAGAAGGCCAATAATAATTACAATGCAAGTAATATAATTTCAGATGCACGCGAATGGAAGGTAGTAAAGAAAATATCTATTGCTTAAATTTCAAAAAGATGCATTTGTTAAAATTCGGTCCCCAATGCATCCATAGCGTTTGGCGACAAATTGTGAATCTTTATATAACGCTAACGCTCCCTGATTGAATTTATGTGTTTTTTCCATTTCACCAAGAAGAAGTATACTACCTTGGCATAGGTGATAGTGCCAATTGACTAGCCTGAGATCTTGCTCCCCAAAGTGATGACGTTCCGGCGCTTACATAACCCTTTTCGGCACTAATCACGGTTATGGAGACGTAACATAGGCAGAGGACGAGCTATGCTTTGCCATCTCTAGCAAATAACTACTATACCACATTAACCCAAGAGGATGGTGGTCAATCCACTGGGAGTGAAGGAACCTGAAGGACCAAAACAGGGATTTAAGCATGAGATGAGAAAATGGCATAGAAATTCGCAGGATTGTTAGGGTTTCAAAAAGTCTTTCAAAGATGTCCCCGAATGTGTAGTTTGTAGAAAGTGACTTCTAAATTCTTAGAATTGCGCGAAAAATAAGTTTTCAAAGGCATCACTTACGTGTTTTATAGTGCCTCATTTCTATCTTTGACCTTAATCAATTTGGTGGCTGGGATAGCTGGAATAAACACTCTTCAGGTAGTAAAAAATGCTGGATTCAAGGGTAGAAAATGGAAAACCTATCGAAAATATCTTCCAAGCCAAAATCACGCACTCATTTTACTCTAGAATAATCCTTCGTTGTAATTTACGGTATATCTTTTAATTATTTAAGGGATGAATGTTGGAGGACGAATTCATTAATTTTCTCCATTTTACTTTTATTAAGAAATATTCTTTGTGATAAATGATATCTAGCTCAAAATTATTGGGCATCAACGTATTTACAAGCAGAAGTTCAATGGTTTCTGTAAATTATTTAATAAATCATTCGATCCCGTAGATGCCATTTTTAATCGTATAAAAATATAATTATCTTTTTGCGTTTCTTTTATTTTGGTTTTTATTAATTTTATGCTTAGTTTAATCAACCGTAAATTAGGAAGTTAGACGTTGGGGGTTATTTGTAGCAATCATCGAAGACGCTTGGAATGATAGGGAAATATCCTCATAGGAAGTTGATCTACCTAAACAGAGGTTTTATCCGATTCTCCTTAATTTCCCGCAAACGATCCATAAGCGTCTCAAAATTATTGAAATCTTCAGTTAAGAGTTACTCGAAACGCGAAAATAGGTTGCAGTATTTAGGCATTGGGAAAGATTGCAGTACTTCTAGTAGGCTTCTAACGACGAATACACATAAGCCTTGCATTAGAAGGTGTAACCATATTGATGGCATAAAATGCAAAAGAAGATCACAATTACGCTTATTTCAATCCGCAATAACTACGGAATGGTAAATTAGTGGTAAGTATATCGCTTTCATACTGCCAACTTCAGTAATGAATGATTTCACGTCACCACTTGAGACCAACCAATGTGTTGGCATGCAGCGTAGTATGTAGATTTCCAATTCATTTGTATTCATTATCAGGCGCGCCTTCGATTTCAAATCAACGCGTTTACCTCTGCTCTCTCAGTCACCCGTGTCCATGGCGAGCACCGAACTCGCGGCGGGGGCACCAGTCTCGCTCATGGAAAAGTCCATGCACCCCAATCTCCCGCAACACCTCCGTCAGCAGGCTCGTCATTTCAGGCGAACCATAATGCAATAAAATCACTCATGCCGTGATGACGCTCATGTTCCACAGAGCTTTTCCAGCCAAAAATTAAGTTTTTACTGACCGACTGCGTCAATTAATTTCCATCCGGACCAATTTAACTTGAAGCGCATTTCCCTCCCAAGTGATCGTTTCCGTTTTCCAATCTCACGCTAAACATTTTATCATACATCGCATTCCCTTCCCGAGTCCAACCAGACCTAGCCACTGCAGTGGTCTTCGTTTTAGTCATTACGTAGATTAAGATATACATTCCCAACAAAATTACAAATGACAATGCATTCAATCGAGTTTCTGGATACCCTGTTCCATAGAGATAGAATGTGATTTTCTTCTCTATCATCTTCATTTTTTCCGAATGCGATTTTAGAAAGTAAACAAGTATGTCGTTTATGAATTGTTTATTCATTCTTTACCTGCCACGCCCCGACTGCCATTTTCTTCATGATTTTTAGAAAAGTGAAGGCATTGAAAATATGAATTATATCACTCCATCCACAGGGTATGAAATTCATCGGGGAGCACTTAAGTCATGACGGCGGTCGTTCTCGGCTCGCGTCCACCACCGTGCGCGCATTTGAGGGCCGGGACATCTTTCCGCTTCCGTGGGCAGCAACTGGGATTAGAGTAGAGCCCACGATAAGCGATCGTGTTCAATCAGGTATGGCTATTTTAAGGCTGAGAATCCATCGTTCACGAATCTGTTGGTTGCACGTACTTGAACTAAACGCTATGGTATGCTTCGCTGAGGAAAGCGTGCGAACGAAATGAGAGTTTTTTGCGTTGGTGGAATTAGAGGAAGCGACAAGGATTACTTTTAGGTTCTCGACGTTATACTTCACTCTCGGCGTAATACTTCAGTCCCGTGTTCGATTCCTGGAGCTGGACGCACCAGTTTTCATCGGTTGCTTTCGTTCTAAAATCTCTCAAGTGCCTCCTTTCATAAGATCTTGTTTTTCATACTTGTCTGCTCGTTTTTTTCAGTACCTCCGCTGGTTTAGTTAGCTCTCTATCCTATACTGTTATACTGGTCCCGATTTGTGGAATATTCGATGGTCAATCTTGGAGTGCGGTATGATTTTTGGCAAGTAAAAATGCAGAATGGAATTAGCAATTGGCTGAATGGCAATTGACTTCTCTAATTGCCGTTGAAGATGGGATGAATTAATTATGCGTGTAGTTTTGTAAAATTTGCTGGTAAATATACCCATTTATTTTAAGTTGTGTCTTGAAGATATGGACATCTGGTTATTTCAAAATTGAATGTCACCTGTGTTGTTGTGATGGACCCCTAAGCGGCCGATTGACCGGAGAGGGAACATGTGGATGTTCTTAAGCGGCAAAGAATGGTACGAATATCAAACAACTGAGCGCTAAATCGTGAGTTCTGTACCAATGTATAGTAAGCACATTTTTTTCGCCTTATCCTGTTATCCCAGTGATTATTTTTATGATGTTTAATAAAATAGAATCCACGCAATTACCATCCTTAGGAGATACCCTTAGAGTCAACTAATTTTCATAAGGCATCGGTCTTGCACAAAATACTTAATCTCAAATCAAAGAGGCTAAGTTGTTATGACCGAAAGCAAATATATCTCAATTTATTTCTTTAAAATATTGTGATTATTTCTAATTTTTTCATTTATGCTCAATTAAGTCATGTTATTCTTCTTTTTAGCTTACCATCAACTCCTGTCAATTATAAGCAAGATCTAGAAACGCGAGAAAGTTAGCATATGCGGAAAATGAATGGCGGTCAGGAATCGCCTGTCCCATCCCCACGAGCCGCTCCTAGAGGCTGATTTAATGAGACACTTGGTGAAGAGAAACGATTTAAGAAGTGTTACTAATGGATGAATACAAACTCTTGACTTATTTCGCTATCATTACAACGGCCAGCCAACTGTCATAACGACCGCGCTGTTGTTTTAAACGTTTGTTTTTGTTGAAACAGTGAGTGAGGAACGAGTTTGGAAACTTATCACTTCTACAGTCTCATTTCTCTTGTTTTATCTTGAAGTTTCAACGCTCCGATACATTGAGAAAGTGAGGTTTAAAAATTCTACTGATATCTGTTTTAACTTCTTGTTTTTTTTAGAAATTATTGCGAGTCAACTTTTCTTTTTAATTGTACATTTGTATTAAGAACAGCATTTCTCTCGAAAGCCCAGTCGTAGCGTTATCTCTACTTAACTAGAATACCCGGGCGAAGTAGACGTCATTTGTGCCCTCCTTCACCCAACTATGCGAACTCAAGGTTTACCTTGCACTCTTTCCCTTTCCACACGTGTCCCTGTTGTGCCATGGCATGTGATACTGTTTTGTCATAAGAGAAACGCTGGGGTCTAACTGGGGGCAACTAATCTCCTTGGGTTTGAATCCTATTAGGTAGTGATGTACTAATGCTTGTAGTAGTTCACATGCACATGGTATAATGTAAACATGTAGTTCAATTTCATGTACATGAGGAGAGGTGAACGTGGCCGTAAAATCACTTCTGACACGTCAAGGCGTTCGACTTCTTTGGTCTTTTGATTTAGTTTTGCGACCATTCACCTCAATTTTCCAGAGACAAATCTAATTTATCACATTCAAGAAATTTTTTGCTAGAATAAACAATTATTGCAGTTCTAGTGCCATCATATCCTGGGTATTTTTCGAAAGAATACACGTCTCAATGAACTTTCAGGAATCCTTTTGCATTTGCTGAGCAAGATGGAATCAACATATTTTGAGAAATAGTCGAGAAAATATTGCGGTGAAGTTTTCGTTATAGTTTGCCAATTGAACTATAAG
The DNA here is from genome assembly GCF_022747635.1 of Hetaerina americana. Taxonomy (NCBI): domain Eukaryota; kingdom Metazoa; phylum Arthropoda; class Insecta; order Odonata; family Calopterygidae; genus Hetaerina; species Hetaerina americana. The sequence continues at coordinate 33,885,846 of NW_027286763.1, forward strand.
CTCCACATTTCATCTATTGTTAGTGAATGACAAAGCAACAAACAGGTGATCACTTCAGGTAGCCGTTCAAATTTTCACTCAGCGTCACTTGGCCCTCATCTCAAGTCAATCCGAAAAGAGTCATTTTGTCTTCTTTTTCGTTGATAATCCCCTTTCCTGCTTCTTTTAGGCGGCTTGAAAGTTATATAACATAATTAACTAGGCGTATGTATCAAAATTAAATATGTAGTTTCACATTTTTGACTTCACTTGGTGTACAAGCGAGTACATTTTTTATAAACATTTTGCTTGGTTTTTTCTGAAAAAATTGTGTGCTAGCGAAGCTCACAATTTTTTTATGCATAATATTAAAATTTTATTTTTTGCATCGACCTTCTTCAAACTCTTGTTGGACATTAGAAAAAAAGATTTAGGATGCTTGAATGTTTCGGGGAAAATAAATCTCATTTTTAGAATGTAAAGTTAACCTATTAGCCTATGTTTCATCGTGACTGTCAGCGATATCTATCGGAGTTGTCATTCGCTAGTTTCTATTTTTATCTTAACCATATATTTCTGGCTATTTCTCCGATGCTTTATTATATCCATAATTTATTGATACGAAATGACACCATCCTTTCATATCCCGGCGATATTCTGTGAATATGAAACAAGAGCCCTTTCCAAACAAGACTGGTTGGATAATCATTTAGATAGCAAAGAGACCAGCCAATACCACAGAGAACCTTGAAGTTCCTCCTGGAAGGCTTGAAGGCCATTGTTTTATATTATAATCGGAGAGGAAGACTGTTGAAAGGCTCTGAAGGTACCTTAAAATCCTTTTCTTGTTGAAATATCGTTAATATTTAATCACCGCTAGATAATAGTGTCGGGCTGAAGCAATTTTTTACTCCTCATATCATGTCCCTTTCAAATTTTATCTTTCATTACTGTTATTATCTTTTACTACCCTCCTCTGTGGGCACAAAATACTTTTTCCATTTTTTCTTGACCTCCACAATATTTTCCCCATTTGCCCAACTCCTCAATGAATTACCAAGGCATAAATTTCAGTCAAACTCCCTGACATCTCTTCATTTAACAAACTAAGTTCTACCATCATCCACGAAACTTTATACACATATTCCTTGTATGTTCATCATCTTTTCGCCTCTATTTATAAATGGGGAAATATGTTAGTGTGGACGTGTTCATTGAGACTAGTGAGTTAATAATCTAAAAAGAGGGTGCATGGAGCGCTTCATTAATTTTGCGATAAATGGTACCAAAAGTCCTCAGTATGGAAGTTATTTCACACACTCTGTCGCTGCATATGCATAAATAAATCTATTTTAGGCATATGCCAGGGTGTTAATACCGAACTCAAGCAGGTTTAGGGGAATGGTTTTTCAAATGAATGTAAATATTTCTGTGAAATACTGTGGACAAACAGTTCTTCCCCATGGCAAAATGGAGAATTTAGTAATTGATATCATTTTTCCGATTGCTAAAACCTTCTTGTACGGGCATTTTCAATTAAATGTAAAATTTCAACTCAATAAGAGCATCAAAGCTCGTATCGCTATGAGAGGAATATCCTGGAATCTATTTTTTATACGAGGTGTGTACACAATGACTGTCGCAGCCCAATTTCGGAGATCTAAGTGATTAAATGAATGGAAAATCAAGTTCCTAGCTTCTGGTAGGAACAAATCCCAGAAACACATACTGCTTTAATACACAATCTAGGGAGTCAAATTTGTTCACTTTAATAAGCAGATGCAATTCGTAATCCTACCATTAATTAAGCACCGCATAATATTTAGATAAAATAAGTTTTGATGAACGCAAAAAACAAGACAAATTCATACCGCCATATCATTCAATTAGACGCAAATTGAAAAACTTAAAAGCACATGACCTTAGTAAAAATTTCACTTTACGACAAGCTAAAAACATTGGATGGGGAAATAATAGATTAATATATTTGGTGGCGAGGTCCCCTTAATAAATACAGACTTATTCTAAAATAGTTATATATATATATATATATATATATATATATATATATATATATATATATTATAGGTAATCTACCGGTTAAGGTAGGTTTTTGGATGGACATAACTACCAAACAAACATTTTATTGCTCCCAACAAAACACAACATCCATCATCCTACTCTATATCAGGTCCCTCTTCATCTCTGAGTACTTTCTGCCTCCCTTCATCCCGTCCAACATCCCTATCCTGTTCCTTCCCTTTCCTCTTTTGCCCAACGTTCTCCCCTCTATCACAGTCTTCAACATCCCACTGCCCGTCATTACCCCCTTCATCCAATTTTCCTGCCTCCATAGGATTTCTCCCAACAAACCCCTCTCTTCGCCCACCATACCAAGTACTTCCTCATTTGTTTTCTTCTGGGTCCATTTCACCTTCTCCACACCCACATTTCAAAAGCCCCCAATCTACGTCTATCCTCCTGCTTCAATGACCACGTTTCCGCGCCGTACATAGCTACGCTCCATATCAAAGTTTTTACGAGTCTTCTCTTTCATATATATATATATATATATATATATAACACTTAGCACTAGTGGACACAGACAAAAACGCAGAAACACACCTGTCTGTGTCCACTAGTGCTAAGTGTTATACATTATTATTCACGTCCGTGAGACTTTCAAAAAGTGTTATATAAATATATATATATATATAATTATTGTTAATACGTACGTACATGCAGCATGTGTTTATAGTTATAAATGTATTATTCGTGACACTCGAATATTTTTTTGAACGCCAGGTAGCAGTTTGAATTTTGTTTTAGTATGAATAACTAATTTTCCACCAAAGTTTAATTTCTGGAAGACGTTGAAGCAACAGCCTAGTTACAGCGTATGTTATCTTAAGTATATTTTACGTGTGGGGCAAACAAAATTAGATTGAATATTTCTAATTCAATTCCAATCGTTCACAGAGCAATAAGAGAGTAGTTTCAGTTTAGAATATTTATCGATGATACGATTTATGGGTATTGCATAAGCCATATCTGTATATATGATGCAAACCTGGAACGATGAGGTGAAATAGTTTAATGAGGAATATATTTTTCATAATTGAATCCAAATCCATTTATCGTCGTTTAAATCATCATGCTTACAGATTTTTGAGTAACAACTTCATATCCAATCCGCCGGTGTGCCTCTATTGCGTGAAGCGCGCATAATTAGATATATTTCCTCGCTTATCTGTCATTTGTCTCATTTTATTCCATTATCTCCTCTTAACTGGCAAAGAAAATGAGATCTACGATCTCGTACACCTGCGAACCGGAGAACATATTCATCTTATGCAACAACACATAATTTTTTTAAAAAATACAAATTTCAACATATATGTGCATAGTTTTAATAATGCTAAGTCAGCATTGGAATGACTAATGGGTTTTTTCTGCAGTAAAAATACCCCATTTCATTTGATAATCCATGGGAAACATTTCATTTAAATCCCCCCAATATATAGATAATGGACCGAATTAGCGTTTTTATTCTAATAAAGGGTGACTGTTTTAATTAAAACCAGAATAATATGAGAAGGAGAGAGAGAAATAGAGAGGAAATCTTATCAAGTTGTCATGTATCGCAGGAAATGTGAGGGTTTAGGAGTTCATAAAAGATTCTTTCGTGAAGTAGACCGGTGTATAGAGCCTCGCGGGCTGAAATCAAGTTCTCGACGGACTGTGCCTGGAGCACGCGCTCCAACATAGAACCCATTCCCTCATTCCACCATCCCCACAATATTTTCAATCCCCAGGTTTCCTTCCCAAGGTTCCTGCGAATGATCAACGAACTTTTTCTCTTTTATTTTTTTTCTTTTCCAGCATAACGTAACATTTTGAATTAATTCATGAAATCCATGAGTTTGGATAACAATCGAGCTGATTCAATTGCTATAATTTTCATAATATTTTCTTTTGCGAAGTAAAGAAGTCAATAAATATCTGGAGATAACTTAAATCGACAAAACCATGGTAATGTAAAAATATAAGAAATTGTGAAAGTATATAAGGCACGAAGTTTTATTCTAAATGAATAGGCCAGTATCCTCTTTAGGTATATTTATATCTATTGATTAGTTAGTAATACAATACACATTGTCATAGATTTGTCTAAAATATAAGAGTACATTTCATCACGACTTAAAAAATCATTGCTATGTTTTCCGTTATGTTAAGTAAGCCTATTGAATGAAACTTGAAATGTGAGCGAAGTGCTAAGAACTCCATATTCCTCACCGTTTGTATGCAATGGAATTTTCCTCGGAATGACCGATTTTGCTCCCTTAATAACAATTTGGACCCCCTAAAAATGATATCCCTTCAGTATGTTTTGGAGGTATCTCTCGTATCCATTAAATTGTAATTTATATCTATTTTTTAAATCTTGATTGAATTTACCACCCTTCATTGTACATTTTAGACCGCCACTTTTCAGATGCGAAATGAAGCTCGTATATTTCCCTCAGAAATTTTTGAAGTAGGCTGATGCTAAAGTTCCCTTATCATCCCAAGCACCTCTCTCTCATTTCCAGTAGGATAAATTTTCAATGATTTCTCCGACAGTTTTTTTAGCCATATTAATTGTGTCCTTACAGTGATTACAATCACCACTAGTACTTAAGATGCTAATTTGTAAATTCGCCGACAATTTATTATCTAACATCTCGCTCGTCACATGACAATAACAGAAGACTTCCTTCTTCGCTAGACGCCTACAAACTTAATTCATCCGCCTTTCGGCCCTTGGAAGCCAACGACAATGGATCTACCATCCCCCTGCAAACAGCCACGAGTGGTCGTAGAAGCGGGTGTATAGTTAGTTATCAACCATTTAAGCAATTATTCATTGGTAATCACTAGTGTTCAGGGAGTTCGTTTTTAGTAAGTTATGCTATCTACTTTTGTGGCCTGCAAATGTGCGAGAGAAAAATTCTTATTTCGAGCAGTTCCGGAGTCAGTTTCCCTTAATTTCTCACTGTGGTCTCGCCTATCAATGTAATGCGGGAATAGGATTATCCTTTCCGAGTCAGTATTAAAATCAATTGATTTTATTTTTCCAAAATTATAAGTAGAGAAAGGAATCTTCGTGCTTCCAGTGCCTCCCAACCCAGACTATCTAATTAAAATGTGTGGATTTCGGTTAGTTCATGATGGTTCTCCACGAAACGAACAGCTTTTCTTTCTAACCTCTGATTCTGAATTTAATTCATCCTCACGACGCGTGCGATGCAAGACATTATGTTCATTCCCTGGCACTCACGCGAGCCGCACGCATGCACGCAGGGAGTATCACTAACCAAACATGGGTCCGGGTTCGAGGCACGGGGTCGAGAGGCACTTGAATACCCCCGCGTCCCACTTCAGGCACTCACCTGCGGGGAAGCGATGCGGGAATATCCGTCCGTGACGGGAGAGCAGCCACGGGTACAGGGGGTAGGTGTCCCTCGGGGGCATGGCGTGGGGGTGGTGAGCCACGGGGTGGTGCCCCGGGTGGTGGTGGTGACCGGGATGGTGCGGGGGGCCGCCCTGCAGGAACACTGGCGGGGGGGGAGGTGGGGGCCCGGGGGGGCCCGAGGGGTGTCCGGCGGCCGCCGCTGCCGCCGCCGCCGCCACGGCCTGCTGGTGCTGCTGGTGTTGGTGGTGCTGCGCCGCGATGGCCGCCGCCACCGTCGCCAGATTGGACTGGAAGAGGTGGTGGCCCGGGTGGTGGCCAGGGTGGTGGTGGTGGTGCGCCTGCGGGTGCGCCTCGGCCGCGTAGAGGCCCTTGAGGGCCTCGATGGAGTAGGCGCCACCGGGGAAGCCAGCGGAAGCCCCCGGGTGGGAGAGCGCCGAGGGCCTCACGAGGGGCGGTGGGGCGGCAGGAGAGCGGCGCTCAGGGGGCGGGGGGGGTGACGGCGAGGAAGTCCCGGGGGACGGTGGTCCCTGGGGGGCACCCGGAGGCGGCGGATGGTGGGGCGGAGGGGGACTGGGGCTGCCCACGGCTAGGGGTTTGTCGGAGGAGGACGAGGAGGAATGCGAGGAGGCGGGCGGGAGGGGGCTGGGGGACCGGGAGGGGCCCCGCGGAGGGCTCCGGGCAGTCGCATCGCTCGTCGCCACGCCCACGATCGAGTCGATCGAGAATCCGATCTTGGGCTTGGAGGGCACGGGGGCGATGGGCGTTGGGGCCAGCGGCATCATGATATATATCCTCGGCTCCGACCCGGGTCACCTGGCGGCGGGCTTCTTCCTCCGCGGACACTCGCTCGCTCCCGCCAACGACACTCTTGTCCCCACTCACAGGGCCTGGGGGGGCGTGCGCATCGCCACTCGCCCCAGCAGAGGGCCCAACTACCGCCACTGATCGGCCGGCAGACGAAGCATTGCAAAGCACTGACTTGAATAACGGCGCACGGATTGTATTCTCGTTGGACTGTGTTTTTTCCGAGTTACCTCAAATCCTTAAAATATTGACACTCTTTTCGGCGTGTTATATTCTCCTGCAGGCGCAAAGAATATAGTTCTATCTTTTATTCAATCTTCTTTTACAGTCTCGTAGGGGGTTGTTCGTGTACCGCACCCTTGTTTATGGGGATCGCGGTCGTCCTTCTTTCCCGGCAGGGGCCTAGCCCTCACGCCGGCAGCCCCGCCTGCGATCTTCCCGCACTTAGCCGCCCTCCGCCATCGCCCTGATGCCGGCCGTTGCGCCTGTAATCGCCGCTTCGCACCTTTGTCCTTTTCCCCCGCTCTGCAAAGCCTAGCGAGTCTGCCGGTGAGCAGCTTGGGTGCACTGCGTTGGGCGTCCTTGGCGGTGTCTGTCCTCGAGGCGTCGACGGGCGTCAAAGATACGCGTCTGCGATCTGGCACACTCTTTTCGCCCCGCGCACGTTAGATAGCACGCTAATCCAAGCAACGCGGCCGGAAAGAGCCCTTCCTCGATGCCAGATGTAAAACCAAGCCGTTCTCGGGCGAACACAACTCACTCTTCTGCTTCTCGTAGGACGAACAAGCACTCGCCTCCGACGTCACCAGTACGGAAGAATATCGTTCAGATCTCTACCGTGCACTGTGAAATGATCAACAACAACAACAAGGACGTGCAACACGAGCAACAAAGAAACAACGCGCACCTCGCCTCGGTCGTCTTGACCATCCGGCTTTGCTGAGGGCCCGGGGCGCGAGTGGGGCCTCGTCTATCCCGAACCGGGAACGGAGACTGGAGTGTGAGTGGGGGAATGGAGGGGGAGTAAAATTGGGCGGGGTCACTTGGGACCACGCCTCCTGTTTCCCTCACACCCCCTCGCAAGGGAACGCTCTCCTGCCCCCAACCGCGAAGGGGAGGATGATCGAGGGGTGGTCGCTGAAGGAGGCTGGCACTTCGAGAGCACCCACCTCCCGCTGCGGATGGACATTTGATTCGCCGTTGGGAAGTAGGCGGGGCCTCCTACCATCGCCCCGGAACAAGCCCCTTCATTGGTCGGCCCCCGGATGGTGCGGCTGCTGTTCTCGCTATTGATGATGATGAAGCCGCCTTCGCGCCACGACAGTAAAAAAATCCCTCTCCCGGTCGATTCATCTCCCACGGTCCGCTCGACACCCTTCCCGCCCAACTCCTTCGAACCCTCTCCCCTCCCATTTCTTCCTGCCCTCCCCCTCGCAACACCCCCTGTGCATCTTTCGCCATCCTCTCCACGTCTTGCCATTCCCCCAATCGGCCAATTCTTCGGTGGTGAAGCGTTCCGGGTAATTTATCTGCAGAAGGCGACCCTGAAGAGTTTTAGAGAATGGAAGGAGATGTAACATTTCCGCCGTATCCCGCTACCAGCGCTATTCGGAATTCTTGCTTACTCTTAAATGCTCTTTGTCTGCAGTAGAATTTAGAATATGCTATCGTTTCTCATACAAGAAATTGGGCTCTTTATTGGTCTTACACGTCATACTAACCTAACAGAAACAAGCCGATTGTTTTCCTGATAAATGAGAGGTGCCTTAATTTAAAGCGAAACATGTAACATAATGACAAAACCAACAATAGGAACATCAACGTACCAGGCAAACTACCGATGAAAGGTAGAGTTTGAACGGTCCCTAACTACTTTTACACATCGCGTGGAGTTACTTCTTCCTTCCTCTATACATAATATGTCCTTCGTCAGTTCTACCTCCTACCTACCTTCATACTCGCACAGAGCGGAAAGGAGATTATGTTGAAAAATAAATGCATTTTTTCCAAAATTTTTGTGTTTTCTTTGTTGGGTCAGGTACTTCTGGGATTACCCTGGTATCTTCCAAAAAGAAAGTTTTGTTCTCTTCCTCCGATAAACCTTCTTTCGACACCTTCTATTACGACCTTCGAAATTCCACTACTTCTCAACATCTCCTTTATACACTTCTTCTTCCATCTTCGTATTTCACCCGACGACTTCCTCTCTTCCTCACCATGTGTCAAGCAACACCGTTGGTCCAATAAGTAATTATTCTTCATGCCCACTTCTCAAAAGCTTCTCATTTACGATAATTCTCTAGCTTGAAAGACTAATTTCTTCATGCAAACTTATGGACCTCTCCATTTTAAAGTCTTCACTATTATTTTTTTAAATTTTTTATGGCGTACCTATCCTAAATTTCCTTCATGAAAATGATTCTTTCTCCAACGCAATTCTTTTCCTAATTCCTATGCTACGTTCATTTGCCCCAAAATACAGCCCAAAGACGAAAAGTAGTTTCCGTAGGTACCTATTCAAATGTATACGCTCCTACGAACATCTTTAAATTTACCATCTATCTTACTTCTTGAGTCTCAGTAATAATTGATTCCATAGGATATAAGGTGAGTATGTTTGACAGTTATATTTTCGATGTAGATGTATATTAATATTTCTCAAAAATACCTATGAAAGAATTAAAATGTAATATACTAGTATGTCTTTAATTGATTCCCGTTGAAAATGAAATTTTAATTTTGAATAGATTTCGATACAAAAAAATCCAAAAACTTTTTGCTTAGATTTAAAAACATGTTTTCTGCAATTTTCCATTAATTGCAGAGGAGAAATTTCAATTGCAAGATAAAATTTAAGGCAACACGTAATATTTCACTAAGTGAGCCGCGCTGTCTTGCCTCTATCGTCAACCTTCATTAAAGTTTCTATTGTTCTGCATGCGGTATGATTGAAATCGGTAATGAACCCACCGCATTGTCCATGCCCCGAATGATATTGATTCTTGATTGATTGATATTGATGTCTTTGTTAGAATGAATAATATTCTCAGCATCCAACAGAGATTGATAAATATAGTGGTCGGTAGTAGGTGTTTCTCATATAATATTAATTATATAGAGAGCTTTAAGAGACAAGGGCGTGCAATGTACTTGACGATGAAAGGACTCCCAAAGAATATTAGATTAGGAAGGCATTCACAATATCAGAGATACGAGTAAGAATCAGGCAAGTTTTGACTTAGAATATTTTATGTCGACGATGATGTTAGTGGTAGTTTTCAGGGGAGGCGACCCACTGCTGAGGTCATTTGCGCCATAGGGGATGGACAGGAAAGAATGACGGGTGGAGAGAAACCCAGCGTCGGCATTAGCCTCCTCTTTACGAAAGGCGCCAAGGCGCATTTGAACCCGCGCCCTCTGGGTGGGAAGCCAGTACATTAGCCCCCGCACCATCTCGACCCCCACGATGATGTTATAACGAGGTCGAAATATATTTGACTTGTATAAGAGACTACATTGAAGAAGGTAGAAATTCATCGAATGGATGAATTTATGTCTTGTCTTCACCATTTCACCGTCGATGACGCCACAGTTGCGGAAAGAGGATAGAGGATCAGCATTAGCAGTGACAAGAAGGGATTGAATACAGGGTGGCCCCTTATCGCTCGTAATTGTAAACTTACAAGTATGTGCTGGAGAAACGGTAAGAGAGGAATGGGAAATGTATTCTCCATGACCACTGGTCTAGTGGTTTCCAAAATTCGTGCCCTTCCGCAAAGAACGTTGGACGGGAGCTGACCTAAGGTAGCCTTAAAACAGGGCTCGAAACTGCCAAGAAATCTTGTCCCGGGGCATATTTCGGGATAAATGTTAAACCTAGGATTCTAATCATGGAAAATCCCAAGATTCTGCAACAATATCCCAGGAATTTGCCATGGAACATTTTCCTATTTAACTGTTTGAAATATTACTAGTTGAATCACCTGGCTTCGTTCTTTAGAGAAGAGACATCCCGAGGGTTAAGGGTGCATAACGATTAGAGTTTTGGGGAGTATAGAACAAAAGACGCAACCGCTCAACACCATGTACGCATATAGCTAGTTTTAAATATCAATAAATTTGAGCGGCTATTTTAATAAAGTTCAAGGATTAACCCGTATGCAGTAATTTCACTTTGAGCTCTCAAAGCTCTCATTAATCTCACTCTCAAGCTGCAGGCCGAAGGTAGTTGGCTCCCAGCCTTTGCGGAGAGTGGATCGTTCGTTAGCGAAAACTCTACGACGTGACCTCGTTATGAACTTACGCTCCCTCATGTACTGGTTATTGGAACAGTGCTACGCCATCAAATTTTGAATTCTGGCATAACGTTTTTTTTTAATCAACTCAATCCTACTACTTTTTGGACAAACCTGATTTAGTATTATGAATGCATACATATATGTACAGCAGTATAAATAATTGTATTTTAATTTTTATTCATATATTGTAAGACTATGTCCACCAAGGTAGGGTAGGTTTTTGATGAACACCGACACGGGAACCCTAACTAACATTTCAAAAAAACCTCTATTCCTGCTCTTCATCCCGTTTACTCCTGCATTCATTTTTTCCGCCTTCGAATTTTTATCAACAACCATTTCTCTTCCACTATTATTCCTAGACCATCATCTGTTTTCCGTTTCGTCTATTTGGTATCCTCCGTTCTCCTCCGCAACCACGTCTTAAAAGATTGCAATCTATGCTTATCCTCTTGCCTCAACGACCACGTTCCCGAACCATATGAATCTACACTCCATGAGTGTTTTTCACGAGATTTTCTGTATTTACGAGGGTGGCCCCAGAAGTACCCGGCCTGACCTAGATATGGCCGTAGATTTTTGAAAAATATCACTTTATTAGAAAGTACGCAATCTATAAAGCATATGAGTCAATTTTGAAAACGCTACGTTGTTTAGTAATTGTTTGGCAGCCATCAATAGTGAACGTTTTTAGTGAATTAGTGAAAATGGAGAAAATTGGCCATCGTTATGTGATACAATACCTTCATTTGTAAGGCCTCAGCCCAACCAATATAAAAGCTGAACTGGATTCTACTCTGGGTGAGTCTGCTCTTTTGCATACAACAGTAAAATATTGGGTAGCAGAGTTTAAACAAGGCCGCACGAGCTGTCAGGACGAGCATCGCATTGGTCGACCAAATGAGGTGACGACTCCAGAAACAGTTAAAAAATTCACAAAGTGATGCTGGATGATCGTCGACTGAAAGCTACGCAGACGTGCGGTAGAAAAGCGACGAGCTAGCAGACATAGTGGGTAGTTCAAAAAGTGCGGTACATCACATATAAACAGAAAATGTGGATATGCGAAAGCTGTATGCAAGATGCGTGCCGCGTTTGCTCACACTCGAGTATAAGCAGTGTCGTGAAGATGTTTCGATTCATGTGTTTAGCAAAGTTTCACAGCAACAAAGAAGACTTTTTGCGCCGTTTCATAAGCATGGATGAAACATGGGTTCATAGCTTCACACCCGAGACAAAAGAACATCCAAAACAATGGATTCAAAAGGGAGAAACACCTCCAAAGAAGGCGAAGACCGTTTCATCTACAGGCGAGGTCATGGCGTCGGTTTTTTGGGATGTGTGCGTGATAATTTTCATTGACTGTCTTAAAAAAGGAAAAACTATCAACGGTGAGTATTATGCAAACTTATTGCAACGTTTGAGCGCAGAAGACCGAAGAAATCAAGCAAAAGCGGCCGAATTTGGCTAAGAAGAAAGTGTTATTTCATCAGGGCAATGCACCAGCTCACAAATACGTTATTGCAATGGCCAAAATTCGTGAATTAAAGTTTGAATTGCTACCTCATGCACCCTATTCGCCAGATTTAACTTCCTCGGATTATTTTATGTTCTCAAACTCGAAAAAATGGCTCGGTGGTCAAAGATTTTTCAACCATGAAGAAGTGATGTCGGCCGGTAATGGCTATTTTGAGGAGCAAGGCAGTTCTTAATATAAAAAGGGTATCGAAGTTATTAAACATCTCTGGGAAAAGTGTATAGAGCTAAAAAGAGATTATGTTGAAAAGTAAATACATTTTTTACCAAAATTTATGTGTTTTCATTGTTGGGTTAGATACTTCTGGGAGTACCCTCGTATTTATGTATGGTGCCAGTCATCGATTTCCACCTTTGTGTAAAAGGTTCTCTGTCGGTCGCCATTCTTCTTTTAACGTTTTTACCTTTGCCCAACTACTTTCATTTGATACTTCCTAAACAAGGTATGTGAACCTTTCTCTCTTCTTTAGTTTATCTACCCTAAATTTAATCTCTATCCCACTTCTTGAGAATCTAATTACCATCGTTTTATTAAGATTAAATAATTCTCTCGCAGTTCCTACCTTACTGACTCTGCCATGTGCTAAGTAATGATTGTGATCATTTGGCTGAATGGCCAACTACGAGTTCTGTCCAGAAAGTATCCAGCCGTACAATTTTTTAAGAAACATGGCCTACCTAAAACAATGAAGCCTTAGTTCCCTTTGAAGTGATCCCCGTGGAACCTTACACACATCTCCCATTATCTCTTCCACCTTTCAAATCAATCGGCAAAGTTCTTTTCCGGAATGGTCATTAGTTGCCTCGTCACATTCTTTTTTAACTCGCCAACATCAAGAATTTCGCGCTGCAGTTACATGGACTTGCTCCAAGCCGTAAACGATGACCCAGGTTTTCTAAAACGTCATAACTAGAGGTGAGTCGTAGGTATACGGTAATGACCCTGAAAAAAAAGCCCAGTCTTCCGAATCGTCGGTTGATGAAATAAAGTAAAGAGTGAATGTCTCTGAATATATATAGAGTGACGCTTATGCACATTTCATGAAATTTTACTTCACTTGCTCCATTGTTTTTCTATGATTCACGCATGTTTTTGTTAATATGAAAGTATTATAGGTGTAATTATTCAGTTATTTGGATTAATTGGTATTATTTTTGTTTTCATATAATTTGATGTGCTATGCTTGCGTGTAATTGGGTATTAGTTGATTCATCCATAATGTTCGAGTCGTTTTTAACGTTAATGCCGTCATACAATTCACAATATAAAGAGTGATCGCTGAATTGTGAATTTTTTAATTCACAATTCAGCTTTGCTTTGTTCAAATATCTGAGTAATTTAAGCACATTTTTCACCACATACATATAAGGCTGCGGGTATTATTTAAGTTATATTCCCTTTTTAGCGTTACAAACTCAAAAATATCGTTTACTTTATATTCATTTTAAAGACTGTTACTTTTTATTTACGTGTCAGTATATGATCAATGTAATTATAGTCTATCCTTGTTGAAAATAAAAGTTTTCCTTTTTATAATATTCATGTTTTCTTATTATCTTTCCCATTTTTTTGAATCTTTCAAGGAGTTAGCCGTGCCACTTTTGGATATCTACACGCTTTTATTTGTCTTCTATTGTCGCCAGGATGGAAGCAGATTCGAGTTATTAGGTGGATTTGTTATTCTCCCTTTTGTCGTTCTATTATCATCGAAGTTCCTAATGCTAATCACACCTAGCACTACTCTCTTCTCTCCCTAGGTTACCGATCTCCGCTCATTTTTACCCTATATTATGGAACTGCCCTCTTGTTACCCACCCTTTGGGCTGAGGGAAAAGAGTACCCCTTTTAATTATGTTTATGAACGCGTGATTCAGAAGGAACCTTAAGATTTATATAACACTATTTCAGCCATTTTTTGTGAGGAAAGTGATTTAACAATTCTTCATGACTGAAGAATCGAGCCAATGTACCAGCAGGAAGGAACAAGCAAGAAGAAGGTAGCAAAATTTGGATTGGAAAGAGTGGAGTGAAGGGTTTGTGTCAACCAACACATATTTTTTCTTATTTGAATCAGAAAAACATTAGCATTCTCTCCCAAGAACAGGTGATACGTATTTTGATGATTTGACACCAGCAAATTTTTGTTGTGCTCAAACTTCAGTAGGTATCACATTCATATATAATGGCATATCTAATATTTTAAATAAATATATTTATTGAATTTCGTATTCATTTCAAAGCATGTTTTACTGCACATGGTATTCCTGTAGCTACACTTCTTTTTTGAAACCACTGCAATAGATATTCTCAAAATAATTTATTTTTAAATCATCAATTCGAAATGATTCTCGGACATTGTTTTTGTTATTTAATTTCTGCCATTTAATCTCAAATGTTGAGGGTATAACGTATAACCACTAATTTAGAAAGTGTTATTGATAAAGAAGGGAAACATAGTAAAAATGCATATAAAGGTTCCACAGAATTAATTATGTTGAATTACTCTTGTATTATCTGTGTAAATTATGCGTGCGGTGAAGTAAACAACTCGTATTTACGTGATACGAGGGGCATCTCCCGCAGTTTCTTTGGAATTTGTCAAAGTAAAACACCATAAGTGTTTAAAGTTGGCTTTAACCTCGTGGACTGTGGCGCCTCGCGCACGACTACGAATGCCTGTGACATTGTATGTACGGTATTTCGTCACAACATCTTGTTCCTTTAAAAGCCCCAAAATTTCAGAGTTTAAAAGGACGCCTCGGTAGCTTAAGTGGCTAAAGCACTCGACCGGATATTGAGGGATCTGGGTTCGAATCCCAGTCAAGGCGAATGATTTTTACACTCTGAAATTGTTGCATTGAAATGCACATTAGCGGATGACTCCGTTAAAAGTTACTGTTGCGGCATCTCCCGCAGTTTCTTTGGAATAATATTTTGCAGTTATTTTATCTCACGACCAGAATATTAAATGTTGTACGGATCATTAATTCATGATCTGCATCATATTACATGTCAAAGCTATAATAGTAGTAGTACTTGTTTCCCTACAAGCAATTTATATTTCCTCTTTTTCTACCTCGGCACCACAGCCCAGGGTGGGCTTTGATCTCCTTGTAGAGCCAATTCAATTTTCCCTATCCCGCACCGCCTCCCATTATGTTACAACCCGAACTGAGGTAGGGAACAGATTTTTTGAAAGCGATATTTCTGTGCATAAAGTGTGAATTTTTTCCTGCAGGTAAAGTAGGTGAATAATACGGAGGAAGAGGATTTGAGTTGGGCAACGAATTTGGAGAGTGCATTGAGGCCGAGTATTCAGGTTAAAAATATGTCATAATTAAAGCGGACGAACGAAAATTTGATTGAGCGTCTGCAAGGAGAGGAAGTCATCCTACAGATGGCCCAAATTAAATTTGGCAAGCAAGAGAGCCATTCTTGTACCCATATCCGCAGAGCCTTTTATCGACAGGAATAATTTGTCCCTGAAGAAGAAGGCGTTTTCTTATCACTCCCATGACAAGAGAATTAGTCAACGGGTGGGTGGATTTTAAGATAATTTTAAAGTGCACAAATCATGTGAAGGACACTCACGAGCGTTGAAGGAAGTGGAAGGGGGTGGTTGTACTCTTTTTTTAATGGGATATAAATTTAGCATTATTTCTTCCTGCAATTCCCCAACGGAACGATCCCCATATTTGTTTACTACCACCTCCAAACCCTACTGTCATGCATTAAAGGCACCATTTCCTAGAAAAAATTAATCCAATCTCCTTTCCTCAATACACAGACGTAATTATGGCTGCTATTGATGTGACCTCCCTCTTTACAAATCAAGAAAGACTTCATCAAATTAGGAGATACTTAAAACTGAGAGCCTATCAGGGGGTAAGGGAATTGGCGCTGAATAGAGAAGAATTTTCGGCGGCAGTTAACCAGTCTTAGGACAGAAATACTGATGATGAGTACATAGTGATTAATAATCCATTAAAAAAGATAATGCAACCACCTCCCTCCTCTCCCTCCAATACCCCAAGGTATCCTAAAAATAGTCGGCAAGCCTCAAAATCAACTTCAAATCTACCAACCCAATTAGAGGTTCTTGTCACCTTCCTCATGAGAGTTGTTAATAAAATGCCTTATCCTTCAGAAACAAATTATTCCTGAAGATATGTGCACGAGAATAGCTCAATCATTTGCTAACTTGTTTATGAGCCTCATAGAGGAAGACTGATTTCCATTACAGACCCCCAAACCATTTTTTTTTGGTTCTACTTAAATAGTGACATAATCTGGATTCACGGCCATAACCCCCTCTTTGAATTCGTTACTCAATTTAATTTCTCTTTCTCCGTCTCACGCATATACTTTGCCTGCAGCGGCAATATCACTCTGTAGACACCGAAATAACCGAAAGGACGTACCGTTGGTTTTTACCCATTTTTATTTTTGAAGAGCTCATAATCTATGTGCATATGTCAACTACACTGACTGTAATTATTTCAACAAAGCCATCCTCTAATAAATAACTGCCACGAATGGAACCGGAAAAATGGTACATATATTCCCCATCAGATTTCGAAAAAGCGTTCGATAGAGTGAATTGGGAAAAACTAATGAGTATTCTGCAGAAAATAGGAATAGATTGGAGGGAAAGGAGGCTAACCGCAACCTGTACATGTCTCAGACTGCTCAGGTGCGACAAGGAGAACGGGGAGTCCGGTTGGGCAGTGTTACGAAGAGGTGTAAGGGAGGGTTGCCTATTATCACCGTTGCTGTTCAACCTGTATGCAGAGGAAATGATTAAAGAGGCATGGGAAGAACTGGAGGTAGGAATGAAAGTTGGCGGGGAATTCGTAAAATCAGTTAGGTTTGCTGATGGCCAAGCTTTAGTTTGTCAGTCAGCCAAGGGGCTGCAAGCATTGCTAAGTGAATTGGAAATTCAGTGCGACAAGTATGGGATGAAAATCAATATTAATAAAGCAAAGTTATGCGATTTTCTAGAAAGAAAAAGGCCAAGCTTAACATTAAAATAGGAGGGCAAAAACTAGAGCAGGTAGAACAGTTTACGTATCTCGGTAGTGTTTTGGACCAGCACAGTCAAAGTAGTAGGGACGTAAGGAGAAGAATTGCGCTAGGCAAAGAGGCTTTCACAAGGAGGAAGGAGTTAATGACGGGGACTTTGAGTAAGGATGTTAAGAAAAGACTCGTAAAAACTTTAATTTGGAGCGTAGCTATGTACGGCGCGGAAACGAG
Organism: Hetaerina americana; assembly: GCF_022747635.1. Classification (NCBI taxonomy): domain Eukaryota; kingdom Metazoa; phylum Arthropoda; class Insecta; order Odonata; family Calopterygidae; genus Hetaerina; species Hetaerina americana. The sequence goes on from NW_027286763.1 coordinate 33,903,172, forward strand.
GTCATTGAAGCAGGAGGATAGACGTAGACTGGAGGCTTTTGAAATGTGGGTGTGGAGAAGAATGGAGAAGGTGAAATGGACAGAGAAGAAAACAAACGAGGAAGTACCTGGTATGGTGGGCGAAGAGAGGGGTTTGTTGGGAGCAATCCTATGGAGGCAGGAAAAGTGGCTGAAGGGGGTATTGACCGGCAGCGGGATGTTGAAGACTGTAGTTGAGGGGAGAATGTTAGGCAAACGAGGAAAGGGAAGGAACAGGATAGGGATGTTGGACGGGATGAAGGGAGGAAGAAAGTACTCAGAGCTGAAGAGGGACCTGATGTAAAGTAGGATGATGTGTTTTGCTAGGGGTCACAAATTATTTAATTAGTAATTATGTCCATCCAAAAACCTACCTTAACCGGTAGATTACCTAATAATAATAATAATTCCCCATCACTCCCATAGTGTATCAATGCCATCGTAGCGGCTCTGGCATCTCGCGCACACATTCCCTTTCTAAACTATAGGTTATAATCATTTGAATATTTATGTTTCCTCTCCAATTATTTGGTTGCTATCAAGACCTACCTTCGCTACATGAAAAATCAAATACTAATTCCTAAAACAATGCTGCTTTTTGCCTTTTTTACCCTAGGGAAAATTGAAAAAAGATAATAATTCTAGATGTAAATGAAGCAATTCTTCATTAACCGGTGGATTTTCTTTAATAATAATAATAAATGTATTGCAGAAAATAGGAATAGATTGGTAGAACAGGAGACTTAACCTCAATCTGTACATGCCAAAGGCTGCGCAGGGTGAGGGGAGGGTGAACAGTGATGCTAGTGTTAGGAAGAGGAGTAAGGTAGTGGTGTCAATTATCACCTGGTCTTTTCAACGAGCATGGTAATCGTAGGAAATGGTGGAAGAGGCATGGGAAGAACAGGAGGTAGGAATAAAAATCAGTGGGGAATACATTAATTCAGGTTAGTGTATGATCAAGCCTTAGTTTATCAGTTAGCCAAACGGTTGCAAACTCCGCTGGGTGCATTAGAAGGTCAGAGCGATAGATGTATTATGAGAATAAATTTAAGCCAAGAAAAGGTTATTCGATTTTCTTGAAAAAGAATAGCTAGATTAAATATAAAATTAGGAGTTCTTAAAATATAACAGGTGGAACAGTTTGTCCATCTCGAGAGTTGTTTGGACCAAAATGGTTAAAATAGAAGGAACATGAGGAGAATAATTGCGTTTTACAAAGTTTTCACATGGAGGAAGAATTTCATGACAGGGATGTTGAGTTAAAATGCTAAGAAAAGCAAAGTTAAAACTTAGAGCGTAGTTATATACGGTTCGTAAACATGGTCATTCAAGCAGGATAATACTAGGCATAGATTCGGAGTCTTTTGAGATGTGGTTGTAGAGATGAATAAAAAAAGTGAAGTGGACCGAAAGCAAAGTAAGTAAGTATAGTAAAGCAAGTCAGAGCTAGGCATGGTGGGGGAGGATAATGGATTGTTGGGAGAAATCAAAAGAAGACAGGTAAGATGAATTAAGAGCGTTTGGATTAGCAATGGGATGTTGAAGACTTCGATAGAGTAGAGAACGCTGGACAAACGAGGAAGAGGGAGGAATAGGATAAGCATATTGAATAGAATGAAGGGAGGTAAGAAGTATTCGGGATTGAAGAGTACTATAGTTCCCGATTTCAGGTTGTATTGTTGGTTAGGAAGAATTTTATAGGCTGTTCCTATCCAAAAGCCACCTAAATCGATACATTACCAAGAAAAAGTCTTTTTTCATTTCATCCTTAAAACATTCTCTCCGTCAGCGGGATTAATCTTCCAAAAGCATTAGGTGAATTAGAACTATGAAAAATATTCATTGACTGTGAAAAATGTCAAATAAAATAAAAGAAATTTGGCTGCATATCATTTAAATTAAGATATAAGTAATTTTTGCAGAATTGTAATCATTATTTTAACCTAAAGTTATTCGTGTTCAAATTGATCTCTCAGATTTTCTCATGTCCAAGGTTGCTTACATAATATATAACAAAATACTTTCTAATTGCCAACATCACTGTTAATGTGTGGTGAAATTTATTGTTGCCAATGTATTCAAAAGCATCATTCAGCATTCAATTCATAGAGAATACTTGTCATGAGATCCAAATGAACTTCACCCAGAAGAATGGGTGAATACAAGACAATGGGGCACCCTCGCCCTCTTGGAAATATTTTGACATTTCTCATAAAATTCAAAATAAATGGTTCTCAAATGCTCGAAACTACCTCTTGTCCCCGGATTGTTCCCTGAGCATATAGTTACCTATCGCAGATGAGTTGCTGTCTCTAAAATAGTTCTATTAGTTCCGACTTTACTGTGGCCATCAAAAGCCTTTGAACAGACTAAATTTGGAGACTAAGACTTTGGAGGCAAAATTAATATTATATTTAATGAGAGCAACGAATTATATTGTAGTTATCACGACCACAAGTATTTTCTGACAATATCCTGGGTTCAGGTCTCCCGAATATCGTGCGCACTGCACATTACAATTCACATTTAAATTTAATATTTAATTAATTAACTTAAAATAATGAAGTAAAATAACAACTTAAGTGGTAACGATTGCGGAAATTTCCAAGTTTCACCGCGCTATGAAATTGAAAGCGCTAGAGTTGATGCTAAGAATAAGAATTACGTTGCTTTAACATTAAAAATCGCATTATTATTCTCATCAAAATATTTAGAATAATTTAATAATAGAGAGGATAGAATAAGAATAATAGAATATTATATTTATAAAAGTAAAAAAAAACTTTGGGCAAATGCGATTAAGTACAGTACGAGTACCTTTAAAGAGTTCCCTCACAGTCCGTAAAAGGTGCTTTTACATTTAATCTTTGTTCGTAAAATAAACTCCGGTTTTATGAAATAGAGATAGCTTCCATATAATCCTGGAGATAGGAAATACTGAAAAATGCCTTCTTAAAAGGGAGAGTTGTGGTGAGAGAGTGAGTCGTTCATGTGTCAAAAAGGAACAATAAAATAATCTGATACTCTATAATGCATTTGCTTGCTCCGTGGATTTCGAGAATGCTTGTTTGAGATAAATCGGAAGCGACTAATGGGCAGACTTCAAGATAGGAGTATACCGCGGCGACTTATCAGAAACCTGTACTCTTCTCAGACTATATTAATGTGTATTACGGATGAAGAATGAGTATGGGTAGTAAAAAAATAACAAATTAAAGGAAAACTTCCATAGCCGCAATAAGTTAGCAACACTCGTCCCGCAAAGAAAATTCGTTGTCAGGGTTTGGGGAAAAGAAAAAGAAATTTTACGACAGTGAGCAACCGCAACTTTTCAACCAGAGTCCCTTTTGTAGTAGTTTACGGTAATGTTACTACCTCGCCAATGACCAACTGCACACATAGGCACTCGAACCCAAATGGTATCCTTCACAGGGTTAAAGGGACTCCGTTAAGGATACTTGGATATATAGCTAGCTTTGGATTCTACAATATTGGAAGTGCCATGCTGATAACATCCAGCAGTTGGTGCAAAGTAATTTTAACTTTAATATTTTAACACAGACGGCATCCAAGAGCAAAGAGTTCATTATGCTCAAAATTTTGATTTGCTCCCATAGGAAACATTTCACTTTGTTGCAAATGCAAGTATATAGTTTCCATTCATGCCGTTTCATTTCGGAGTTTGCGTCGTCAATGCAATCCCTATTTTAGATTATGGATTAAAAGATAATCCTAGTTACTAATTTCCACACCATATCTCTTCTTTTGGCTCTGTTTCATTCATAATCGTAATTTCACTATTTTCCCCTTATTACTCAGCGTTTTCCTTCCTTATAAATTGAGCCATGTTAATTTTACATAGTCGTTGTTGTAATTCGAAGGCATTTACATCGACGTTCGATGCCATTGAAATATTTATCAAACGGTCAAAGTAACATTTATGTGGGGACATTATCGGATATATTGATCAATGCAGTCAATTTTGTAATTTTCTTCGATTGTTTTCTTTAACGAGAATGTTGTTCATATCGTGAATACCGCATGTCGTCTATTTCCTTTCGTAGAGTTCAAACCTGAGGACCCGAGTTCGAATCCCATGTGGCAAGGTATTTTAGTGGTACCTCGATTCTTATGTGGTGTGTACATGGAGAGTACTACATTCGGAGTACGCTGTCCGTTGGATAGGACGTTAAACTGTGGATCCCTTGGCGCCTTTCGCAACGAGTATACTAATGCCGACTCCGAGCTTCTCTCCACTAACTCTTCATTTCCTGAATATCTTGCCCCAATCAAACTATCCGCCTATCCCTAATGGCACAAATGACATTGACTGTCAGACGTCTCCCCCGAATAACTACTACCAGATTAGAAAAGGTACCTCGTAGATAGCGCTTGACGTCTCCCGAAGTAGCAACAATACCTGTACCTCTGTCAAAGAGTAACAATGCCATGTGACCTTCGACCATGTTTTTTTACAGTCCAGTTATAAAAAGAGTGTTGCCAACTCCGATAAATATTTAGTTCACTAATACGAGGGTAGGGCGTGCTGTTTGCGCGAGTGGGTATTCTTTTTTGTGATGAGAACAAGCTTGTGCTGACTGCTATATTTTGCTAAAATACAAAACCCATTAAATTTTAATTTTTGCATGCTGCTAATCTCGTGCATTATTTATTACTCATTATGCTTTAAAACTTCATAAGAAGTATTTTAACGGCTTGAAGGCTCATTTGAGAACAGGAAGAAGGTACGTGGAGATAACTTTGAACTAAAGGGAAAATAAGAAACTCGTTTCACATTGATCGTGACCCCCACTTCTGACCGACGACTCGTGTGCGATTATTCTGAGACATATCTATTATGTGTGGTACCCAATGAAAGTTTTATTTTTTCTGAAATGCTATAACCATTATTCGACGATCATCTCTCACAATGGCAACAACAGTGTTAACGTTTAGTTGCATAACAGTAGTGCCCGGAACTCTGAGTCCACCTTCCTTTGAAATTGATTGTATCCCATCTTTGAACATTTTAAACAAACTTCTAGCTGTACTATAAATAAAATAATAGACTCCCCCTAAACTGTAGTATTATATAGACCTCGGCTGATGATTCGTCCAAGAGAATGAACATTTTCAATATCGCTTCGCGTGTTACCTCCATCGTTACCACGGGCGAACTGAATGTTGTCAACTTTCAACGGCTTCCACTAATGCAATACAGAAGTCAAATTAATTCACCTTGTATCGCATATGCATTATGTATTAAGCTAATATATTAGGAAATCTACTGGTTAAGGTAGGCTTTAGATGGACACAGCCATCGAATAAATATTTTGTTTCTACATAATTACTAATTAAATAATGTGTGACCCCCAGCAAAACACAAAATCCTACTCTACCTCAGGTCCCTCTTCAGCTCTGAGTACTTTCTTCCTCCCTTCATCCCGTCCAACATCCCTATCCTGTTCTTTCCCTTTCCTCGTCTGCCCAGAATTCTCCCCTCTATTAGTCTTCAACATCCCACTGTCGATCAATACGCCCTTCGTCCATTTGTCCTGCCTCCTAATGATTTCTCCCAACAATCCCCTCTTCTCGCCCACCATTTCTCTCGATTAGTTACCTCATTACTGCAATGGCGCACGCCTCTCCACTTTCTCATTTGTTTTCCTTTTGGTCCACTTCACTTTCTCCATCCTTTTCCACACCCACATTTCGAAATCCTCCAATCCACGGATTTCCTCCTTCTTTAATGACCATATTTCCGCGCCGTACATAACTACGTTCCAACTCAGAGTTTTGACGAGCCTTTTCTTATTATCCTTACTCGACAATCCTGTCACCAACTCCCTCCTCCCTAGGAAGACTCTTTACCTCATGCAATTCTTCTCCTTACGTTCCTACTACTTTGACAATGTTGGTCCGAAACACTTCCGGGATACGTTAACTGTTCTACCAGTTCTAGTTTCTGCCCTCCTATTTTAATTTTAAGTTTAGCCTTTGTTTTTCTGGAAAATCGCATAGCCTTGTATCATTGGTATTGATTTTCATCCTAAATCTATCGCACTTAATTACCAATTCACTCGACATGCTTGCAACCCCTTGGCTGACCGACAAACTAGAGCTTGGTCATCAGCGAACCTAACTGATTTTACAAATTCCCCGCCGACTTTCATTCCTATATTCAGTTCCTCGCATGCCTCTTAAATCATTTCCTCCAAATATACGTTGAACACCACCGGTGATAATGGACAACACTGCCCATCCGGACTCCCCGTTCCTTACTGGCACCTGAGCAGCCCGAGACATGTACAGGTTGCGGATTAGCGTCCTGTCCCTCCAATCTATTCCTATTTTCTGCAATACACTCATTAGTTTTTCCCAATTCACTCTATCAAACGCTTTTTCGAAATCTAAGAAACAGGCAAATACTACCTGATTGTATTCCAAATTCCTCTCGATTTGTGATCTCATTACTGCGATGGCATCACGCGTGCCTCTCCCCTTCCTAAAGACAAACTGATCATCCCCTAAATCATCATTTGCCCTGCTTTCTATCATTTTGCTGATGATCCTGAGAACAGCTTTAGCCCAGTGGGAAATCAAACTTATTGTTCTGTAGTCCTCCAATGATGTAGCCTCTACCTCTTTCGGAATAGGAACTAACACTGACCTCACATGGTCTTCCAACCAGATTCCTTCCTCATAGATGCTACGAAATAGTCCATATAGACTCTTCCTCCCACTATTTCCAAACTTTTCAGTAGTTCCGCAGGAATTTTGTCTAACCCCACGGCCTTATTTGATTTCGTCACCTTTAAGGCCCTTTCTATCTCATTGTCGAGTATGCCTGGACCTAAGCTATCTTCATCTACTTAATATCCTCTTTCTATGTCTAAGCTTGTTGACCTAAGTTCTTTACTAAACAGTTCTTCTATTAATTCCTTCCATCTCTCTTGGATCTTTTCTGTTTCCACTATTATCTTACCCAACTGGTCTCTAACTGGTAATATAGATCTTCCCTTCTTCCTTCTTGATAGTGCTTTAACCTTCTTGTATAGCGTACCAATATCACCCTTACTCTGCAAACTTTCCATATCTTTGCACTGTGTTTCCACCATGCTACTTTTGCTTTATTTGTTACCCGTCTGAATATAATTATATTACTCTTTGTACATCCTTCTGCCCCTGTGTTCACACTCTTCCATTTCTTTCTGTCACATATCTATCTAATCATCTCATCTGTGATCCATGGTTTCCTTATCCTTTCATCATTAACTGTTCCTATAGTTTCTTTTACAGCTTTCTTGATACATTTCGATTTTTCCTCATTGGTACTCAGCTCTTTTCTTTTATTAATGATTTTCTCTACAGCCCACTGTTACTTTTTTCTTGACAATTCAGTTAATGCTTTTACATTCTGCATTGAATTAAAGAATTGTGCCAATAATATAACATAATATTTCAGTTTTTTCACAATCAATGCAGATATAGCAATTAAATCCTCCCTAATTGAACATAATTCGAACATAACAATATGCGTATATTCCAATCTTTGCCGAGCCCTATTTGACGCAAAATTTGATGGCGTATCACTGTTCCAATAACCAGTTCATGAGGGAGCGTTACGAGGTCACGTCATTCAGTTTTCGCTGGCGGATAATCCGCACTCCGCAAAGCTGGGAGCCAATTACCTTCGGCCTTCAGCCTTTACTGCGACTCCCCTCCCACCAACCCAGCCAGAGAAACCGCCGCTCTTCCCTTCGTCTATTCGGGACAAAATGAGTCATACAACTTTTGGGACAGACCTTATGCATTCTAGCACCACAATGCACGTTTATTTGTAACATGTTCATAGCTCACAGCATTGTATAACATTTATTAGCTTGTATTTATTATACCAGCATTGATAAGTTTACATGTAGTACAAGAAGGCTGGTGTTGTGCATTCAAATTTTAGTATGACTCTATTGTAGCTGCTCCAAGAATGACTTTGATATTATTTTCAATCTTCGTTATAACAGATTATAAAATCATAAAAGCCTCAGTTAGCCAAAATTCAAGGGGTTTTGCTCACTTCTGAGTGTGTTATAAAATCAACGCAATGTGCATTTTATGAAGATCATCGTAAACAAAACGAAGGTTATGAGGTTTTCGAGAAGGAAGAAGGCTCTGCTATTACTGCTGGCCCTGGATCCCGGAACCCCCGACCGTCATTAGAATTTCAAAACAAATCTCGTGTCGGGTTTTTCCTCGGCATATACTACATATTTTAGGCCACCTACGGCAACTTGGCTGCGGCGTACATACATATACCTGTATATGTAGGTCAAGGCACGGCCCGAGAGGGCTCGTCGGCGAGGGAATTTCCGTAGGGATCCAGTGCAGGTCACTGAATATGACTAATCTGATCTTCTTTTATAAAAAGTTATAAACAAGTCAATTAGCATCGGATTTAGCCTAAATACAAGCCTTCTTCCTTTGGACAAAAAGACATTAAGGGCTCAGCATGGGACAAAACATTTAAGGTTTATAGAGCATATGCATATTTAAAAAAAATTTCTCGATCGTACAGAAGCTCATATTCTATTTCTAAAGTTTTGAGGGCTGCAAATGTCTCTGCTGCACTTATGGATGTTAGTGGTGGACTTGGAAAACGGCCGCTGCGGGTCCCAAACTGGGTTGCTACTCCTCAGATAGATGCGGTGGGGTATGTGAAGAGGATGAGCTCTTCTCGGATGTATCAGTATGGACGCCCAAGTGTTGCTTTAGCTCAGTGGCGACTAATACAGGCTTATTCATATTCACTTGCACTCCTAAGATCTCTTCTATCTATGCCGCAATGATATATCCATGCGTTTGAATTGATATTAAATAAAAGTAACCGCACAGCCAATCGTCTTAATCACATACGACCTGAATTTAAAAGTTATTTTGCAATATTTGAGCGCAATCCTCCTCCCATCGCAGGAGAATTACATGGCTGAGCGGGTGTCCCAATTGCAACCGTCTGAACGGGTAGTACTGCCCGTCCATAGAATCGCCAAGGGTTCCTATGCGTCTGTAGTTGGTAGACATGGCATCTACACTTTAATATTGTCATTGCCGGCTACATATCCGATATCCGTGATGAACTGGCCAATCAGGTTCAAATGGCGGAACTTCCGAAGAGAGGACTTGTCACGCTTCTTGGAGAAGACATAGATAAGGGGCCTGTGGTCCTTAAAAATGTTGAAGAACAGTCTACATCTACCCTGCACCCTGCGAGCCACCAAAAAGGTGTATGGCAGGGGGTGCAGCACCAGGAGGAAAGGGTAAGAGATGAGGGGGTTAGGGTTTTTCAAATGGAAGGGGAAAGGTTGGGGGAACCTGCAAAAAATTAATAAATATACTAGTATAACCATGCGCAGTCACTACCTTGTATGTTAATACTTATTATGTCGAGGCGACTAGTGGGGGATTTCGACTACAAGTATTCTGGTCTCTTATTGTTCTTGTAAAAAATGACCTCTGTCATGAAACTATCTCTCTAATCTTATATTCGTGATCCCTCCCGCCCGTAATACGTTGGGGTTCGTATTATGTTCTTGATGTCATCGGAAAAGGACCCATCTTTAAATGTTTTTAATAAGTTCAATCTATATTGTAAACGACGCTGTGTAAGGGAATCCCTGCCTAAATTTTCTAGCAAAGTAGTTACGCTACTGCGTTGGTCATAACAATTTTTGGCAAATCTAGCCCCCCTCCGCTGAACTCGATCTAATTCCGAAATCAAATTTATCTCTTGAGGATCCCATATACTGGCAGCATACTCTAGGTGGGGCCTGACTAGGGCAATAAAATATCGTTCCTTCACTTTTTCGTCACATTTACCCAGCACTCTTTTTACAAATCCCAATTTTTATTAGCACGACCGCATATTTCTCGTGTGTGCTTTCCCCAGGACAGATCATGAGTAATTGTTATACCCAAGTATTTAAAGGAATCTACCCTCACGATTTCTGTTTGTTTCACTTTGTAACTAAATGGGAGGGAATTACTCCTTTCCCAAAAATGTATTACTACGCATTTTTTCAAATTTAATTCCGATTGCCATGTATTGCACCAAGTCTAAATTGCATTTAGGTCGTTAGCTAATGCGACTCTGTCTTCGCGACTTCGAATATCCCGTCCTTCCACTATATGTTGGAACTTGAGGACCGGCTTGTAAGCCGATGAAAGCTCCTTCCCGTAGGCTCCTTCCTGCCTCGCTCAACTTCTTGGTCCAGAGTCCGAAAGGCTGCTATCCATCTGAGGTGTTTTGTAGGAGGGCTGCATCAATGGCGACACCTGGGGCAAAAGTAAAAAGCCCAAGAGGGAGGGAAACATCAGCATACTATACAGCAACTGACAGAATGCTTTCTTGCAGGCTTGGAAACAACACACTTAATGCTGGAGTCCACTGAATGGTGTCCTCGCTACTCATATTCACAGCCAGGAGGCGACGGAGGGGAGATTGAAGCTTGGCGACTTGAGGAATGAAACGACGATAAAAGTTCACCATTGCCAAAAATTGCCTCAATTATTGTATTGCGGGTGGAAGGGACAAGTGTGGCACAGTTTCCACTTTTTCGATGCGGAGTCTCCTGGAAATTATTCTATCGGAAACGGAAAATGCGAATTGCATTTTCTAAGCACCTGAAACACACTTGGCTATATTTATGACGATTCTGCACTACAGGTAAAATAACAGCACCGTTACTTGTTTCATGTGCTATTTTTTCCGATAGTGCGACAAGTATATCATCATTGTAACCAAATGTAAATCATAGGCGTTTAAGCACTTGATCAAAGAACATTTTAAAGGTTTGCAGCGCGTTTTGGAGACCAAATGTCATGAATAAAAATGCAAACACTCCAAAAAGAGTTATCATGACTATCTTCGGGATATGGGCAGGGTGAATAGGGGTTTAGTAGCAATCGCGAAATAAATGTCGTCATTATGTAGATGAATGTGTTCTGAAGCACATAGTTTTTTGTCAAATACGGCGACAGAATTCTTAAACGTGGAGCACAGGGTAATGATAAGGCACCATTCTGGCAATCAAAGCATGTTAGTCTCCACACGGGCGTCACCCTGTACCTTTCTTTGGCACCAAGTAGAGGGATGACCAGTAACTATCAGATCTCGGTGCATTTCCTACCTTCACTTTATTTATTTATTTATTTTATTACCCTGCAAGCCACCACTAGGGTGTGTTGCAGGGAGTGAATACACACCAGACTAATTTTGACCCGAATATGACCTTATCGTAATCGTATAATGTAAATTCTGATCCACAGCAGCTTTGTCAGATGACCTTAATGCTATACAAACGCTGGTGCGACACTTGGCAATTTGAATTAAATTTTAAAAAGTGTGCAGTATTAAAGTTTTGGAAAAAGAGAAATTCCCTCTCGAACGCTAACTGCATCGGGAACGCCGGAATGGAATGTGTAGAGTCATTTAAATACTTGGGCGTTATCCTCACCCGCGACCTCTCCTAGGTGAAACATATGTGGAAAATTGGGTTAAGCTAACAAAAAATTAGGAATTATTAGAAGAGAACTGGATAAATGTGATAAAAAGGTCAAAGAGAAATGTTATATGTTGTTGGTTAGGCCTTATTTAGAATATGCTGCAAGTATATGGAATCCTCACGAAGTTGGATTAATTGCCGAAGAAGATCGCGTGCAGCGTAGAGGAGCTAGATTTTTAAAACGTTGTTATGATAAACTTAGTAGCGTATCCAAAATATTAGAGCAACTAGGCTGAGAATCACTCACGGAGCGAAGGTTAAATTACAGATTGAAACTTACATAAATTGGAAGGTCTCTTCAGCAGTGTTGTTGAAAATGTATTATTACCCCCATCGTGCTACGGTAGGAGAGATCATGCAAATAAAATTAGAGAGATTAATTGTAGAACAGACAGATACCATTAGATGGCATAAGATGCCATTTTTTCTATTAACAATAAGGGATCAGAATAATATTGTCCGACCGCGGTAGGGTCATATTCGGGTCAAAAATAGTCTGTTGTGTTTGCACCCCATGCCACGCACCCTAGCGGTGGCTTGCAGGGTACTGATAAATATTGCAACAAAAAGTGCAAGCTGTCTCTCACATGATCTGACCTTTCGGAAACCATGTTGGGTTTTCGTCGATAACTTCACCTTCGAGGTGTCTCATTATCAAACTAACAATTATATGTTCCAATTTCAACAAAATGCGTGTTTATATTTATTTATTTTATAAGGTAAAACATATGGCAAATTTTCATCGTTCCAGTACAAGCACAAGTCACATTCTCAGTTTTGACAGTTAATTCTCTCAAACTATCACCGATTATATGATCAATGGGAGGCACAGTTAATCATTGTGTTTAGTATGAATATACAAGTATAAGTCCTCGTCGGCGGTGGTGATGTAACTATCTTCCACTAATTTACTTGCTTGTAATGTTTGAAGTAAATTTTGCCTCTCGGCATTCGTGATCTACGGGTTCAATATGATTGTAAAATTGTCACTATATACTAACATCGTACTACGATTTCTTTTAAGCGAAGTGGCGTGGCTCACCCTTGCCATAAACTCCCATTTCTGCCACGCCCGTAACACTTCTGTTGCCTTCATTTCCTTCCAACCTCCGTGCATCTTCCTTGTTTCCTCTTTATTTTCCCATCTTGTTTCTTCCTTACATACCTCTTTCTCTTTACTAGCTACCCTTACCTTCTAAGGACGTACTTTCTTTGAGGCACTTATTCTTGACAGATTGCGTTTATCGCGCTTCGGACCGTACGGCGAATCGTCCGATACTCCCCAGATGGGCGTCCCTACTTGAGCATCCTTGTCTCTTCGTTTTCTAATTCGACGGGCGACCCTGCCTTTAAATATTCTAGTATATTTAGTGACATAAACTATTATTTTACTTTGAATGTAGGCCCAACTGCACTTCCAAGCACAAAAAAGAGGAAAATGGATAGGCGAAATGAAGACCTTTACTTTTGTTATTTAAAGATGTAGGTAGCATAAAAATTAAGAATGAGGATCACAAATGAAATAATAATTAATGTTGAATGTCATTCCTATGATGTAACATGACTTTGAACATTCACCAAGGCAAAATATCTTCAGTATTATCTAATCAATACTTTTTGGATCACGTTTTTCATTAAATCAATAGAAATAAGAAATTTCTCCTTGAAATTTCATGAATGATAAGGATATCAATGATACCTTTGAGAGTTACGAGATATCGTGTAGGTTATCGTATTACGCCCTGTCAAACTTACCGCGTATTATCATTTGAAAACAGACGACAACGTTCTTCCGAAAGTTGCATTCAAAATCTCAATCAATGGCATTATCACTAAGTGCCGGCGTTGCAAGACTTTCTTAAGGGAAAAATAGCATTGAAAAAGTGCAGTGAGGTGGCAAGTACAAGAGCTTAAGCTGATTTTTCCAGTGTTGTCCTGGCGATAGATCCAGGACAAAGAAAGCATCTTGAATGGTGTTGAATATACTTAAACAAAAATAGCTTGATAACCATGAATACGCGCACTGGAAAAGAGGTGAGCAAAATTGTTTCATTGTGATTTAAAATTGAAGACAGTATCGTTATGAAATGAATTTCTGAGAACAGCTCTTCCTTATGTCTATGCTTATTGCCTATCTTTGTACAAACTTATGCCTCTATACTCGGTATCTCTCTACCGAGTATAGTAAGTTTCCATCTCCTACTTCTCGTCTGGAAGTTGGTTTTCAATTAGAGATCATTTGGGTGTCTTTCCTTTATATTCCCGTGTACAAGGCTCATCGTTGTTAAAACTTCCAAATTTTAAACATTGAATGACGATGATGGCGGAAAAAATACATAATTTTGTGACGGGTAGGAATAGGAATGCCGCTATGCTTGCACAATGGTGAGATACGCGGAAAAACGCCAATCAATTCTCATAGAGTCACATATGTCATTTAGGCGTTTGATACGAGTTAATACTGATATTGTTCTAAATTTTTCTCATCTATCGATGTTTTTCGCAAAAGAGGTCATGGTAGCCAATTGGGAAGAGTGCTGGGCTACCGAAGCGTCATATTATTTATTATCTATTGAACATATATGAACAATATCTAGGTATAGTATGGAAATTAAATACATACATCATGCCAACAAGCTCTACGAAAGCACAACAATGTTTACAAAATATTATTTGGCTATGTAGATAGTTACACTTTATGGGCTATCAAAAATTCATTAATAGTGTAATAACGTTTAAAGGTTAACTTCTTTCATGACTCAGTAACATGGAAAGACCAGCTACCCCTGTAATTAAAAGGCACCTCCTGGCATTCAGCAAGCAAAAAAGCTATTGAATTATTGTTATAAGAAATAATTTGCATTTGAATTGCTTAAACAAGGGTAATCTAGTTTTATCATAATTTAGTTCAAATTATTGTTGCGCCAGTTCCAAATATTGTCCAATAATTTCTGAGACTGACAAAAAGGGAGAAACTCGAGAATTTTTTTGAAATAATGAAATTGTAGTACCATTGAAGAAGTTCTTTGATTTCATAAATTCATATGCTAGCTTTCGTGACTGGTGACGGGAAAATTTGAGAAATGCAAATACACCTATGAAAAATAAATTGCATTGTGACGATAATTAACTTAGGTAGTAGAGGAAGATGTACTAAATCAAGGGTTGGTGGAAATGCTTTCGACATGGTTTTGCATTTTATTGTTTTGCAATTTTAATTTCCTGTGTTGAAAGAGAAGCATGATTTAATTAATAAAATACATGCTCTTTGGCATATGGGATAAAATTTTACAGGTCTCAGTCAGCCCCTCTACTAACCATCCCACTCGCGAAAAATATTTTTAGTCTTGAATATTTAATTTTCAATGCATTCATTTTTAAATACTATATTTCTATATTTATCATAACTGGTTGGTGGCGCCTTTTAAAATAATCTTCCTTGAAAAATGAGCTTCAGTTCAAAATTACTAAGCATTTTTCTCTTTAGTATAGCCGAGTGCTTCTGTAGAGAAAAAGTCTTTCACATTAGACTCATTAAGCAGATGTAATTCAAAGTTCCATACAACAGATTTCCTCTTATCTGGCCCCTTATCTGCCAATGATAGCATCCTTATCTTTTTCTCAAGCCTAAAATGGTGTTATGCAAAGAGGATGGAGAGACAGTGAAATACAATGATCACAGGAATTAAATGACCTGGTACTTGAATTAAAAAATTGGGATAATTAACTCCTTATAGAAAGATCAACTCAATTCAACCAACTTTATATATCCTTGTACTTAATTAAACTCTGTACTCAATAGCAGGCTAACCTGTAATCCACATATTCTTGTCGTATCGAAGAAAATTTCTAAGTCCCTTTATATGTCAAGGAAACTGTTATCAATTTTCACTTTGTTTTCATCATATTTGCTTATTCAAATAAGTCCGTTAAGTCATTATGGCTGTATTGAAATAACTTGACAATGCAAGCAGTATGATAACTTATGGATCATTATTTCTGACCCTAACTAATAATTGATAATCTCATTCTGTACAATAAAATATCATGCTATATGGCTTTTATCTCAAGCCTCAGCCATCAACCTTCCTTGCCCTAGCCATATCTGTTATTGAGGAGTGATTCTACAGCGGGTATGCTATTTTTGATGGCTAGACCTCACATTAATTATAGTATGAGCACCTGAGATCCATCTCAGAAAAACAGTGGTTAAAGATTTGAACAAAGTACAGTGAAAGATTTGAGGTACCATACTTACCAAACAGACAATGCAATAGAATGTATCAGGTTCTATTTTTTTATAGTACCTGCAGGTAATAATAAACTGTACTCAGCTACCATTCAATTTTCTTTGCAGAAACTGATACCAGTATTAGGGGGGTATGCTTGTAAAAATTATACATTGTACTTGCATGGTATCAAGTTCCCAGTCATATGTAGTGATACAGTTGTGGTAATGATAGTTAATGTGGGCAGATATTTGTAAAAATGAAACTCTTAACTGAATTAAATTTGGTATGTTACCTGAAACAGTTACATTGTCATAATACCGTGCATTCTCGCACATTTCCACATGAGTATTAATCCTAAATTATAGAATGGAAAGTAGTATTAATGGAATGTTTCTTATTTCTTTTAAGAAATAAGTTGTCATATAATTTTTGCGTGGAATTTGTATTTCATGAAATTACCTCCGACAAACCCATGAACACTTAATAGGATAACATTTTTTTTCAAAGAAAGTATAGCAGGATTCGTTTCTGTGCAATGCACCCATTTAACCGTGTCTCTGTAAACTGTCCATATCCTTTCATTGCTCCTTCCACCAAGTTTCACTTGCCTTAACAGTTTTTCGCCTGGTTTTTTTCAGCTATTTGTGCTTTCTTTTCCCTAGTGCTCTGTTAATATTCTTCTCTTCTTTCAGCCATCTTTCTAATTATATCTTGTATAAGCCATGGCTTCCTAACTTTTTTTTTATTTATTATTCTTATTTTTTTGTTGGCTGATTTCTTTATTCCCTGTTTGAGGTATCCCAATATTTCTTCTACAGCACCAATCCCCTTATTGGTGTTCAGTAATTTTATCAGCTGCTAGCTGTCATACCTTTTTTGCACCAGTTAAGGCTTTTATATTTCATTTTTAATATTTCTTCTCTTTTTCCATCTCTTTAATTAAACATGGGGGTTATTGAGTGCTAAACTGTGATCCAAATCCAGCCCCCCATCATTAGCAAGTGTTTTC
Organism: Hetaerina americana; assembly: GCF_022747635.1. Lineage (NCBI taxonomy): Eukaryota > Metazoa > Arthropoda > Insecta > Odonata > Calopterygidae > Hetaerina > Hetaerina americana. Next base: position 33,919,989 of record NW_027286763.1, read on the forward strand.
ATTCTCGTATATTTGCGATCATTTTGTTTCACTGATGATAAGCAGCATCTACTTATTCCTCCCTATGACTATTATGCACCTGGCTTTCCACTAGATTGACCAGGTGTGCTCTTTACTATTTTTATAAAGGTTTTATGCTTGTGTTATCAATTAGGCAAGTATAAATGCTCCATTATGATCATCTTTGAAATGAAAAATGCATCTTTATACATCATATAAAGCACCAAACTATTTGTAAGCCACGCCTCTAATTCTTTATAATCAAGTTCTGCTTCAGTTTATAAAAATTTGTCACTCTCTAAACTTCTGTTTTTACTTTTAGGGATTAAATGTCCGTCACAGGACTGTCACTTGGGAGGATTCGTCTGTTATATATGCCGGCACAGTAGAAGAAAAAGGGCAGAGAAAGGAAAGATCAAAAAAAGTGAATCCATGGTTTATTCCATTGCTGTATCCAGTTTGTATTTTGTTTGTAGTGTACCAGCTTGTCCTTTACTTTGATGGCCGTCTCCCTAAGGGTGTCACCATTCCTGAGGCAGTAAGTAGGACTTACCTCAAATGATGAGGTGAATTAACAATTTCTAACTAAATGCTATAATGCTAAGTAATATATCATGAGCATTTTTGAACAAAAAGACTGTATTTATCGATGTGCTCTGCAATTAAATCTTTGAATTTTATGGAGTTGTTATCACTGTGTTACTGGTATGTAGTTCAGGGTGACTGTTAGGTCAGGAAAACAGGAAAAAGTATATATTTGGTCAGTTTTTTCAAAATTTCTGGGTAAAAAGGGTCAAAATATTTTGAGAAATTTGGAAATCTGACCCAAATCAGGAATGTGATATAGAAATAGGTGATTCTTGCTGAGAAAAATCTTCCCTTTAGTGGTGAGATTAGTTTGTGTTTGCTGTTGGTCATCGCACCATCAGGACCTATCAAAATTTGATACTATAATGTCAGACCAACTTCCATGATAACAGTGGTATGCAAAGTGGCAAGAGATGAATCACATAACAAAAGACTCATCAGATACTAAACATTATGGATAAAAATGGAAGAAGGATGGCGTGTTTGTCTTGGAAATGTATTGAATGGGAGACCATGAATACATGGTTACTCTCTAATACTACTGAATTTCATTTTATGAATTATAACAAAGGACGAATGCCTCTAGTTCCTCTACAAACTCATAAGACATTTTTCTTCGTGCAGATAATGGAATAAAACTAGTACGTACATGGTTCATATAAAAAGTATCAAGAAAATTTCCATAAAAATAGATTTTTTCAGATATTGCTACAATGCTTTAAAATTCTTCAGTGTGCATCCCTTGAGAATCAACATACTTGTGCCAGTGGCTTTTCTATTACTCAAAGACTCTCTGGTTGGTGGATCCAGGGAGGTCCTTAAGGGTATGCGTGCAAGCTTCTTTGAGGGCACTTAGGGTCCCATGGTGGTGTCCATTGAGGGAGGGTCTCACTTTTGGGAATAGAAAATAGTCTGCTGGTGCCAAGTTGGGATTGTAAGGGGGTAGGGGAATCATCTTGATGCTGTTGCAGAAGGTCCTTGCAAGTAGACACTCAACTCTGATTTTGGTCATCTGTCAAGACCTTCGTTACGAGTTAATTACAAATATTTCACGTTGCCAAATTTTCAGTAATAATGGTGTTCTCTGTCATCTTATCAATGCCAATGTGATCTGCGATCATATGCACACTTAATCAAGGTCTGAATTTAGCACTTCACCCACACGTGAGGAAAAAACTGTTACCGATACTTTTTATACAAACCATGTACAAATAAGCACAATATTGCCTAAAATGTGTATCTATTGTTCAACATGAAGTTTTTTAGATTAACTTTCAAATACCACAATCTCAGCTACCTTCACTAACATGGGAACATTTATTTTGATACTTTCAGGATCACGTGCTATAATGGCATTTAGCAATGTTTTGAATTTAATCCTTTTTCATTTGCCATAGAATCAGTTGCAAATTTTCCCTGGAATTACACAAGTGATTTCACTATCTTAATCAGTTTATCAATTCTGTCCATTTTGTCGCTGACCATGTATCTAAGTTCCTTTAAAATACCATTCCATATTAATAATTAAACTATCAATAATTTGGGAGGATTTTTGAATTGAAGCCGCAAATATATATTCATCATTGACTATTATGTTTTATTTTAAAAACTCTCCCCTTGAACATATTTACCACCAAACATTTCAATGCATTTGGGCTGTGCCAATGAAGGGTGAAATGAAATATTAACATTTGCCTAATTTTATGTCATATTATTAGTTAAATCTGTAGCATATGTGTGGTTGAGGCTGATTTCCAATTTTTCATTAAAAGAGGATTTTTCTTTCATGCTCAAGACACCAAAAAAGATAGTTTTTTATCGATATCATAACTATAGTTGTAGTCCAATTGGAACTTCTTCTAGATTAATTTTCAGACTTCTGAAAATGTAAAAATCAGTATGCACAGAGCTCAAAGTTGTAGGGAAAAATGTAAAAATTTATTTTGATGTTCTCGAATATGGTGCTATTTCTGCTCAAACATTCAGAAGCAGCAAAAATGGTGTGCCTTCAATTTTACAAAAATTTGATGATTTCACCTGGTGTATTAATTGAGTTGAACCTTTTCTTCCTCTAATTTACAATTGTATTCTTATTGATTAGGTTAGTAGAAAGGGCAGTCCTGTGTTCTCAGCAGAGAGAGCAATGGGCCATTTATCATTGTTGACTAGCATAGGCCCCAGGGTTGTTGGATCACATGAAAATGAAGTCCTTGCTGTGGATTTCCTCTTACGAGAAATCAATTGGGCTACTGCAGCATTAGCAGCCAAGGAAAAGGTATGTTCTACGTTTTTCCATTGATTATTAATTCTTGTGTGCTTAGTGTATAACAGGTAATTGGTACTGGAAGGCTGAAAACTGTGATTGAGGGGAGAAATTTAGTAAAGTGAAATAGGGAATGTAAGAGAATGGGCATAATAGTTGGACATGATGAAGGGATGCAGAAAGTATGCAGAATTGAAGAAGGATTTGTTGTCATATAGGATGTCTTACTACGTCATGTTAGGTAGTAGTAGTAGTAGTTTTTAAGGGAGGCGACCGACATCTAAGGTCATTTGCGCCATAGGAAGGTAGAATTGGTTAGTCATAAGTGTCCCACTAAAACATGGCTAAACCAGTGGAGTGCCATTAGTTATAATTATTATTATTTGGAATCAACTCAGATTTATCTCCTTATTTAGTGTTTATCTATGCCTTTGCTTTTAATATCCCATGCCAAACACCTAGTATCTTTACGATGATCATATTCTGGAGATGAAATTTAATGCGACTCCTGATTTTTATTTTTTACTAGAAATTCTGTCTTCTCATTCTTGCCTGAATTAAATTTCTCTGATTATAGCACAGAGTTACCATAAGTAAACAGCAGGCCATGGGGTGGTACTACTTGGCTTTCAAACCTCATGGAGTAATGAATACTTATGAAGGCATTCAAAATATAGTTGTGAGACTTGCATCAAAAGAGCCTTCAACCACCAGTCTCATGATTAACTGCCACTATGATAGTGTCCCAACCAGCCCAGGTAAGTCTGTAGCAAGTATTTTCATTACCTCAACTTAACTTGAATCTCTCAAAGCTCACATTATGCCCATGGTAATAAATTTATATTCCATTACTGATAATGGATTTATTTTTTAGAATGTATGATTGATTTCAGCTGGGATGTAGCAATGAGTTGCAATAGCAGAAAGTATCAAAAAGTATTTTCTGATGAAAATATACATAGAGAGTAACCGATAATACCAGATGGTGATGGTCGGTTTGGTTCTCTGTTCCTGTAGTTCTTCAGACTAAATCCAGAACTGGAATCTAAATGAAAAACATCAGCTCCTGAACTGATATGTATCCTGAGGTTCTTTTCACACTCTAGTACCTCACATAACATTATATTATCCATTATACGGTTGATATAGCCAGTTTTAAAGTGGCAGTTGGAACTGTTTTGCCAAAGAACTGTTATTAGAAAGTTAGCTGTAGTAGTTTTAGGGGAGGCGACCAATAGCTAAGGTCATTTGCGCTATTAGGGATGGATGGGAAAGGAGGGGTGGAGAGAGATCTTGGTGTTGGCACTAGCCTAGTCTTATCGAAAGGTGCCAAGGGGTCCAGAGTTTAACGTCCCATCTGACGGGCGTCATACTCACTCCAAGTGCTCTCCACGAAGCACCCCAAGTAGGGATCAGGATACCACTGAAAATAATCTGCCGCCTCTGGGATTCAAACCCACGCCCTCATGGTGAGAAGCCTGTATGTTAGTCACCGCACCATCCCACAGAAAATTATATGTATGCATATATATATATATATATATATATATATATATATATATATATATATATATATATATATATATATATATATATCTATCTATCTTCGAAATGGAACGCTCTTCGGCGACGCACAAATATACACGGATGTAGTTTTGTAGAATATAGAGACACATAGAGAGGACACTCACAATATGTTATTTGACGTTTCGAAAGCACGGCTGTCGTCTTCAGAATGGTGTTCTCGGGGAAGAGCGGAGAGGATGCGCGGGGGAGAGGTAGGGGAAGGAGAGGTAAAGGGACCAATAGGAAATGAACAAGGGAGTGGGGGAGATATGTAGGCAGCCATATGATGCATTCTGTGTCTGTGATGTGTCTCTATATTCTACAAATTATACTCGTGTGTATAAAATAGCCAAGCATTTAATTCTGTTTGCAGCTTCCAGTGCTTGAATAAATATTAATATCTTAGCCATCCTTCTTACAATCCATGCATTTTTTTCATTGGTGAAATAAATATTAGTATGTTCCCTGATGAAATGTCTAATGAAAAGCTTCTATAACTAATTTGTATGCGCATTTAGTGTGGTTTGTAGTTGAATGAATATTCAGGCATCATGATGTTATGATCCCATATATTTCTACAAATATATGGAATTGTAAAATATTGGCATTTGCAATTTTTTTAATAGCCCATGAAAATGATTTTTTATTATTTTTTACCCTTCTGCTTAGAAATAACACAGTTATAGTGGTATGTACTAGAATTGTGTCAATCATTTTGGATTGATTAACTTTGGTACCATGTAGTGCGAAATTACTTCATGCTTATCTAGCATGTTAGTTAATAGGCAAAAGAGGAGTTATTCAATAGAAAACCATTATTCCAAAAATTTCTATTTAATACTGTACCCAAGTACTATAATAGCCATTAGAGGTTGCATTACATAGGTGTCACGTAAACTAGGTAAAACTGGCCCGGTGAAGCTGGTAGTTACTATCCACTTAATCATTGTTAGTGAGTGTAATTCTGAAAAATAAATTGAGGCAAAAATTGAAAACCTTGTTGCTTATTTTCAGGAGCTAATGATGATGGGTTTCACTGTGCAGTTATGTTGGAACTTCTCCGAGTTCTTAGTGAACCAGGTGCCCCATCACTACCTCACAATCTCATATTTCTCTTCAATGGTGCTGAGGAGAACCCTTTGCAGGTATGAAAATCTTTCCAAAACACAGCAAGATGATCCATTCCATATCATCTACTGCTTAATCTGATGTAGGTGCTAAACTTGAACGATTGATGGTCAGGGTATCCATGAGTCGTTAAAAATTAGGAAATTTTGTCAATATGGAAAAATCAGAAAATTTACTGGATATCTTGAAAAAATTAGTATTTGATACATTTTTAGGAGGAAATTTCTACCTGTTAATTTGGAATGCATTCGGGAAATGCTACTAATTCATGCCTAGGCATCCAATAAATAGAAAGACCAAAAATTAATCTTGAGGGCAGTTACCTGAGTGGAAGGGTTCACAACAAAATGACGATGTATGCACTGTACACTAGGTCAAAAAAATTAATTCTATGGTAGAGGCAAAAGTTGCCCATTGGTGTCTACATCATCAACACAAAATACATATAAGGAAACAGTTAATCCCAACTCCTTATCCATGAAGTTTGAAATATTTGGAAAATTCAGGAGAAGTTTACCATAAACTCATATAGAAGAGGTATATTTTGGGAACCAAAGTATTTAATGTACTAACAGATAACTTTAGTCTTCTCTACCAATTCACAAAAATCTATGATGATTCAGTACCTATTTCTGTCTTTCTGACATCAGAGAAATTTGCGCAAATATTGAGGATATGCCAAACTTACAACTGCTGCCTGTCCTACAATAACATATCATTCCCAAATCAAATTTACCATGTACTATAATTGGTTAATGTATTTTATGTTACCTTTTTGTTGCATGTGAGTGTGCAAAGCAGATAGTAAAATTTGTTTTTCTTAGTTTTCTAATCAATTGTTGCACATAAATTACTGTTGTGTCAGTTTTACCACAAAGTTGGCATGTTTACTTGTCTGGAAATAGCATCTAACATTGGCAATTATTCCAAAAAATACCAAGGAAATAAAGTGTTACCCTAAAGTCTTTCTGTGGGTGTTTATTATGTTCCATAGTCCATGGTCCTCTAGTAATAAGTAGAAGTTACCTGTAGAGTCCTTAATTTAATGAAATTCCATCTTAATGTAAGCAGACCTTTATTACGGCTACATTAAGGGATAAGTTCATTTATATATTAAATACTTTATTACCAAGGAAAAATTATAAAGATTCAATAAATTGTCTTTGATTCACTAAACAGCATTATCTGTGAACAAAATAAAATTGTGGAACCACTAATCCCTGCCTACCAACCAAAATTATATAAAAATACAAAAAGAGTGATTCGAGGGTCACACAAGTGGCACACACAACAGGCTTAATGATGTCTGGCACCCATTGTGGGAATTTATCAATGATGGACGTAAATATATGAACTTTTATTCCATGAAAAATGTTTAACATTTATGACTCAGGCCATGGATGTTAAAGAATTTGTTTTGTGGAATTAGAAATTTCTTCATTCATTTCTATCGTAGTGAGTAGAGATAAATTTTTTTTGGGTTTCTATTTATTCTCATTCGATTTCCTCAACACGATCTATTATAGGCATCGCATGCATTCATATCACAACATGAGTGGGCAAAGGAAGTACGGGCCTTCATCAATCTTGAGGCAGGTGGTGCTGGAGGCAAGGAGATCCTTTTCCAAGCTGGTCCTGGCAATGCATGGCTCGTACAGGTAAGTTTTGGAAATTCATGCATCAAAAAATTTCTTTGGTTGCCCACATGGAATGGGCATAGGTTTTTGTTTTAACTCAATTTCTATTGTATTCATCACGTAATCTTGCCTACATAAACCTATGATAATAAAGTTATTATATTTATACGGTACCATATTTTCCCTTTGATCCTGAATTTCTCTAAAAAACATTCCTGTGTTTCATGAATTTCTCCGTGTAACATTCCTGTGCTTCTGTGAGTACTTAGAGTATGAAACTCATTTAGACTTAAACTTGATGTAATGAAATGCAAATATATATATAATCAACATTTCACCCAGATAAAAAATTTTTTTAAAGTATTAAATCATCATTGAGAGAGGAGTGATATAATACTTTAAGACCTTGGTTCAAATGAGAATTATTTTAACCTGTGAAACATTGTATTTCTTGGTTATTGATTTACTCTACAATTGACAAGTATGTTTCACTTTTCTGGAGTCTGCTATCGTTAATGTTTGCTTTATAGTTATTGCAGAAAAATAGTAAATCTATTGCAGTTTATTTAAATACATTAGGCGGGGGGGGACAAAACCAAATACATACATATATGGAGGGTTGATTGTGAAGATTAAATTCAAACAGTTTATTTTATAAACAGTTTATTTTTAAATTAACAGGTCATTTTATAATTTTCAGTATTTAACTAATCATTATGCATTGACCTAATATAATTAGCTGTGGTTCTGATTAAAAACCACTTAATAATTACTAAAATAAAAAGTATGCATTAATAGTTGTGATACCATTCTAATTGTAATTAGCGAAACATGTCCTTTAATTTTAGTGAAATAATGGTTATATCAGTATGGTAGACATATCAGAATGAAAATCATGAAATCAGAATTTTAAAAAAATGAAATCCCTTATTAATGCTAATGCTATTTGCTTTTTTTTCCAGGCTTATGCTAAATCTGTTCCATATCCTCATGCAAATGCCATTGGAGAAGAAATCTTCCAGAGTGGCCTGATACCTTCAGATACAGACTTCAGAGTTTTCCGTGACTTTGGAAATATTCCAGGTGATTTTATTGTTAACTAATAATTTTATCCTTTGTGAGTATCTCAAGTTGTTTGAAGGCCCCATGAAACGTTATTAGTCAATATTGTCTAGTTATTAGTAGAGGGTGTGAAAACGTCTGCAAATCTCCATCAACTCTTTAATTATCAGCAGAAAGGATTTCTTTTTCAAAATGCTTCCCTTCAAGTGGACCTTAGTTATTTGCAGTTGAAAAATTAAGTGATAACAATATGAACTCATGAATACTAGACGCACGAGACCAGTCATATTAGCAGTTTTGAAAATGCCAATCAAATTATCGTTCAACTTCTCTCCCAAGCCAGTTTGTATAAATCTTTGATATTTTATACCTTTTGATGAATTTTGAACCACATTTAGATCCATATTTAAAACTATTTTTTCATTATTAGTGCACAAAATATGCTGAAATATGTGTCCAAGTGTCAGAGCATTCATTTTGACCACTGTCATTAAATTTTACCAAACAATTTAATATATACATTGTTTATATTAAGAGTATCAGAAAAAGTTTCAGAAAAATAGATTTGTTTTCGATATTGCTACAATGCATCAAAATTCTTCAGCGTACATCCCTTGAGGGTCAACGCACTTTTGCCAGTGGCTTTTCCTCAACTCAAAGGCTCTCTAGTAGATGATTCCAGAAGGTCCTTAAGTGTACGTGTTTAAGCTTCTTTGATTGCACTTAGGGTCCAATGGTGGTGTCCTTTGAGGGAGGGTTTCACTTTTGGGAATAGTAAATAGTCTGCGGGTGCCAAGTTGGGATTGTAAGGATGTTGTGGAATTGTTATGTTGCGTTGCAGAAGGTTTTCGCTAGCAAACACTTAACTCTGCTTTTGGTCATTCGTCAAAACCTTTGGGGTAAGTTTAGCACAGATCATCCCCAAATTTTCAGTGATAATGGTGTGCTTTGCCATCTAATCAATGGCAATATGATCTGCGACTTAACTTCACCACTTATTAGCCACTAAAATGATGGTCTGCATTCCAAACTTCACGCACACTTCAGAGAAAATGTTGACTGATGTTTTTTACATAAACCTTGTATATAAAGTAAGTGTACTGTGGCCTTCATGGGTTGTGGTTTTCTGTTTTTTGAGGGCTGGCAACTGGGTGGTATCACAGAGTGAGTATCACAGGAACACAGTAGTACGCAAACTGATGTTGCAAAAATCCATTGCATGAAAGATGTCGGTAAGAAATCCCATCAAGTGCGAGCCACGTGCTGTGATCCACTTCTTACTCATAGAAGGAATAACACCTAAGGAAATTTTTCCGGGAATCAAAATGGCTTACGGAGAAGGTGTTATGAACAGGACGAGTCTTGCTTAGTGGAGGCATAACAAATGTTCGAGACAAACAGAAGATGGAAGACCTTCCATTTTGCCCGATGGGTTTGTACAAAAAATTGAGGAAACTGTTTGTTAAGACAGTGGATGAAATTTATGCATTGTTTCCACAACTCTCTTGCACGAGACATTCACAGATACACTGGGATACTAGAAACTGTGGGCAAGATGGCTCCCAAAACAGCTTGAATAAGAAGGTAAGGATTTTCTTAGCTCTGTGGTGACTGGAGACAAAATGTGGGTGGCTCATTACATGCCTGAGACAAAAAATGGGTCATCACACCAATTTCTCATCTACCAAAAAATTCAAAACCACAATATCGGGCTAAGAAATGATGGCTTCAATGTTTTGAAACCAAAAAGGCATAATTTAATCGAATTTCTGCCTTAGGGGGAGGCCATCAATACACAGTGCTACTGTGAGACCCTAAAAAAAACTCTAGAAGTAGCTTTCAAAACAAATGGAGGGAAATGCTGATGAGAGTAATGTGCTTGTTGCATGTCAACGTCCATCCTCACGTAATCTTGGGTGCTCTTTAACTCATTTGATAGGGATGTTTTGAACCAACCCCTGTAATCCCCTGACATGCACCTTCAGATTATTATCTTTTCATCTTCCTGAAAGAACCCTTGGGTGGAATTATATTTTCAACCAATGAGCATTTGCAGAAAGAGGTTCTGAAGTGGGGAAGAAGCTGGCAGGAGAGTTCTTTGAGGAGGGCATAAAGAAGCTTTTGCAATGGCTCATTCCATGCATTGAACCAGATTTTGATTATGTGGAAAAATAGTCAACAAGTGTGCCAACAATATCCTGTAATTTTTTTCAAGTACATTTTTTCTAATAAAATACAATAATTGAGTGCACTGAACATGCCTCGTATTTAGTTTTTTTAGTAATATTTTGAATGAACAAAGTTCCCAAATTTTTTGTTAAAAATTATAATTTTTTTATTTTTACTCTAAACTATATTCCATGGCTATTTTGAGAATTTATCACACTGATCTCAATAAACTTAATTAACTGCACATAACATATTTTAGGCATCAAATTATGGAATTCTTCCATTATTGAATAAATATTAAACACTTAGTGATTCATCCTGAAAATAAAGCAAATTTTTTATTGAAGGAACAATATTTCAATAGATTTGATCTCTCTTACTTCCCATCTCCCTGGTTATGAAAACACAGTTATCTACCCAAAGGTCAGTTGTGTAGGTGATGGTAGAGTTCACCCAATACAAAGTCCAACGGCATGTGAAATTCACACATCAGTGTAAGGAAGTCAGATCCTTTCCCTTTGGTGTCTGAGGGTTCCCAGAAAGTGTTGGTATCTAAAAACTTACACATTTCGGGTGAAGCTGAGGGTGTCCAAAGATGCATGCGTAGGAATTGAACATGGGCCCTCCAGTCATTAGTCCAATGCTCACCCTACTCTCTCCCTTGTTATACTCACCCTCTTTTTACAGTAAATTGAAATTCATTATCACCATTAGGTGTTGCCGTTGATAACATGCATTAAAAATAATGTTAGTCAATAGAAATTTTTCACGTGGATTTTAAAGTGTTTACTTTTTTATTCAAGTATCAAAAAATCTGCCAAATGGGTATCAGTTAAATAGATGAGAGCACTAATTCATGCTGCAGTATTTAATGAGCAGCTCTCTCAAATCAAAGCTGCGTGTAAATTCACATGCTGTATGGCTAATAAAGCAGACAATTTTATATGAAATTCTAAATGCTGCATGTTTTCTAGACTCATGCGTTTGTAGTTGATTTTTATATCTGGGGTATGATAAGTTGTGCCTGCCCATTAAAAGTCTCCCAGAAAATGCTATTTTGCAATTCTTAACTTCAGGTTGAAAAGTCATCACAGATTCTAATTTCATGTCCGGCCAATGGAAAAAAAATTTAAAAGAAACATTTTCACAATCAGCTATTGAACTAGAAATAAAATTCCCAAATTAACTTAGAGTAAAAAATTACTCCCTGAAGAATAAGTCGTATAATGTTACGTACGAGGAGGATTGAAAATGTAATATAGTAAAACAAGCAAGAATAAATTTTTGGGTGGAAATAGATAATATTGAAGAAATTTCATGGTCAGTAGTTTCTGCCCCCACAAAATATGATTCAGATATGTTGAGCTGAATGGCTGGTATGCACAACTGCATGTTCTCTCACCAGTGGGCAGAGTAATTTTTCACTTAAAATGAATATTAATTAAACAGCAAGTGGATAGCTATTATTATCATTATGAGTTCCGTATGAAAATATGTATATTTTGCATCAGTAGTGTATTTCTACTTGTGATAGAGTAATCAAAATATTATTTTCTTTGCTTTCAAATATGATATCTTCCACCTATTAAATATGTGAATGTAAAGTGAATGCACTTTGTAAATAAAGTGCATTCACTAATGATATGTTCTCAAATTTCTTCCAAAAGCTTTGACCTTTGAGGTGACAGGAAATCAAACAATTTTGCTTTTATATTTTCAGTTATTGGTAGTTATATGTAGAGGACTAAAGTCAGCCTTATTTTCGTGTTTGTTGCCATAAACTCTGTATTTTTTTGATTCCTGTAAAGTGCATAGATACTTCTCTTTTATCAAATTTTATTGTTGTTGTTTCAAGTCTGTTTTTTATTAATTCAGTCTATTTTGATTATATTTGGGTTTTATTATAACATTTTTTATTGCATTCAGGCTTAGATATGGCTCATGCCAAGAATGGATATGTTTATCACACAAAGTATGATGACATCTCTCGAACATCATTGGGATCAATGCAGCACACTGGCGACAACCTCATGGCTCTTATCCCCAGTGTGATGTCTGCTCCAGAGTTTGTACTTCCTCAGAATGCTTCAAAGTTGTCAGCCGAGTCAATGGAGAATAAATCAATATTCTTTGATGTAATGGGGATCTACATGGTGGAATATTCAGAAGGATTTGGGACAATCCTTAACCTCACAACAGTTTTGCTGTCTATGGTTGTCATTTTTGGAAAGAAATTTGGAGGTCTGTCAGGCAGTGAGTATTAAGGGTTTTTAGAATACTTATTTCTTCTGCAACAATGGAATTGTATTTTATTGCTACAATATTTTGGCTTTAATCTCAGTTTTTGGTGTGTGAAGCATGAATATTTTTATTCCTCGACATTGTTGCTTTTTAAGAACAGAACATTTATTTTTCCACAGTGTTTTTGCTGTTTGAGAATAAATATAGCATAGCATAATTATTTCCATTTTGCTTCTCTGTTTTGCTATTATTGCCATTTGTGTCAGTTGATTTTTTTTATTGGTCCATAGAATGGTATTGTTTGTCCCTAGCACTTACATGATAGCACAAGACTCTATAACAAGACCCTGATGGATCAATATGGGTATACAAACATCAATGGAGGAAAATATTATCATGTACATTCAAAGGTTAATAGACAACATAATATCCATATCCATTTATTTATCAATTTATTTTTGACGTAAAGCACATCATTTCTTATTACTTATTATCTATATTTTTGTAGAATTGGTGCATAGTGTAATGCAATATTACTAATACTGTTGGAATTACTACTGCTTCAGGCTGTCCTGCACAAAACATTATTTACCTGGTCATGGGACTTTGTAATTAAAGTTAAAATGAGATCAATTGGTTAAGACATGTCACTAAAAACTTTTATTACTATTTTTTCTGTCGTATGTAGATGTGCAAGGTTATCACCTTGCTTGAGTCTGGATAAATTAAAGATGGCATAGGAAATGGGATGTGGGATAATCCTTCTCTTTATTCTCTAGCTCCACCAAGTCTCTTATGATGGGCTATTCACATTTCATTATTCATTTTTGTTTGCCTTTCTGGTAATAGTTGTTTTGTGGTCAGATGCCAAATGGCTAAGGTGAAGTTATTTAGAAAGGTAGATGCTCCCTGTGTCCAAAGAGTTTGGTATTGTTCCAAAATATAACAAGAAGGCTCACTCTCTAACTTGGTAACAGTTCAGGGACACTCTGTATAACTTCAGAATCATCAACGTGAGCAAATGCATTGAGAAAAATTTAGCCTTCTGTGGAAATATATGATTGAGATGACCATGGGCAGATATTTGACTGATTTTAAAAGCAACCTAGAGGATATATGTGTCATATTGAGAATATTTATGCAGCCTTCAAAGAAATTTGGTTTTGTCTACTGCAATTGCATTATCACCATGTACACTATGTATTCTCTTGCACTGAATGCCTAATGTGCAAACAAGGTGTGAGTTTATGTTTATGTAAAGACAGTTCTACATGAAACTGGGGTCGCAATTTTTATGCATAGACTACAGTGCAAATCGAGCTATTTTTATTTGTATTCATCTCTATTAAACCCTAGGAAATGAAAAAAGTTGGAGAATCATTCTTTGCAGTGCCATTGTGTTATCTGGCTGGGTGATGGCAGCATTGCTTGTAATTGGTACTGCTGTGATATTGGACACCCTAGGCTGTCACATGTCTTGGTTTACCCGTCCAGCTCTGATATTTCCACTCTTCTACTGCCCAGCAATTGCTGGTTGCTTGGTACCTTATGCATTCTCATCATCTCATTCATCATCTCATCAGAAAGAAAAGGTAAGTCCTCCTTTATGCGTTTTATTTTGCATAAAATTTTTGTCTTGTCTTCCATTACAGAGGAGTTTACCTGTATATCATGCATAAAAATTTTATGCCAATGGCATTTATTTTTTTATTGATATTAATTGAAAATAGCCCTTTTTGCCCCGGATAGGACGTTTGACAATGTTATGTACAACAAAAGACACAATTATAAGCACCCAAGTCCTAGGTGTAGGAAAACCCACCTAGGTAGAACTGAACCCTCAACCTCTGGATTGGCAAGTGAAGATATTACCCTGCCACCATTGGGACCGTTAAATGTATCCGTAAAAAGTCTCCTTAACATATTGCATACCGGGATATTTAAGTGGGTTTTAATGTTCCATTCCGGTGGATTTTTAAAGTGTAGTTTTTGAACATGCATTGCTTCATTAAAATCATCATTCATTACTTTAAAATTGAAAATTTTAAATGGAACTTAGAATGTAATACTCACAAGCAATTTTAGTATTTCTTCTTTGTGCGTTAATTCACGAAATATTTTCCTTGTGCAGTGGAATATCACATGAAGAGCACACATAACTCGTCTCCTTCCTAATTTTTCTTGCAGTACAAACTTTACATCTTCTTTTGTGATATTTTTTCTACCCCGTACCCAAAATGAAAGCGAGATGTTGTTAACTGAGGTCTCTCGAGAGACCATGTGGATGATCCCTTGAAGGAACATGCTGTGTCAACTCATCATCGCTAACATTTTCTGAAAATGACTCATCTGGCTCCTCTCTATTCGTTGCCCACTCTTTGGTGGCATAGAGCAGAAAGCCTTTGAATCAAATGCTATTTGATTCATTTAATGTTTTATAAACTCTGAAAGCATTAAAAAGAGCACAATTAATAAACCACAGCACTACTTTCTTATACCATTTTATTGTTTTTCTCATGATTGTATAATAAAATACATATCTGCCCTGTCTAAGCCTTTCATGAACTTATTGTATTTTAAAATGGAAGCTTATATTATCAAAATTACTTAACTAAATCAAAAATTTAGTTATTGCTGTTCTTATTTAATAACAAAAGGCAAATGAAAACTTACATCCATACATGTAAATAATGTTAATTAAAAGTTTAAATGATGTTTTGAAATGACGAGAATTCTTGTCATCCATCTGAAACGGTTGGAATTTAAATGACAAGAATTCTCGGCATCTGTATGCAGTGTGTTAGTAAACAAAATGTATTTGAAGTTCAAATTACTCAAAAATTCTAAGTTGGATGGATAATGAACAGAGTATAATGTAGAGTATGTATACATAATGAGTTCAGTTACACCTTCTATTATAACACCCAACTTATTTGCATGCATACAAGCAAATGAAATACAAAACAGTTGTACATGGAATAAGTTTTTTGTGACTCTAACCAATGGTGTAATATTATCATATGTGTGTTTTAATAACATTGAAAATACTTAGATGTAATTTTTGTAATGTATCTTGAAGAAAAGTGCAATTAATCAATTTGTCACTACCATTTCAATTAGTATTCTGTGCTTTATAGTACTCTTCTTTATATAAGAGCATGAAAGACAGTGAGTGTAGGGTCTCCAGTGTTCTTCATGCTGTAACATGTTCATAGAAAGCATTTTGAAGATAAATGAAGTGATTGCATGCAAAGATTAGTTTGGTTTCATATCCTGGAGGCTATTTTCACATTGATATGCACTGTATTAAGAGGCATCAGACTTGTTCAAACCTCTAGTTTCAAATGGTGCTTATGCAAAGAAATTATTAAACTGCAAGTGGTTAATCAATTCGAAAGCCAAAAAAGTCTTTGAGTGTATCAGAAAGTTTTCTTAAATGGCCCTTACAAACTACATAGATAATGATGCTTAACTTAAGTTCAAGGGTATGACTGGAGAGACTGTTCCTTGAACCACAATCAGACAAAGTCATTGGGAAAAGGATGTTGAGAGTAGAGGTTGGGAACACTGAAGCAAAGGTAAACAAGCAGCAAATATGAAGCCATTATATTCTATTGTTTCAGGCTTCACTTCGTGGAAGTATTAATATCCATTATTAAAATAGAAAGAAAGACTCGTACTTTTCCACAGATTTTATTATACGGCACAACGCGTTTCACCGACTTGCGGCATCATCAGGTACAAATTTGCAAAACAGACAGAGCAAGCATATATACCCTCAGGACAGAGTGGGGGCGGGGAGGGTTGGAAGGATTTGAGGGGGGTGGGGGCTCGCAGGTGCGTTGATGGATTGTTTTGACCATTTCCAGGCTAATTTCTCGGAGAGGAGTGGGGAGGGGTATGGGAATAATTGCTCATTACAAAGTGTCGTGTTGGGGTTCACCAAGTGCCTTCTAATCTCTAATTGCTCGAGAGCGTCCATTTTTAATCCTTTTGGGAGTGTGTGTAATATCTCTGGGACAAAGTCACTGCTGTGGTTGAATTCTAGTAAATGCTTGGCGAAGAGAGAGTTGTTATTCTGATTTTTGTGACACCTAGCGTGTTCCTTGACTCGTAACTTGATATTTCTGCCGGTCTGACCGACATAAACGCTGTTGCAATCCTCGCATTTCAGTTTATAAATGCCTGATTTGAGAAGGCTATCCTGGGTGTCTTTTCCATTGGCTAGAAGTTTGGAGAGGGTTATGGGTGGGTAGAAGGCTGCTTTGAGTGAGGTGGGTAGGCAGTTGGAAATCCTATATGAAAGATCTCCCAGAAACGGGATCGAGCACCACTTAAAATCTTTAGATACTGCGGGCTGAGATACGAAAATGCTTTTTATGGCCATTGCTTTTTGTTTTTTCCGTAGTAATGTGTTAACTAGTTTGGGGTTGAAATCATTGTTGGTAGCTATATTAGTGATATTCACGAGTTCAATTTTGAAGTTTTTGGGGGAAAGGGGGATGTGTAGGAGGCGGTGGATCATGGAGTGGAGGGCTGCGTGTTTGTGAGAAAAGTGGTGTGCGGAATCATTAGAAATTATATGTGGGTTTCCTATAAATTGCAAATTCGTGTCTATTATCCCTAATTGTGATTGTCAAGTCGAGGACTCGATATACACATCTTGCAAATAATGTGCATCTGACAAATTCTATCTATCATCAGCAGTAGTTGCTGTTACTCTGGCAAAAACTTGGGAACTGTCAGGTGAAATTTCCCGTCAAAAATTTCCTTCTTGTTACTGGTCTGTGTCTTCATCACAGATTGCTTATTAACATGCCATAAAAACTAGGTAGAGTTTGAGACCAAATTTTTCTATATATTTAATGCCATGTTACAAGTAGCATGGGCAAGCAGAAATCCTTTGATTCCTCTATGTTAATTTACCAAAATTATTGTGAGCTATTGATAATGTATTTCCAATAGGGGCTAATAAGGTGATGTTTTTTTTTCTAGGCTGACTGGTGGGATAAAGTCTATTTGGATAGCCTAGGGGTACAGCTCGTGTGGACTTTCATCATTGCGGTTGGCACTGCTTTAGGAATTCGGTCTACCTTCATTTTCACTCTAATGGTGCTCTTCCCCACAACAGCTCATTTGCTTGTGGCTTTATGCTATAGATTCAGATTTTATCCAGGTATTTTTTAGTAATATATGCTTTATTATCATTGTTTGTGTTATTTCATGTTCACATTTTGGATTCAGTTGTAGCAAAGTGTAATTTTATTGCATTTGTAGTTGATTAAAAGTATACCAAAAGCATGAAGGTGGGGGGGGAGTTGTGTATTGGTCATTGATGAATGTACAAATGTTGTGTTATTTTGATGCAAATTTTTTTTTTCAGTGAAGAATAATAGTTTGCATTTAGGCTTAGATCCATGGTGGATAGTAATATTTTAGACTCCCTTGTCATAGGGACTGAACGTCTTTGCACTCCCAATGGTTCCCTCTCTTGTAATAGTGGAGTCAAATCAGTAAAGCTTGTATTGAATATGCAAAACACATTTTCATAATCATTACATGACATAAAACATAGCTTTAAGAGGTAGAGAAAATAAATTCTTAAATATTCTAATAAATTCTGATAACTTATAACTTGGTGAGTTAATTCTGGTAGATAATATTGCTACCTGCAAAAACTGAATTCTTGGTTAGCCATGATTCCCATAAACCCACATCTGATTTTTTTAAGTTGACTGGATTTATTTTTTATAGCTGGAGGAATTAAAAACTCAGGACTGAAGTAATTGTTTTTATACAGTTTTTAATACATACAAGGTAACACCACTTTTTCCTGCTCAAAAACCTACTTTTTTTTAGATTTACATGTTTTAAATATATTCTTCCATTACGTATTATCTTGAGTTTTTGATATTGTTAATTTATGTAGTAGATACAAAGTAGAAATGTATTCTAGCTTCAGTTCTTAGTATGTCAATTTTTTTTAATGTGTCAGACAAGTTCGTGCAGTATTTATCTCTGCTTTTTGCTTGTTTTTTTCAATAAATAACCATTGCTAAAATATTCTGGAATCAGGTTTATAATATGTGTAATAGTGTATTTTCCAATTTAATATCTCTGAGAGTGCTCTGCCAGATGCATGGTAGAACTCATTAGGTTTCCAATTTGCATATTAAAATTCCAGGAAACCTAGCATTTGAGAATTCCATATATTGTGTGCTAATGGAAATTTGAAATTTTCATTAATTTGAAAGTATGTTCGATTTCTTAGGTCACCTTCTTTTAAATATGCAATACTTAATTTAACAAATATTATTTTTTTCAACCATCCGTACTTTATAGTTGATCACTTTCATAATAACTCAGTAGTTTCATTTATCATTTACTCTTGCTTAAAAATCTAATATTATAATCTATACCATGGTGGTTGTAATTGAGAGTGTGTTTGATGGCCTTGTAGTTCAAAGTTGCTTTTATTGAATTCGCCTTTAGGGTTTCCCTTGAGAAATCAGATTATTTAATGGCTGTGCCTATATTTTCATAAATTATACTTTCAAAATTTTTATCTGAAAGTTGAGTTTGTATTTAAAAGTATATCTGAACAAGATGGATATTTAATGGCATGTTGGTTTCCCATTTCCTTTTAGCAAAAACGTGGTTGATCTCGCGTCACGTCTTCAGCTTAGTTCCACTAATGATAGTGTTTTACTTTGGACACTGGTTCTTCTCTCTGTTTGTGCCCATTTCCGCAAGAATTGGTTCCAAGATGAATCCAGATCTTCTCATTGGCATAATAGCAGCTCTGCTGTGCATCATGGCTTTTTCACATATTGTAAGATTTTAAGTATTTAGACTTGTAATATTTTAATTGGCATTAAAATATAAATGTTCATAAACTAGCCCTGCCTTTGCGCAAATATCTCATGGAGTGGATCCAGGTTAATTTATAGGTAACTGAATTTGTGAGTTTATAAGAATTGTTTTGTCTGAAGACTTCAGGAGGATGGGCAGTTACTGAACATGAAACATGAGCTGTATGTAGTTGACCATTTTATGGTCATAGTCAACAACATATAATTCATATTTTCTATGAAGAACAAAAATACCCATGTATTGAGACATTCCAGTAAATTATTCATGGTCCTAGCCTGGTCACTCTACATAGTTGGGATTTTGTTCTTTGTGTTAGAAAAGGGACTAACCTCTAACAAAAATGAAATTTCACATTTTACTCAGTGAATTCTGTTCCGTTGCAGATTCCATTGATCCATGTGGTATCATCTCCTAGAAACATCTTGGCTAGTCTTCTAGTTATTCATTCTGTGGCAGTCTTAGCTGTTGTCCTCACTCCAATTGGCTTTCCCTATGGAAGTAAACCAACTGAACCCACACCTCAACGAGTCCAAGTTTTGGTAAGAATGCTTTTTTTGTTTAAAAAGGAACTTTTTAGTATTTCCGTCAGTTTCTAATCAAAGTTGCATAATCTATTAGGAAATATTATTCTAGCTTATTGTTTGTTAAATTAAATATTTTATTTTCTTCATGAGAAAGAATCAAGAATTTACACTTGTAATGTAAAGATGAATCGTAGCTGAAACTTTGATGGATAGGAACTAAAATGTAAGTTCAAAGTCTTGTCAGGTCATCCCTAAGTAAGGTTAGGATGGGATCTCTCAAAAATATAACTTTTGTAAAATGGCTTTTTTATAACTGAGTGTAGATAGATTTTAGTCCATTGAAGGTCATTCGGTCGAACTTAATATTGACCAATCTACGATAAGTTCTTATGTCCATCATTTGAACTAGAGTTTCCATTTTGGACAGATTTATCTAGGTACTGCACAGGTTTTTTTGACCTTTTTTTGAAATGTCTAAAGTTATCAACTAGATAAATATTACTAATGATTTATCACATTTTTTGTTGTTTTCATGATGGTTATGGCATTAATTGTCATATGGAAATAATATTAATAATTTTATCTTGATCATTGTTGAGTGTACAAATTTGATGTCAATAGCCCATTGTTGGCTCAAATTGAAGCATTATGTCTTTAAATGGGTTGAGAATGTATTATATTTATTGTAAGACTAAAAAATTTAGAATAGTTTTCATGATAAGTATGTGCTAATTAAAAAATATCTTTGGTATGATGGAAACTTACGTGTTATCTTTGCGACCATGTATACAGGGTGCAGCGGTTATCTCCAGGCAAATTTCAATTTGAATTTGCCGCCATATCGTAGTTCCATCGGAGGTCGCAATTCGCGTTCTTGAAAGCTATAGGCATCTAGTAAACAGTCATAACCTCAAAATGGCCGAAATGTTATGCACAAGTGCGGAGTATAATCATAGATCTGCTATTATCAAGGGTGTCTGCCCAGTGAAATAGTTCATTTCTTCGAGTACCCCAGGTCAACTGCTTACGCTAT
This sequence comes from Hetaerina americana, assembly GCF_022747635.1. NCBI lineage: Eukaryota > Metazoa > Arthropoda > Insecta > Odonata > Calopterygidae > Hetaerina > Hetaerina americana. The sequence goes on from NW_027286763.1 coordinate 33,941,073, forward strand.
TGCGGCTAAGTATAATGCTTTGGAGAAGTCTGGGGTAGGCTAACCAGGCAAGGAAACCCCTTTGGAGGAAATGCTTAGGTGTGGATTTCAGAAGAATTTTGCATTATTTTATTTTTGCAAAATGCAAACTTTGAAGAATTTCGTGAAGCCATGGATGGTAACTGTGGCATCTGGAAGAAAATATGTCTTTAAACAGGATGGTGCACCAGCTCATACGAGTCACCAAAACTGGCTTTCAGATAATATTGACGTGTTCTGGTCAAAGGAGTTTTGGCCCCGAATAGCCCGAACTTGAACCCCCTCGACTATTATGTTTGCAGCATAGTCGAAAGAGTTGCCAATAAGATGAGGCACCCTAATATCGCATCTTTACGCACTGCTATCATAGTAGCATTCCCCAATATGGACAGCACTGTTTTAAAGAGTGAGTGCGATCGAATCAGGACAAGCTTGGAGGCGGTCATTGCAGCTGAAGGGGGTTACATTAAGTAATGTTACTCATGACAGATACAACTACGTGTATGTAAAAGGATTTTCATTTTCATTTGTATATTTTTTAACACATTTGCTTTTAAATTAAAGTTTTGTTTGTTCAGATTTAACTGCCATACCCTGCACATGATTGGTTTTAGTATTTTCTTGGTCAATAATTTTTACCTGGAAACACGCAATTCTGAAAATAATTTTGAAAATTGAAAGGCTGTATGAAGGAGACTGCCAACCTGCACAACATTCTATGTCCTCATCAACCTCCTCATACAATTCTCTCCCTGAAAATTCTTGGTCCAGTCCATGTTTCAGGTGACAATACAATACATTTCCTTTAATCGTCTCCCTTTCCATATTCAATGACCTTAATAGTCCCACCCCATTTTCAATTTCATCATACAGTAACTGCACTTCAAAAAAGGATTGGATACGTACGTACTACAGTATAGTAGAGTCCCTCTTTGATCTAGGGGAAACTTCCGCCTCCTCTCCATTAGCATTAACAATCACATAGCATTTTCCTTGCAATTTCTGGTACCATAATATAAACAAACACATAGCCTTAGTTTGAAAAACGTTTTCTCCTTTAACATCTGCAAATGACGTCATTTGTCCAGTTGCTAAAAAATTTAAATTATCCTAGTCCTTCACTATCCTCATTTCCATTGTGTCAAGTACTCAGCTGAAAAACGGAATAATCAATAATTTGGTTATTAAGGCCATTAGGAAATTGACAAGGAAATTGTAGCTTACAGCCATAATGATTAGAAAGCTGAAAGAGAGAAGAAAATAGAAAAATATGAGTAGAGAGTTGGGTAGAAGGAAGTATAAATAATTCAATAATTAACTGAAACATGGAACAAATACGGCAAAAGGAGCATGGTGGAAGATGGACTGCAATGATAAGGGGAGAAATGACTGGGAAAGGGTGAAATTGGTGTGCTGTATAGGAAGGTCAAAATGCTGTCAGGAAGTAAAAGAGGGAAATGATTGCAAGCAATCCAAGATAAGTCTGGAAAAGTATTATTTGAACAAGAAGATACAAGAGATATGGAAGGAATATATAGGGCAACTAAGTGTATATGGTGAAGACATTAGGCCAGTTAGACATAAATAGAGAAAATGACATACAGGTACATGAAGATAGCTTAGGCCCAAGCTTACACAATGGCAAGATAGAAAGGGCATTAAAGAAATTGAAATAAGACCATTGGGGATGCAACATTCACACGTAACTACTTAAAGGTGAGAGGAAGAGTGTTTATTAACTAATTTGTAACATTTATAAGGAAGGGATTTAGCTGGAATACTTTGTCAGATCATTATAGTTCCTGTCCCAGAAGAGGAAAAAGGCAGGATTATGTGAGGAATGTATAACAAGCTTGATTCCACACACGTCTAAAACAGTCATCAGGATCATCAATAAGAGGATGAAGAGCAAGGTAAATGATTACTTTGGGGATGATCACTTTCAATTCAGGAAGAGGGAAGGCACACATGATTGCAGTAATGGGGTCACTAATAGATAGGAACTTTGAACATACTCTGGATTTATATGTCTGTTATGTAGATTTCAAGGAAGCATTTCATAGAGTGAATTGGGTGGAATTAATAAATAGATTAGCTAGAGGAGTAAGACAGGATTGTCCATTATCACCTGTGCTGTTCAACGTTAATGTGGAAGAAATCGTGAAAGAGGCCTGTGAAGAACTGTAGATAGGAATGAAATTCGGTGGGGAATTCAAAAAATCAGTTAGGTTTTTGGATCATACTAGTTTATCAATCAGCCAAGGAGTTGGAAGCATTGGTGAGAATATTGGAAAGCAATGGATGAGAATAATTTTTTTTTAAATGAAGGTTATGCAGTTTTCAATGGGAGAAAAGAAGGAAAAGGTAAGTGAAATAGTAATAGAGGATGCAACAATTTAAAAGTGTAAAAAGCATTCTCCTTGACCGGGATTCAAACCTGGATCTCTTAATCTCTGGCTAAGTGCATTAGCAAGTTAAGCTATCAAAGCATTCTCTTAAACTCTGAAATTTTAGGGGCTTTAAAGGGACAAGATGTTGTGATGAAATATTGTGCATATAATTTCTCAAGTATTTGTAGTTGTATTCTCTACGCCACAGTCTATAAGGTTAAAGCCAATTTTTAAGCACTGAGGTGTTTACCTTAAATGAATTCAAAGAACTGCTGGAGATACTGAGACAGTAACTTTTAATGGAGTCATCCTCTGATGCACATTGCTATGCAACAATTTCAAGGTGTAAAAATCATTTGCCTTGACTGGTATTCAAACTCACATCCCTGGTTATCTGGCTGAGTACTTTGATCAGTTAAGCTACTAAGGCATCATCTAATACTCTGAAATTTTAAAGCTGGGTCTTAAGAGCCCCTTAAATTTCATTTAGTGGAGGGAACATTTGTCTGTGATGTACGTATATATACACATTTTTATTTATTTATGGAGAGACACAATGCAGATATTTGAAACATTAAATGTACTTTTCTTTCAGCATGTAAGAAGTAGAGTGCACTCTAATGATAAAGTGGATCAAAGGAATTTGTTTTGGATGGTCGACTTGGACCGCAATGGAGCACATTTTTCATTGCCTAAAGCTGTTGACAGTGGGTGCCAAATGATTTCATCTCAAACCTGTGAAGAAATACTTCTCTGTGGTATACCTGTCTATGGTTCTAGATTGCTTGGCCTCTTGTGAGTATTCATAAAAATATATTTTCGTCATTATAATTAAGAAATTTTCTTGAGCAGCATTCAAGAAAATTCTACATTTTAGGCAAGAAACCCACATAGTTCCTGCTCCTGAACCTGTCATTCATGAGCCTGCTGTTCTGAAGTTGGTATCCCAAAAAGCAATGTCAACCCAAGTAAGAAGATTGACCTTCAGTGTGACTGGTAAGTATTGTTAACTTGCTTTAAAAATATTAAATCATACTGCAAATTATTTTTCTTGAATGAAATGAAATTTTTTATTGTGCCTTTGAACTTAGGTTTTTTCTAGGTATTGTGTATATGAGGGAGACCAGAAAGTAACTTACATTTGTGTGTAGGGAGCGAAGTATGGCGGGGAGCTGAATATTTGCTGTATTGACTCGCACACTAGGATAGTACACTTAGAACTGCAGTGGAAGGCTGCACTGCTTGTCTTTTGTTTACAGTAGCAAGTCAAAATGAACAATACAGTTGGCAATCCCGCCAAATGTAAAATCCATTGATTGGTAAGGTTTTTACTGGCAATAAGCTGGCAAAGCTGCTGACATTCATCGGGAAATTTGTGCTGCACACCAAGTGATGAGTAACAGTGTTATGCATCAGTGATGTTGTTAGTGTAAGATTGAATGGACAAATGTCAATGATGTCCAAGAACTGGTCATCCGTCACAAGGCTAGGCCGACCAATGCAATCCTTGTCATGAACATTGGTGTGGCCATTTTTAAACTGAATGCACCGCTGCCCTACTCTGCCTTCACTCATTATTCCATCTCTGTACACTTCACAAAGTTGCCTATGAATTTTAATTGGCCTGTGGTTTTTTGCCAGTAAAAATCTAATCACAAATTACACTTCACAACTTGCATGATTTGCTAATACAGCACACATTTTAACAGTTTGCAGTGAGCAAACTAGAAGAATTACAGTGTGCAAACTCCCACAGCAGGATGCGTACGGGATGTTTAGACACCAAGATGGTGGCTCTAGTCTTACCCACTGTCACTCGATGCCGAAACGTTAGTTAATTTATTGACAGCCCTCATATTTGTATTATCAGAATCAAAATTTGCCAGAACCAGTGGCGGCAGGGTAACATCCTCATCTACTAACCCAGAGGTCATGGGTTCGATTCCAGCCTAGATGATTTTTCCTCCACCTAGTGCTTGGGTGTATGTAATTTTCAAATTGTTATATCAATGTTTAAAGTCCGATGTAAAGGTCGAAGTGCTGTTTTTGGAGTAATTCAAAATAAAGAAATAAAAGTTTTGTGTGGTGTATATTTTTGAGATTTTTAGAACAAAAGGTGTTTTAGAGCCCTGGTGGGTACAGCATTAGGCCGCTGAATGGATGTCCAATCCAAATACACATAATGTCTTTAGAAATGCCCGGCCCGACCCAAACTATGATTATTTTGTTGCCAGTTTTCTTGGGAAACATGGTGGTACAGGGAAAGGAGCTGGCCCCAGTACCCTCATGTTTTGTAACACATATCGCTGGGTTTGGAATGAGGTGTCATCCATTAAGCCAACCTTTGATTCAAGTACTGTGATGGTTTGAAGAGTCAAAATTATACTGATTATTATTTTGGCAATCGGTAGAATGTTAGGTAAGTGAGTAAGAGGCTTAGGAAAAGAATAGGCATTTTAAATGAAATGAACAGGCAGGAGGTATGTCCCTTTTAAGAATGACGTATTTCAATGTAGATATTAGAACATTTTTTTAGGGCAGTGTTAAGTGAGGTCTAGCAATGCTATAGACTCTACGTTTTGGAAACACCAAAACCCATTTTGACTGGTAGATTTCTTTAAAACATAAGAGGTACAACAAAGTGTTAAAATTGGAGCAGTTCCAAGTTACGAGAGAGAAAAGACAAGCCCGAAGTAGTAAAAAGAGTAAAGAAAGAAACAGCCAAAAGATGAAAAGATTTGGTGTTTGGTAGTGTACCTTTAAAGGTTGATTTTGCATGGACATACCTGGAGACTGTACACTCCTACATTTGTTAACTTAGCCTAAGAAGGTAAAACCTGACACCCAACACTACAATAAACTGTTATTCAATTCTTCATTAATTCTATCTGCCTTCATTTCATGCAACATCCCTATCGTTTTATAATCCCCTACCTTGCTTCCCCATTACTGTTTTCAGCATTCCAATACCAATCAAAATGGTCAATATTCACATTTCATGTGTTTTTGGATTTCTTCCAACAACACTCTCCTCCCTCGACATACTAAGTGCACAAGAAAGAATCAAAAAACTTAGCATTGCCACAGGATAGAATTTATTGCTGTCAACTAGTTCTGCTACACTGTTGCATCGTTTGGACTGAAGGTACGAGGAAATACACATAAATATGTCCAGCTGATTACTTTCACGAAAGAGGTGGGTGGCAAATGGTGAAGTTCCAGCTTTCTGCAGGAACCTTTTCCTGGCTTTGTCAAAAATTCCTTTCCTGTGCCCATTCACCTTCTTCCTCCAAGTCATTCAACCAAAATTTGCTAGTTGACGTCACCTAATGCCCTGAGATGACTGTCAGTTACATTTTTCACCAGATCACAGGTCAAGGGAACCCGCAGACTGTCATATTATTCAGTGCCCAGAATGGGATCTGATCATGTCCAGCCCAGTTTACTTCTACAGGAAGACCTTCAATAGTGATGATAAATATACACATTCATGCATGAAAACTAACAAATTTAGGAAAACTAATTCATACAGATAAATGTAAAAGGAAAATGCATAGGAACACATAAAAAGGGCAAACACAAGGCCAATGGGGAAGATAGAGGTATGTGGATTCCAAGTAGGATAATGTTTCCTTGACTTGGACTTGAACCTTGGATCTTCAACTTGCTGGGCTGACGCTCTTTCAATTAAGATATCAAGGAAATGTAATTATCGCTGAAATCCATGGAGGGTTTATTCAAATAAGTTCACCTATTCTTTGGCCAAGAGATAGCACTTGGGAGCTATTTCACCCGCTGCCGGGGATATGGACTAGCATGCAAAAGGGAGAATAACATTGAAAGCTGTCATACAATGCCAGAAAGAGTAGGTCCATATGTTTTTTTTCATAAAACATTTCATATTTGCAAAAATGCATGTTTGAGTTCTGCTTTGATTGTGTACAATGAAATACCATGAACTCTGGATATGTTTTATCCCACAGCATGATCCATCACTTAAAAGAGTTATGCATTTCCTTGGAATGTTATTTTCTAACTTTTGACTTGATCGTTATAGGACCTCATCATGTGTCCCTGTTTTTAAGTCCTGTGAGAGGAGTATCATTAAAGGACTGGACTTTTGGTGAAGTGCCAAATGCCACCTACTTCTGGCAGAACAGGCCTACATACCACATTTACCATGCCATTGGAGTGAAGTTTTCCCAGCCATGGGAATGCTGGTTGGACATAGAGGTAAGATTGCAATGAAGTTATTGTAGTCACAAGAACGGTTTTATAGCCTTCTTCATTTTTTCAACACCACTGGGTTACATTTGATTAGTGATCACTCTGAATCATGAGTTACAGTTAGATCTTACCTCACAGGGCTTTTTGATATTGTTAAGTTCCAGGTCACCGAATTAATTTCTTTATCGGGAGCATATTTGGTGTTATCAATTAATAAAACTACGAATTGTTGGTTGCTGATTCATGAATGCCACTTAATTAGATGATATGTATGCCTTTTGCTCCCAGGGATATAGAAATCTATTATATTTATATTTGAGTCTTTGGCATATGGGAAGCATAATGTACTTTCACAATATTTGATCCTCACACCAAACACTCCATCCCATAGGCTTACAGGCCTGTAAATCCAATCTCTTACATTTCATGATTGATGAAGTGTAAGAGATTCATGATTTTTTTCTTTTCCATGGGTAATTTTCTTGAGAAAATTTTAAATTACAAAAGCTTAACTCAATTCAGGTTTGAAACAATCACCATTTAGGTGGAACTTTCATAGAACTTGGAGGGTGTCTAGAAGAACTGAGCGCCAATACTAACAAAGTGAAGTAAAACAAACAAAATGAGAAAATTCTATTTCATTCACTCTTATTTTTTATATTTGATTTGCTGCGGGTTACTTTATATAGCAAACAGAAGGGCGCACCAACCTAAGTCTCATTTTGACTTATGAATCATAGCCAAAAAGCAATAAGGCGGCATATTTTGTTGGCTTGTAAATATTGTTTATTTTTTTATCCTTCTGTTGTTTGGAATTAATTTCAATCACCTGGCTCTAATCTTCTGTATACCTATGGTAGACATAGCCACAGGCAATTATGATTTCAATTATGCATTGGTTGTTTAAATCTATTAGTGTATGGATATATGTACGTATTTTTACACACAATATATATAATTTTTACATGCATTTATAATATGTATGTGCATATATATGTATATACAGGTGCGTGGCATCTGTACACATTCAAGATAACTTTGAAGCTCTGGGCACACGGTATCTATAGGAATTCATGATAGCTACAAAGTTCTAGGTGCACATTATACATCAGGTGCATGTTATCGATGGAAAAATATGGTTCTCCATATCAAGGCAAAAGAGTGCTATTTCTGTCTTCTTTTTCATATTATCCACTTTCTGAAAAGTGAAATATGACACTTCTATTTTAGCAGTAATGAGATTATTTTGAATATCTATTATAGGTTCCTCAGGGATGGAATGAGAAGTGGGTTATTGATGTTGCCCTGGTGGCTCATTATACCCATAGTGATCCTGCAGCTCGTGCTACCAAAATTGTGAACGACACCTTGGGTCCAGTTGCAACATGGGCTCATCTCATAGCTTGGACTGCCACATATGACTCCTGGAAATTTTGATAATAGGCATTTCATTTCTATGTACAATTTAGTATTTTAAATTGCCCCATTGCTTTTGAATCCAAGCGCTAATCCAAAGAATTAGTGAATAATATATGCGTTGTTTAATGGGCATTAAAGGTTTATTGACCATAAGAAGAGTATCTTTTTTTATATTGGAAAAAGTAAATGTTAACAAGTATTTTTCTACTTCATGACTTTTGTCACTAAAGATACATAACGATGTCCTATTTTTGCTAAAATGGTAACCATTAAAAATTTGAAGGTTTTTCAATTAGACATAAGATAGTAATTGTCCATTTTCAAACTTGCTTTGAAATTTTGTTTAAATGAAATACTCTTGCTTTAAAAATGTATGCATATGCCATTAATGATCCAATGTTTGTAGAAATCATTTATAAATGAATATGCTTATGATGGGGGCAGCTAAAATGGTCAAGAGTAATGTAATGTGTGAATTTTTGAATACTTTTATTTCATTAGACATAAAAATTGTAATAGTTGTTTGTTTAGACAGCTTAATTAAAGTGCCTTAAAATTTTACTATTATATATCCCCTTTATTCTGTACAATTATTTAAACTCAAAGAATTGATTTCAATGATTAAACTGTACATGGCATCCTTAAAAATAGTATTTATCAGTGAAATATTCAAAATAATGTCAGTTTTTTATTGTTAAGGTCCTGCAATATTGCTATTACTTAAATTTCACAATAAAAACCTAATAGTATGTTAGCCATTGTTTTTTGGTTTGTTGGAATGGGGAAGAGATCTTTGAGAATATGTATGGGGGACTGAATTCCTGGGAAACATGTTGTGTATATGGAGAGGGTGTGGGAGTTGGTGTTTTGGGAAGGTTTGGGCAGGTGAAAGTGTTGGAGGATTTTTGTATTGAGAAGGGACTCAGGGTAACTTCAGTGGAGGAGAGAGTTACGTAAATTGTGGAGGAATATGTTAGGTGAGTTTCAGTTATTGCAGATACAGTGACCATGGGTGGAGAGAAAGTACAGAACAGAGTGTTTAGTGTGCAATGGGTAACAACTGGTTTAGTGGGGATATTGTTGTTTGTCAGAAAGATAGAGGTTAAGGAGAGAGAAGAGAAAGTATTGAGGGAGGAAATGAATTTTTCAAGAGTATGCATGCTATGTGGACATAAATGGAATCTATCATTTATATGAGTGGCCCATGTAAGAGGTTGAAGGGGATAACCAGAAAGGAAGTTACTTTCAAGGAGGCCAAGGTGGGGGTTTCCATGTGAGGGGCTGAATCTACTGCCCATCACACAGCCTTTTACTTGAAGGTAGTGTTTATTGTGAAAGGAGAAGGAATTGTGGGTTAGGATGAGAAGCTCAGTGTTGGGAATATGTGGTGTTGTGCATTTGGATAAATAGTGACGGAGAGATGAGAGACCTTGAGATTGAAGGAATGGGGTGAATAGGGATGCAATGTTATTGTGGCCCTGATGATTTGGGTGTCTGGAGGGAGAGATGAATGGAGATTGTTGAGAAAATGATAAGTATCTTAATCATGCAATAGTAATGAACCAGCGGTTGGAAGTAGTGGTCTACAAAGGTGAAGATTCGCTCTGTGTCAGCAAGGTTTGGGAAGAAACAATTGGTTGGCCTGGAATGTCAGGTTTGCAAGATAAAACACAAAACACAGTAATCAGCCCAAAGGTCGGTTTGGTAGGTGATGATAGAGTTCACCTGGTACTAAGCCCGACGGTGTGTGAAATTCACACATTAGGTTAGGGGGGCCAGTTCCTCCCCCTGTGATGCCTATGGTTTCCCAGGAAGATCTGGTACCCAAAAAATCACATAACTTGGGTGGAACTTAAGAGTGCCCTGAGGACCTTGCCCAGGAATCAAACTTGGGCCCTCTGGTCAATAGGTCTACGCTCTACCTTTGTACTATTGTGACATGCAGTTTTTCTTTTACATTCACGGGTACTTAGACAAATAAAGTATATTTATGTATAATATTAGGTTTATATATAGTATATAATTATTAGGTTGTTATTCTCATTAGTAATAACATAATTGCAACATTGTCTTATCAATATGAACTATTATGCCTGTAATTTCTCATATTACCTTAATAGACCTTAAAATTAAAGTATTGCATTAAACTTGAGAATAATTCTCTTCCTCAAAACTGAAACAAAAGAATACCTCTGGATTTGCCAAACCGATAAGCAAAAAATATTTAACATTTTTTAAGAAATAGTTTAGTTATAATTGTAAGAGAACCAACTATGCATAAAACTTAATGCCATATGCATCAATTTGTTATCCTGGAAATGTGTTAATTTACTTTAAGTTATTAATATGAGTAACATTTAGAACATCAATTTCCCTGAATTATATATAATTATAACATCAGTAATACACTTCTCAATGGATCTATAATGAATGATAATACACCGTAGGAATAGCATCTCTGCTTTTATTAACTCCAGGGAAAATATTCATCTGATACCCAAAAGAGCTTATATAACCTTGATTTCATGTCAATATTTACGAATAGTTCATGCTCAGTCTGCCTACCAAAACTGGATTAGTTCTTTTCCCCACTAAATAGATGTGAACTTACTACATAATCATTTGTTCTTCAATGCTCTTTTGACTTTTTAATTATGGTATTAATGGTATTTTGAATGTGTGTTCTGATTAACTCACTTCAAATATCTGGCCAGCCCCCCCTGTATTTTGTCGGAAATGAGAGACAGTTGACCAGTCAACAGTAGTAAACTTTTGGGTAAATAGCATGTTTATTTGTAGTGAATAACGTTCTCCTTTCTGGAAAATGTAAAAAAATATTACAACAGGCAGACACCCTACACTGCAGCCAAGATATTTACTAGGATTTAAAGGAGTATATTGGATTACAAATCTCTGAAGTAGGATTATTTTGTTAATTCATTCATTTTTAAGGAAAATATTCTCAGTAATTTCTTAAAAATACCTTTTTTTCAACTTTCTTTTTCCATTTAACTAACATTTCATTGCGTAACTGTATCGATCCCATTTGATACAGTCCAGTGGATTGCTTTGTCTTCTGAATGTTTGTTATTTAACAAAAAAATCTGCTGCTAATTTCGCGTCAGAAAAGTAACGATTATGATACATCTAGTAATATATTGATTGGTTTAAGAAGAAATGTATTTTCTTGCATCTACGAATAACCCGCTTTTACTAAGGGCGACATCTTTGTTTGGAAAACAAGTGATGCGATATTACGGATATTGCAATTACATTGTTTCCCGCCGGTTAATGTTGTTTACGGTTTTAACAAAATTTATCATAATGGTGATTGACGGCATATTTTAGTCCAATTTTTATGATGTGTTTTTGAGTTCGTTGTCCAATGCTGTTGTCATTTTATCGTGTGAAGGTTAAATCTTCAAGTTTCGCTTGATCGTATGTGGGATAAACATATATTACCAAGTTTTTCCATACATTTATGAAAATATGGATGGGAAATTTAAAGTATCATTTGGAATAAAAACATCAAAGCAAGGCTCTCAACCTAAAAAAACACCCTCCGTTAGTAATGATGTTGAGTACATCAAGAGTTTTGACAATACTTGCAAGCCATTAAGGTAAATTACTTATTTCGTAACTTTTCCCGAACCATTACCTATGTTCACCTCTATTGGTGTGTTACTTTTTATTTTCATCTATCCTGAGTAATGAAAATTGTTTTCAGATCAATGCATGTCACTTCAACTGTGCTATAAAAATCACCCGATTTCTATGAACATCCTATTAAGTGCTGAAATTGTCAAGTTTCAGTTTTCTAAATTGGATCATTTCTGAATTACAGGTGTTTAGATTTTTAATATAACCCCATAGGCACCGCACAGGGCGACCCCGGGTGACTATCAAATAACCGGAGGCTTACTATTGGTCTACCTTTAACTTTCAAGCCAACCTTACAGTTGATGACAGTGGTTTGGTTGATGTTTGACTTGAATTAACATAATTTCATTTACAAACACTGATTTTAATTATTTTCCGTTTTAGCAGAAAATCATATCATTTATTATGTATTTCCTTGTTGTTTTTTTTGTAAAACATTCTTGTGTAAAATGAAGGATCATTTTATAATCATGTTAAAAGGTTTATAATTATGTAACACTATGATGACCATTTTCATGTAATAATAACTTCAGCAGGAAGGGACACTAAATGTCTATTTTGCAGAAGCTGATTTCCCTGTTTTGTTCTTTGTCAATCGTGGCTCTTTCCATCATGTTATTATCACAGAACAAACCAGGTATTACTCTGTAGTTTTTTTCGTACATTGTTCTGTTAATTATGGTGTTTTGTAAATTATTATACCTCGGAATTTGCCAATCATTTACTTCATAGTAACATTCTCTGTACGATTTTTCTAACCTTTAGTATATGATCATCAGAAACTCACCCGAATTTCATCATTATTAGGCATTAAAATTTTTCTTCGCTCTTTTTGCCAAATCTTTCTCTCTTATTTCATATTTTTGGCTAAACTGAACAAATTAGATGTTTAACTATTTAGATGATTGCCCATGCCGTTAATATATATGTACTTTTCTTTAGGTAGGTGTGAAAGAAATAATTGGAACATTTCAAAATTTGAATGTGTCGTTTACTTATTTAGGCGATGATCAGATAAACTGTACTGGTAAAATTTAATTTCTCCCCAAGTATAGTTATCTTTTTCTGGAAAAATTAAAGATGTCACTAAGTCCAAGTTAAATTAAAGCCCACTAATTCCAAGTTTACAATTTTTTTCTGTAGTTCGGATGAGGCACGCAAGGCAGATGAGCTGGTTATCCCGTTTCGTGGAAACCAGATGAAGGGGCAACTTGAGCAGATCAGCAGGGAAGGGGTAGTAGAGGAGAAGGGTGGAGGGACCACAGAAGAAGGAATTCTCAAGCCCCTCACTTCCATGAGCCTAGATCAACTGGCAGCACAGGAACTTTTGAAAGGTGCCTCCACAACTTGAAATATGTTTTTCTGCCGCATGAATTCAAGTACCAGTATACACTTGGATGGCAGTTTTTAAAGGATAACATTACTTCAATTGTGAATGAACCAATCCGCCTCTAGATTTTGTCCAAAATTTCACCTTCTCCTCAATGGAATCTAAAATAGAATAATTAACCATTTAGTTTCAAAATGAGTTATTCTCAAAAAATGTTTCTTTTTACATACATACATGTATGTATTTGTATGCATATAAACCTTAAACACAGTAATCAACCTGAAGGTCGGTTTGGTAGGTTTGGGGGCCAGTTCCTTTCCCTGTTCCAGTTATGGTTTCCCAGGAAAAATTGGTACCTGAAAAATCAAGTAGCTTGGGTGAATCATACCTGGGCCCTCCAGTCAGCAGTCTAATGCTCTAACCCTGGACTACCGATATGCATATACATATATATGTATGCTAGGTATTAGTTCCTTCGATGGTTTGTTCTGTAGTGCTATCTCCCTACTTCGTTTACGTTGTCATCCATATCTCTGATACTTTTCTTCAAGATATATCCACATATGCGCAGTGCATATGTTAAGATATGTACATACTACCTTGATCAAAAAGTTCCCGGAATAACCACCGTGTGGCGCTCCCATCGTTCCGATTTGAGTTCTGTTTTTTTGTTAAATTGGTACATCTGTTGTTGATATTCCCTTTAAATCTTAGTGTCATAACTTGACATTTGCAAAAGTTACGTAGCCAAGAGTACATCTATCTCTGTGTGTGTTGGCGATTTTTTACAATTTCAGAAATGGATTTAAATTTGCAACAACGAACTTGTATTAAATTTTGCGTAAAAAACGGATTTAGTGGCGCACGGACGTTGGAAATGTTGGAAAAGTGTTTCGGCAACGATTCTCTAAAAAAAACGGTCGTTTACCAGTGTCACGAGCGGTTCAGAAGTGGTCGTGAGTCAATCGAAGATGATGAACGCAGTGGCAGACCATCGACATCGAAAGTCGGTGAAAAAATTGATAAAGTAAAAGAAATGTTGGTCAATAACCGCAAATTAACCATCAGAGAAATAGCGGAGGACTTGAACATTGCCTATGGATCCGCCCAAGACATTGTGGTTAATGATTTGGGTTTCCGTCGTGTAGCAGCAAAGTTGGTGCCAAAAGACCTCAATTTCATGCAAAAAAGAGACCGTGTTGACGTCGCAAAAGACATGATTTGCGAGGCTGAATCCGATCCCACATTCATCAAAAGGATCATTACTGGAGACGAGACGTGGGTTTATGAGTACGACACGCAATCCAGACATCAGGCAAGTGAATGGCGTTCACCAAATGAGCCGAGACCAAAAAAACCACGTCGTTTTCAGTCAAAAAAGAAGGCAATGCTGACGGTTTTCATGGATTACAACGGTGTAGTGCATCATGAATTTTTGCCAGAAGGCCAGACAGTAAACAAAGAGTATTATTTGGGCGTTATGAGACGTTTGCGTGAAGCAATTCGCCGAAAGAGACCAGAAATGTGGGCAGAAAACTCGTGGATTTTGCACCATGATAACGCACCGTCGCACAGTGCTATCATTATTCGTAATTTTTTGACGAAAAATGCAACAAATACCATCCAACAGCCACCGAATTCACCTGATTTGGCTCCCTGTGACTTCTTTCTGTTCAATCGAGTTAAAAAACCATTACGGGGAACGCGTTTTAGCAGCCGAGAGGAAGTAATGGAAAAATCGCAGGAAGCACTGATGGACATACCGAAAACCGACCGTAACTTTTGCAAATGTCAAGTTATGACACTAAGATTTAAAGGGAATATCAACAACAGATGTACCAATTTAACAAAAAAAAACAGAACTCAAATCGGAACGATGGGAGCGCCACACGGTGGTTATTCCGGGAACTTTTTGATCAAGGTAGTATGTGCAGAAAATTTTACTTATGGTCGACTTCCATAGTAATTGCAAACTTGGTGTATCATGTATGTTCCTATGTTAAATAGTACTCTAGTGATAGTACTGTGATCCATGTGCCCCATAGTGATAGATGACATGAAAAATTATTTACCTGAATTTGCTGTTGCAATGAATTTCACCAGGGAATATGGGAATTCCCATGAAGTCTGAAAATTTCAAAAGATCTTTTCATTGGTTTTAATGTGATATTAGGTGTGAACAGACTGCCTAGCCATTTCTTAGTGTATGTACATTTAATAGGAGTTTATCAAGTTTTAAAATGTTGTGTTCCAGCTCTAACTCTGGCATTGCCTCATGACTAAATGGCCAATAATACAAATTATGTGGTCAAGGTTTCTTATTTTCTTCTCATTTGTGTTTTAGCTGCCCAAGGTGCTACCATTTTTGGCAACAAGCCAGTGGATGTTGTGCCACTGCCTGAAGACCAACAGAATGATGCTGTGGAGGTGAGTGACAAGCTTAATATATCCTCTTTTCAGTTGCCTTTTCCCTGAATATGAACTATGGATTAGGAAACTAAGCCATAGGAACAGGCTCCTAGGAGAATGAGTTAATCCAGAAAGTAGGCGTTGCTTCAGAGGATATCTATTGAAATTCTTTGCACATATTGTTGTAATGCACTTGCATCTAGGTCAATTACTACACGCTGTTAGCTTTTGCTTTGTTTTTCGGTAGTCCTGTTATTTAATCTAGGTAGCAGTGATGTGACACTGTACTGTATACTCAAATGTGACTTGAAAGAAAAAGCAGTTAGGTTAAACATGTGAGCGGAAAAAGATTGCATAATTCTTCCTTCTTTACAAAATATCCAAGCAAATTCATTTCATGCTGCCGTAACTTTGAATCATTGCTAATAAGGCCTAAAATATCATTTAACTCCATGCTACAAATTACAACAGATAGGTCTGAAGCGGTACTACGGTAGTTTTATCTCCTCAATTCCATCCAAAATGTCTGCTGGTCTGGAAAAACCTGGAAAAGTCATGAAAAAAATTTTGTTAAATGACCTGAAAAATCCTTAAACTGGGTAGAAAATAATTTATATGTGTCTCCTATAAAGAAACACTGAAAAATTAGTGAAACAAATTCAAAATAATTTCAGTGATCTTGTCAATTTTTTCTAAGAACTCAAATTTCTCCTTAGAATGCAGCAATGTCAGAGTGTAAAAATCATTTGCCTTGACCAGGATTCAAGCCCGGATCCCTCAATGTCTGGTCACGTGCTTTAGCCAGTTAAGATATCGAGGCGCCTTTTTAAATTCTGAAATTTTTGGGGCTTTTAAGGAGGAAGATTTTGTGACGAAATAGCATGCATACAATGTCACAGGCATCTGTAGTAATGCACGACGTAGTGGATGACTCCATTAAAAGTTACTGTTGCAGCATCTTCTGCAGTTTCTTTGGAATTTGTCAAGGTATAAATAGCCTAAGTGTTTAAAAGTTGGCTTTAACCTCGTGGACTGTTGCCCATCGTGCGCAACTACCAATGTCTGTTACATTGTATGTACCATATTTCGTCACAACATCTTGTTCCTTTAAAGCCCCCAAAATTTTAGAGTTTAAGAGGATGCCTCAAGAGCTTAACTGGCTAAAGCACTTGACCAGACAATGAGGGATCCAGGTTTGAATCCCGGTCAAGGCGAATGATTTTTACAGTCTGAAATTAGTGCATTGAAATGCACATTAGCGGATCGACGGTAAATGTCATTGAATCTTGTTGATAAAATATTGTGTTGCAATTAAAGGTATTTAGCCTTAAGCTGATGATTGGAGACCTATGGCATTTTTAGTTATAGATATTTGGTTTAGAAAGTTAAATGTTTTTGAGTTGGATAAGAAAAATCCTGAGTTGGTTTGAGCAATTTGTCACGGTTACAAACATACTTGTGCAAGTGCATTGAGTGTCCTAGTCCTCTTTTAGTACCAAATACTCTCACATTACCATACAACCTGCTTTTCTAGTATTCATAAAAGCCTAGGTCAGAGTAAGTAGTAGTATTTAGGGGAGGCGACCGACAGCTGAGGTCATTTGCACCATAGGGGATGGACAGGAAAGGATGAAGGGTGGAGAGAAACCCGGCATCGGCATTAGCCTACTCTTTACGAAAGGCGCCAAGGGGTCCGCAGCTTAACGTTCCATCCGATGGATGGCGTACTCATTCAAAGTGCCCTCCACAAAGCACCTCAAGTAGGGATCGAGATACCTCTGAAAAATATTCAACACCCCGGGATTTGAACTCGGGCCCTCAGGGTGGGAAGCCAGTACGTTAGCCCCCGCACCATCTCGATCCCCAGGTCAAAGTAATCAGGTCAGGAAAGGTAATCAAGAAAAATTGATCTCAGAAAAATGTTCACAGTGATCGAATTCTGAGCATCCAAGCATTTTCTAACAAACTCAAAATTTTTCATTATCATGAAATGCAATTATTTTGGTAAATAATGAATTGAATTTTATGGTTCCCAGAAAAGAATAGATAGTTCCCAAGTGTGTACTTAATTAATGACATAAAGTCACACGAAATACTGAATCCCAATTTCTTGTTTTGTTATTATTATCAGATATTTTAACTTTTTCAGTGAATTTGCAATTTGCAAAACTCTCATCTTTCTGTTAATGAGGAAGGAATATAAGGAGGGCTTCCAATCCCTCTTCAGATTATTTTCATCTGACTTACAGCCAGTGATGTAATATTGCTCTATTGAAGTGTTCCATGGTGCCCTATAGTGGAGGAAGCTGGAGGAAAATGAAGGAGGAGAAAGATGTTCTTGCTTGAATCACTTTGTTATTGAGGATCAAGAAAAGTCATTGATTTTGACGAACAGAATCATTGTGTGTCATTGCCATTTCAGGCAACTCTGGAGGATTATGAGAGTGTTCCTGTGGAAGACTTTGGCAAGGCCATGCTGCGAGGGATGGGCTGGGAGCCAGGAAAAGGCATTGGAAAGAATCAGAGGTGAGTAAGAGTGTCTCTCATAACCCCTGTGAACTCTATCCATTGATATAGGGGGACAGTATTACTTAATCTGGGGAAAAAATTAACTTTCTGCCAAAGAGATTTTTTGGGTCTGATGGTCTATTTCCAGGGTAAGGAGAGAAATGTTTTTGAATACTGATTAGGGATTTGGGACTGAAAGGTCTCACATTCAAACCTGGGCACCCCCAGGTAAAAAGATAGTAATGCAGCAATTTCACAGTGTAAAAATCATTCGTCTTGACTGGGATTTTTACACTCAGACATTGTTTCATTGTAATGCATATTATCAGATGACTCTGTCAAAAGTTACTCCTGCGATATCTCTTGAATTTTCTTGGAATTTTTAAAAAAGATAATGGTTCCTCTTCTGTATAAAAAACAATACTTGGTATGTACCTGGCACAACTTTATAAAAATTCAATACTTGCATGTTTTACATCAAAATGCCTAATTAGAATGAAGAAAGAGAAGGGTAGAGTGGTAAAGAGCACTTACTTGGGTGAAATTATATAAAATTTTAATGTAAGCCGACAATTTTGTTGCTATTTTGCTAACCTTAATTCAACTGTCATCCAGTGCCATTTCTTTCAATGTTATTGCTGGTTGTCACAGTTTTAGGTCATTCCAAATATTCATCATCAGCCTAGTTTGTATGGCCACATTAAAATTCAATGGCTCAAAATTTCCTGGTCACAAATAATGCTGCAAAGTCTCCATTCACAGCATCCAACTCGTCTTTGATTTGCGTAATTGAATTGATTTTCAAAAACAGTGAATGGGAGCTCTATGCTCAAGTTTTTCCATTTTACCAAAATCCCCTCAACAACTCACTCAAATGATTGTCAAGCAACAATGGCGAGTCCAAAATGACTAAAATTCAATTACTAACTTTCAATGCATGTGCGAAAACATTCCCCAACTTTGGTTGAAAACTGCTGTCATCTTCATGTTGAGGTTGGAAAGTTTTAGGATCATCGACTAATTTTGTTTTTGCTGGTATTCCTATCTTTTTGCTCTGGTTAAGTATTCAAGATTCCACTTTGAACTCTCCTACTCCATATTCCATGTGTGTCTACACCTATAATTATTTTTGAACTATTTTTAGTGATTATCAAACTATCTTCTGCAGAATTTGACTGCTTTCTCCCTTTGATCATTTCAATTCCTAATATTTGCTGTCCTACTTTCTCCCATCCTTCCCTTTGCCCACATCTGCAGCCATTCCCTCATTACCATTAGGTGCTTCCTTCCTGTTAGAAGTTATACTTCAAAGTTTTAATTTGATTTCTTAAGTATTTGTTGTAATTATATCTGTTTGCATGAAGAATTTGATGATGTGTATATTCATCAATTCTTTTAAATCCTATGATATCTATGAATTTGTGATACATAAAACAAAGGTAAGCTCACAAAAATTTGCCCCCATGAGTAAAAAATATTTTACAAGTTTCTCTTTTACATATTTTTCCACAAGACCGATAAATTCATACATTTGAGACATTACGTTATTGACTTTCATGAGTCTTGATTGAATTTTTGGATTTCTCATGATTAGGGAAAATTGGGTAAACTCCAAAACTTCTGAATATTAGTGGTAAATTTGCATGGCCATCTTACAAACCACCTCTCTCTCACTTCTGATTCTTTTTTAACGTCTCACTCACAGGGTAGTGCCCCCATCAGCTCCGCAGCTGAGACCAAAAGGCCTGGGTCTCGGGGCAGACAGAGCGACCCCTTCAGCCAATAAACCCCTTGGCTCAGGTCGACAAGGAGCGGAGGGGGAAGAAGCAAACCTCACCATTGGCTGTGGAGTGCAGATTGTGGCCGGAGGACATGGTGGGCTCTACGGGAAGGTGGGTGTGTCTCCAAATGCCATAAGAACAGATCATTCCTATGTCCCAAGAATTGCATTTTTGAAATTCAGTGTCAACTTTTATAGCCTTTTTAGGACGGACCTTATTACAATCACTCCCAGAGTTGCATTCTTGAAATGCATCACCAAATCCCTCATAATTTGAGCTATGATATTGGTCATATTCCTAATATTCTGAATGAGCCTAAGATATATTTTGCTGTACTGGTAAAATCTCAGTCTCAGAGACATCAAGTCTGCTGATGGGGTACGTAGTCTAGCTCTCTCAATGACCTACACAGCTCTGGATACATTGCAAACTGGCAGGATAGTGAAGGTGCTGATAGTTTTTAGTTTCCAAGCATGTGCAAGCATGTTTGTGCAGCAAAAGTAGCATCAAGATTGGTAATGATCCACTGGTAACACTGTTGCAATAACCTACCAATAGATGACCTGCTCATGGCCTTTCCAAAACAGTAAAAAATTAAATTGCTTTTAGTTACTGATCATCATTTGCATGCAGATCAAATCCATGTACCTCTGCATATTCATTTTTTGGCAGTAAAATTCACAAATTGTAAAAATATTGTGTGAAGTGAGATTTTCTAAGTAAATTTTAACTTTTGCCTCCAACAAATGATATGTGTCAATAATCATTTGGCTGCCTTCTGGGACAAATAAAGCCACTATTATATATTTCCACCCCTTCCATGGACTACAACCTTGATGTTATGGAAGGGCTTGTGCATTCTGATGACCCCTATATCTGTGCTGGCGGAAGCAATGATAATTGTTCCTGGTAGGGTCACCCATGCCAGTTTGGCCAAAGGCTAAGAGCCAGGCGAAAGGTAGTCTGTTCAGCGTCTGTTCCTCAGTAAGGTGGCTACAAAATTGTGTGTGACCCCAGTGGGGTAGCCATTGAGTGATGGTGTTACGTTAAAAAAAGTATGGAGGAAGACAATGGGAAACCACTTAAATAATTATTCCAAGAACTTTATGATATACAGTATAGAGAATATGAGTCCAGGCAACTATGAGGCCCAATCGATCGTGTGTCGTGCCCGGCTGCAGGGGAGGCCAGGCTTCCGTGGTCGACATCCCACGAAACCATTGTGAAGGAAAACCAACAGCAGGAGGACAGAAGACACAGGAGAAAAAGACAAATTCAGTTAGAATAGGAACTTGGAATGTCAGAACAATGTTGAGGACAGAAAAATTAGAAAATATGAAGTAAGAGATAGAAAGAAAAATTTTAGATATTTTACGTCTATGTGAGATGAAATGGAAGGATAGCGGGAATTATTGGAGTGATAGTTATGGAGTAATGTACAGTGGAGGGGACGAGAGCCAACTTATTATGATTTATTAAAGTTGCCATAATATTGAATAAAAAGGTAGTAAGAAGATTAGTCAACATAGAGCAAACAACAGATAGAATATTAGCAGTAGAGATAAATGCAGAACCAACGAACTTGGTCGTAGTTCAGGCATACATGCCACCAAGCAATCGTTAGGAGTAATAAATCGATAGGATATAGAATCAGTGAGAGGACATAATGGCATGTGTTCCTGCAGGGAAATATTTGGTAGTAATGGGGATTGGAATGCGACAGTAGACAAAGAAAGAGATGGTGATGGGGTGGGGGACTACTGTTTAGGTACGAGGAATGACCACAAGGAGAAAGCAATTGAATTCCCTTGGAATACTGTTGCCACCAGGAAAATCACCTAATTGCAACGTAATTCTTTAATAAATAATAAATAAATCCGGAGACAGGGGTTAGTCATTACTAGCACTTGGTTCAGACACCACAAAAGCCATAGGTATACATGAAAAATGCCAGGTGATTCAGAAAGGTATCAGTTGGATTATATTATGGTTAGGAACAATTTTAGAAACAGAATGATCAATTTTCACAGCTTCCTGGGAGCGGATGCGGACTCTGACCACAATTTGGTTGTTATGAAGTGTAACATCTGTTTCAAATAGATAAGGCAGAGGCGGCGGGTTAGGAAATTGAATATAGAAGCATTAACTGGATTGACGAGGAAGGAGTATCAGCTGGCTGTAGAGAAAATCACGAATGAGGGAAAAGAGCTGAGTAATATCGAGGAAAGGGGAAAAATTTCAAAAAAGGGATATTGAAAGCCGCAAAAGAAACTTAAGAACTTTAATGGGAAAAGGTCAAGGAAACCATGGATCATCATGGTAGTTGTTTCCATCCAAAATCTACCTTAATCAGTAGATTGCCTATTAATAACGTATTTTCAAACACTTACAATTATTGGGTAATCTACTGGTTAAGGTAGGTTTTGGATGGACTACAAAATAAATATCTCCTAACAAACCCCAACCCAGCATGCTACTCTACAACAAGTCCTTTATCTCTGTTTACTTTCTCCATCCCTTCATCTCGTCCAACATCCCTATCCTATTCCTAGCCTCTCCTAGTTTGCCTAATATTCTGCCCTTTATTACAGTCTTCAACATCCCATTGCCAATCAATATACCCTTCATCAAGTTTTCCTGCCTCTGTAAGATTTCTCCCAACAATCCCATATCCTCCCCCAACATACGTAGCACTTTCTTGTCTGTTTTCCTTTTGGTCCATTTAACCTTCTCCATATGAGACATATGCCCATATTTTAAAACTCCAATCGACGTCTATCCTCCGCTTCAGTGACCATGCTTTTGCACAGTACGTAGCAATGTTCTGTATCAAAGTTTTAACCAGCCTTTTCTTAACATCCTTACTCAACGTCCCTGTTATCAGCTCGTTCCTTCTTGTGAAAGCCTCTTTGCCTAGTGAGTTCTTCTCCTTACGTTCCTTACGTCCCTACTACTTTGACCATTTTGGTCTAAGTAGTAGGGATGTACGTAAACTGTTCTACCTCCTCTAGTTTTTGCCCTCCTATTTTAATGTTAAGTTTAGCCTTTTCTTTCTGGAAAATCTCATAGCATTTGTTTTATTTATATTGATTCTCATCCCAAATCTATTGCACTGAATTGCCAATTCACTCAGCAATGCTTGCAACCCCATGGCTAACTGACAAACTAGTGCTTGGTCATTGGTAAACTTAACTGATTTTACGAATTCCCCTCCAACTTTCATATCTATCTTTAGTTCCTCCCATGCCGCTTAATCATTTCCTCCACACATACATTGAACAGCACCGGTGATAATGGGCAACCCTGCCTTACGCCTCTTCCTAAACACTGCCCTTCCAGACTTTCCGTTCCCCATTCACAGCTGAGCAGTCTGAGACATGTACAGGTTGTGGATTAGCCTCCTGTCCCTCCAATCTATTACTATTTTTTGCAATGTACTCATTTGTTTTTCCCAATTCACTCAATTGCCAAGTCAAATGCCTTTTCTAAATCTGCAAAACAGGCAAATATGCTCTGAGTGTATTTAAATTCCTCTAGATTAGTGATCTCATTACTGCAATAGCATCATGCATGCCTCTCCCCTTCCTAAACCCAAACTGATCATCCCCTAAGTAATCATTTACCTTACTCTCCAATCATTTGTTGATGATCCTGGTAACAACTTTTGCTGTGTGGGAAATTATGCTTAAAATTATCAACTTTTGAAAAAGACTAGCCTAAAATCACTTTAAATCAGAAATCACAAATTAAGATGACAAAAAGTAACAAAGTAATGTGTATCTGTGAAGCAAAAGTTGTTTCTTATTTCCTGAAAGGTGCTCAATGTTAATTTGCTAGCCTTACAGACCTGTTCCTTGGTGATCTTATTTTTAGAATATGAAATGTTTTGTCAGCTGAAGGAAAACAAACAAAGAGGCACAATGGGACCAGAGTGAGGGTTGTTGATATAAATCTAAATGAAGTGGGAAAAGTGGATGCTGGGCATTTTGATTGGCAGTGCAATGCTGAAGACTGCAATAGAGGAAAGAATAGTAGGCATGCTAGATAGAGAGAGGGAAAGAAAAAGTGTGTTGGATGGGCAATGTTCAGACTGTGGCTATCCAAAACCTACTTCAGATGTTAGACTACCAAATAATAGTAATAAGAAATTGCTTGCATGTTGGTGAATTCCCCAATTGTTGTTCTGTATATATTTGATGGCAATGATGTTACTTAGAAAATGGTAGATATGGTTCCAGGAGTACAGTATTGCTCATATTCCTCATCTGATATGCATACTATTTTCTTGCGAGGCATCCAATATAGACTGACCAACCCAGCTGTGTCACAAAGACTGCTTAACCAAACACTGCTATGCTACAAAATAATTGTTACTCCCTAATTCAAATAATTGTCAACCACAACATGATAAGGCTCTTCTCTCTTCTATTTCACCTTCCACTAAGCACCCAATCTCAAGCCACTTCTGATCTCTTTTGGGAGAAGATCTCTCTATGTATTATGATTTCATTCCACTTGAAAGAGCTCCTAGAGTAAACATGAAGTACTAACAGAAAACAAAAGGAGGTAGTTAATTCTAATTTTTATGGAGGTATCAAATGTGTCATGAACCATATTTCACACTGCTAGGTGTTCCTCCTTTGGATTACATTGCATCACTTTACTGTCTCTCTCTCAATAGGTGGTGAGCCATAATGAGGACACAGGACGCTGCATTGTCAAACTTGAAATTGGAGGATCTTCTGTGTCTGTTAATGAGAACCTTGTGAAGACAGTTGGCAAGGAGGAGTATGCAAACAACTGCAGGGTACTCAGTAAGTAGTGCTTTCTCATGCTGAAAATGTCGTCCATCTTGTAATATTGTCATTTGAATGCATAGTACTTCATAAGCTCATGCACATTCAATTCAATGTATAAAAAATGTTTGAGATAAATGATTCTTTTTCCATGTGCACATACTTAAAGTTTTCTCCGAAAGTTATTCACCTAAGGGGTTACAAAAGGCCCTGTCCCATTTTCAAGGCATCTCTTCAACAGTGGAATGAAGGGGGAACCTCATCTTTGTTGAGTTCTTCAATGCTGCTCAATTTTTCTTGTCACATACTACTCCTGTGAGCTTTAAGTGAAATTTCTTAGTCATTGTTAGTTGGATTTTTAAGAGAGTACACCCCTTCAAGTCTAGATTGTATGGTTTCGACCTCTTTTATGATAGATGCAGCCAAGTATCAGAGGTACAAAGAATCATCAGATGAAAGACTCCAGGGTATGAGAGATGATGCTGCCAAGGAAGAGGAGCTCCGGCAGTCATCAAGTGAGAGGAGACGGAGGCATAGGTCACGTTCTCCACACAAGTAGGATCTCTAAGGCAGGGACCAAATCCTTTGGAGAATTACCATGGACATCTCAGGTAATTCAAGTTCACTTGCAAGATTTGGAGTTGGGTTTTTTTGAACATTTATGTACATTTACTCACTGATTTTTAAGGGGCTGTCCTTCAATTAGGTAATGCTTTTTGGGACAAAGGGGAGTGTTCCATTTCATGATGTTTCCTTAAATGGGGAGTAGGGAGTTCAGGAAGACTCTTACCAGAGGTCTAGCATTGCATTATGTCAATCACCAAATATAAAGAAAGAATTTGAAGTATTCTCTATCTCTGAAGAACACATGGTGCAAATACTCACTGATGGAACTCTTACTTCAGAATTGTCTATGCATTTGTCGATCTAGTAAAAAAGTTTGTTTCTTTCATTTCTCTGTATGAATTCAAACACCACTGATATTAAAAAAGTTGCCTTTCAAGGTAATGTAATTTTTAATTGGGACTTGTTTTTGAATAGGATGTGGTAGTCCAGTGGGTAAAGCACTGGACTACTGACTGGAGGTCACTCATAACTTCACCTGGGGTGGAGTTTTTGTCAGGTGCTAGAACTTCCTGGAAAAATACAGGTGGCACAGGGAAAGGTCCTGGCTCCCTTGCCCTGATGTGTTAATTTCACACATGGTTAGGCTTAGTACTAGGTGAGCCTTGGAAACCTTTCAAACCAAAAATTGGGGTGATAGATGTACGGTTATTGAACTGATCAGTAATCTTTGAGAAAAGCCCTTTCCTCAAACGTAAATGCTTCTGTATTATTGATGGTGCTGATAATTTTGTAAGTGGTGGGGGGAGGATAAAGAAGTTGAAAATGGCCTTGAAAAATTTAAGGACCACCTCTAATTATCTATATTTGTGAAATTTTTGCCGTCAGTTTTACATGTTATAAATCAATAGTAAAAATATGTTTGGGCCATTTTTATAATGGTCTATCTAAGGTATTTGGACTTATATATTTATGATAAATTTCTTCCATATTCTTTCCACTTACCCTGAATCTCTGTTGATTGCATTGATAATGTTCCGCCCTCATTTTATATGATTGGTGTAACCTGCTGATGATTCTCTGGCCTTCCTATGTACGACAATCGTACTATATCGTACAGGCTCAAAGCCGTACACCTTCTCCCTTTCCTGAAGAATTTCAATTTCCTCTTGACTGTTCTTACCAATACATTATCTAGTGCAAATTGTTTTTCAACTGAGTTCATTACTTAGTTCCCCTCATATTCATCCCTTCTTTCTCTCTGCTGTTCTTGTATTCTTCTCTCCTCTGATCGCGATTACAAGATTACCCACCTTTCCTCTACAATTACCATCCTTTTACTCTCACTTGAGTTTTTATCAAGTGCCTCTTGGTAATTCTTCCTTTCCTTGATAGCTTCTGATTTCCAGTTTCATATCCATCACCTTCTTATCTGTGTGAATGTTAAATTATGTTAAGCCAGTAGAGGATTTGAGTCTGCATCCCTCCGAGGGAAGCAGTGGTCATTGGTTAGTACTGTCCAAACTGTTTCCTCCCTCTATCACATGAACACTTAGCAGTATGTCTGTTTGAATGTTTTTGTGACATGCGACAGTTGTTATCCTTTTCTGTAGTAAACCTCAATTATTTTTGTTCTGCACTCATTTCTTTTTCTTTTACCATACCCTCATAACTCCTTCCCATCTCTTCCTTGGCCCATCACTGCAATACCAGGCTTCCCATGGCTCTTAATCTGGTGTTTTCTTCCACTTTCGTTCCCAATCATGTCTTCTGTTTATAGAGTTGAAAAACAATTAAACTTTTCTTTATTACTATCTCTATCCCTTGAAGGGATATTGTTTTCAGTTCTCTAATGGAGTCAAGATATGATTTCTTTATGAATATAAGTGCAGAAGGTAATCAGTTCTGAAAATGCATTTTAGAATTTAATTTTTGGCTGATGATATTTATGTTAATTTATTTGGGTGATTTTAAATTCACTCAAGTCCATACATAATTTGATTATATACATGGGCCATTCTATAAGTCCTTAGGAAAAGGAACATTATTTTGGGTAATTTTATATTTCAACATAATTTCCTTTTAGCATGATATACTTCTCCCAGTATTTCTCCTACTTTTTTAAGCTGTCCAAATGTAGGATTTTGATAGGTCCTCAAAATTAAGCATTTGTGTTGGCAATGACCTCATTCAAAATAAATTGTTTTCCACCAAGTCATTTTTTCAAGTTTGGAGATTAAAAAAGTCACAGGGGAAAATATGGTGGATGTTGTAATAATTGGAACCCAAATTCCATAATTGTTACCATCAAAACTGCACAGGTATGAACCTCTTCATTGTCTCAATTAAAGAGAGTTTTTTCTTTGCTAAATTAGGAAATTTTTCTCTATTTATTTGCTCAAATATTGAATAATGATGCATAATGCTCTCCATTTATCCTTCGTCCTCTGTGCAAGTCATCAATTTAGATGATTTCATGTAAATCCCAAAAAACCATCACCTTGTTGGCTGATTTCACGGTATTTGTCTTCTTCAGAGTCAAATTGTCTGTAGCAACCCACTATTTCAACTCTTCCTTTGTCTCTGGAGTGTAGTAATGTATCCATGCTTCATCCACAGTTATGTATTGACATAGAAACTTGTCAGAAAAGTAACAGAAATGCATCCAACTAGCCTTCAAATCAACCTTAATTTTGTTTACTCTCTACTGTGAGCAAACCCATATTGCCAAGGTTTTTTCACCCCTAATTTTTCATGCAAAATTGGAAATACTGTACCTTGTGATGTACAGGTATATGCCAGTGCCCTCTACTATTTTGCAAACTTAGTTTCTTCGATCACCAAAAACCATGGATGAATTTTGTCAATCTTTTCTGAGGAAGTAATTTCCACTGCACCTTTTAAACGATGTGATTACTGGATGGACTGAATGTATGGCTATTTTTAAACTCATTTACCCTGTTGTGAACAGGCATAAAAAGGAGTAGAGATATTCCATGAAATTCATCCAACTTGGCTTTGATCTCTTTTAGTGTTAAGCCTTTCAAATAGGAGTGTTTAACCACCAACAATGATCTCCAGATTCGGGAGGAGCATGTTCATCTTTCCAAAGATGTAGAAATAAGTGAGGACATCAAAAGCTATTATATGTACTACATTAATCTTATAAAGTATTTTTATCTCTTCTTTTCTGTGTACTAAGTGCAAACAATTGAGTATCAAAGTTAAATTAACATGTTTTTTTGAAGTTATTGTATCATGAAGTCCTGAAAGGGAAAAAAACCACTTATACTCATGCAAATATGATTTATATTTTAAAGTGCACATACATGGATGTTCTTCTTTTTGTCATAATTTTATTCCAAAAAAGTTCATATGCATATTTATGTGCATGATATTCATGATAATATATTTAAAATGTGCTTTCATATTAAAATGGTACAATTTTCAGGTGTACAATTTTTTATTTCAGGTGTGTATCATATTGAGAGGCTGTACCTGATACAAGGGCGATTGGCAGGGATTCTGACTTTGTGTACCAATGCCTTTTCCTTTGTTAATGCCTCCTCTGTGTCTCAGTTGGAAAATGGGATTTTAAATGAAGAGGAGATGATTTGGGAAGAGCAGTAGTGCCAACCTGAATTATGCAATGACATGAGGCAAAAGTAAAGAGCAAAAGCTTATTACTTATTGCTTTTTGAGTAAAATATATACCTCATGTTTCATGCAATGAATCTTTGTTGTGTATTTAATAAAAGATATTTAGAAAGTGTAAAACCCTATTTTATTTCAGTCATAATTTTTTAAATGTCCATGTACAAATATGATCCATTATGGAGTGTCTAAAATGCATCCTGTAGATACATTTTAATCACTGCTTCTCTAATATGTGAAGCATCATTTCCTCCAAAAGCATCATGGACTGGTGATAGCAGTATTCTGGGATCTCTTCTGCATCAATACATTACCTGTTCATTTTTCATTCAATTCATAGGTTAAATTGAAGAAGGTACTGCCACAGTCCCAATCTCGTCTTAATAAAGCCAAATTATGATTAATATTACCTTAAACATTAGTTTCTCATCATACAGTCAGTGAGAATGATAATACGAGAGTGGTCCCAGAAGTATCTGACCCAACAAAGAAAACAAAAATTTTGGAAAAAAATGTATTTACTTATCAACATAATCTCCGTTTAGCTCTATACACTTTTCCCAGTGATCCAAGAGAGATGATAGAAATATGGTAAAGAACTTAGGCCAGCAAGTTTAGATATAGAAATAGAACATGACGAAGAGGAAGATAGCTTAGGTCCAGGTTTACTTGACGATGATATAGAAAGGGCATTAAGGGAAATGAAATGGCATGGGGATAGGCAGCACTCCGGCTGAACTATTTATAGCTTTAGGAAAATGTGGGAAGAAGAGTTTTTATGATATAAAACTTAGCATTTGTATGAGAGGCATTTGGCTGGAAGACATTGTCAGATCAGGTTTAGTTCCTATTCCAATAAAGATAAAGTCTACATAATGTGAGGACTACAGAGCAATAGGTTAGATTTCACACGCAGCTAAAGTGATGAAAATGGGATAGCCGAGACCATTAACTTGATTGGCACAAAGTTGAAAGGAGGTGAAGAAAAGAAAAAAACGAAGTTACAAGGAAGGGGTAGGACAGGGAACACACACTAGGTCTATTGGGTGTGTTTAAGAAACAGTGACCTACGTATACCTGAATAACACACTAAATAAATAATAAAAATTAAACCAAACTACAGCCTCTCGATCACAAGGGTGTGTTAAGGAATAACAGCACTCCCGTAAATTGCATTCACACACACACTCAGGGTTTGCAAGGATCTCTACTATGACAGTGACCTACCAGTCACACAGATGCAAGCCAAATTATAAAACAAATGTAGCGAAAACAAGCAATCATTCCAGTGTGCCTAACACACCAGAGTGATTGCTTGTTTTCACTACATTTATTTAATAATTTGGCTTGCATCTGTGTGACTCGGGTACATGCAGGTCACTGTTTCTTAAACACACCCAAGTGACCTAGTGTGTGTTCCCTGTCCCACCCCTTACTTGTAACTTTTTTTTTCCCCACCTCGTTAACTTTGTGCCAATCTAGTTTGTGGTCCCGGCTATCCCGTTTTCATTGCTTCAAGACCGTAGGTACGTTCATTTTATATTTACACAGCTAAAGTGGTTCTCAGGACAATCCACAAAAGGATGGAGAGCAGGGTAAATGATTGCATAGGAGATGATAAGTTTGGGTTCAGGGTTGATGCACGCCTGATGCTATTTTAATAATGAGATCACTTATAGAGAGGAATATAGAATACAAATCAGGATATATTTGCCTGTTTTGCACATTTAAAAAAGTTGTTTGATAGGGTGGACTGGGAAAACCAATGAATATAATGCAGAAAATTGCTACAGCATGTTGGTATCACTGATTTGTGTTTGAAAGGAGACTTGAAGCTAGCAATAGAAAGAGCTAAGTCTCTGATTTCATCATAATCATCCTAAGTGTAGACACATTTCACAAAATACACCATTATGATAAGTTCACTATAATGATAAGTACCATATATTTGCTTCACTATTTAATCAGCAAAGAATTCATTGATTTTTATGCATGTGCATTACAATTGCATTCATCTTTAAAATGACATATAGCATTTAAATGTGCTCTACTCGCACTTTCTCTCAACAGTATATATTGAAATCATGTGAGAACAAAATTATAAAAATGGATATATTCAAAATAAATGCAGCATATTGTCAAAATATATACCCTACCAATATTAATTATCCCCTTAGGATCTGCTATCACATGTATTTTGATCTCTAATCATATAAGGAAAAAAGTACATTTTAATTCCATCTGTTCTAATATGTATCTTCCTGATTTTATGTATCTGCAATATCCTTATTGAGAATCATGATTTACATACTGTGAACCCTTGCTAGGCAAGCACCTCATATAGGAGTAATTTGCAAAACAAGCATCAATATTAAAAAAAAAGTATTCCATGATGAGTGGCTTTTCACATAGGCTGATAAAAAGAGGGAGATTCCTGGAATGATAGCATGCCTGCTGTTTGTTTATGTTTAGCACTCATTCAGTAGCATCTTAGTGTCTAAACCTGTGTTCAGACATGTTATTAGTGATTATTTGTGCAGAAATTAGTAACATTTTGAAAATAGATTTCAAAATGTACCTGAAGAAAAGGGAGCAAGAATGCACCATTTAACAAAAATGAAAATAACCATAGAACAGGAAAGTAAAATAATTTAGAAGCGAGAACAAGGTGTGATCATTGCTGATCCACCATGCACGTACAATTGGTCGACAGCAATTATTTTCACTATCCTCAAGAACAAGGAAAAAATTAAGGAGATATATGCTTCAAAGAAAGATCCAAGAGAGATGGAAGGAGTATATAGAAAAGCTGTATAGTAAAGTACTTAGACCAACAAAGTTAGACATTGATAAAGAATATGACATAGAGGAAGATAGCTTAGGTCCAGGTATACTCGACGATGAGATAGAAAGGGCATTAGGGGAGAAGAAAATAAATAAAGCCGTGGAGGTGGATAACATTCCTTTGGAACTACTGAAATGTTTAGGAAAATGTGGGAGGAAGAGGCTATACGAGTATGGGTTGATTCGTAGTATCTATGAGAAAGTAATCTAGCCGAAAGACTTAGTGAGATCAGTTTTAGTTCCTATTCCGAAAAAGGTAAAGTCTACATCATGTGAGGACTACAGGACAATAAGTTTGATATCAAAGTTGTTCTCATGATCACCAACAAAAGGATAGAGAGTAGGGTAAATGATTACTTAGGGGATGATCAGTTTGGTTTTAGGAAGGGGAGAGGTACTCGTGATGCCATTGCATAAATGAGATCACTTATCAAGAGGAATATAGAATACAATCAGGAGGTATTTTCCTGTTTCGTAGATTTGGAAAAAGCTTTTGATAGAGTAAATTGGGAAAAACTAATGAGTATATTGAAGAAAATAGGAATAGATTGGAGGGACAGGAGGCTAATCCGCAACCTTTGCATGTCTCAGAATGCTCAGGTGCGAGTGGGGAATGGGGAGTCCGACTGGGCAGTGTTAGGAAGAGGTGCAAGGCAGGGTGGACCATTACCACCGTTGCTGTTCAAGGTATACGTGGAGGAAATGATTAAAGAGGCATGGGAAGAACTTGAGGTTGGAATGAAAGTGGGCAGGGAATTAGTAAAATCAGTTAGGTTTGCTGATGACCAAGTTTTAGTTTGTTGGTCGGCCAAGCATTGCTGAGTGAATTGGAAATTCAGTGCAACAGGTATGGGATGAGAATCAATATTAATAAAACAAAGGTTATGCGATTTTCTAGAACGAAAAAGGCTAATCTAAACATTAAAATAAGAGGGCAAAAACTAGAGCAGGTAGAACAGTTTACGTATCTTGGAAGTGTTCTGGACCAACTCGGTCAAAGCAGTAGGGACGTGAGGAGAAGAATTGCGCTAGGCAAAGAGGCTTTCACAAGGAGGAGGGAGTTGATGACAGGGACGTTGAGTAAGGATGTTAAGAAAAGACTCGTAAAAACTTTGATATGGAGCATAGCTATGCACGGCGCGGAAATGTGGTCATTGAAGCAGGAGGATAGATGTAGAATGGAGGCTTTTGAAATGTGGGTGTGGAGAAGAATGGAAAAGGTGAAATGGACAGAGAAGAAAACAAATGAGGAATTACGAGGGTCATCCGGA
Organism: Hetaerina americana; assembly: GCF_022747635.1. NCBI lineage: Eukaryota > Metazoa > Arthropoda > Insecta > Odonata > Calopterygidae > Hetaerina > Hetaerina americana. The sequence continues at coordinate 33,973,944 of NW_027286763.1, forward strand.
AAGTAGTACCCGTTCGTGCCGCATGAAGTGCTGACGACGCGAGTAGCCGCTGGACGAGGTCAGATAGCTTCAGTGGCTTGTCTGCCTTCTCTGAGCCAAGTTGCGTGACGCTAGCATTGCCTGTGTTGTTTCTGTGATTGTTTACAATGTTTAAAAAAATTGAGAACGCCGCCAGTTGTGAAGTGAGGGCAGTGATTAAATTCCTCAATGCAAGAAACGTTCGCCCATGTGATATTCATCGCCAATTAAAGGAGGTGTATGGAGACAATGTAATGGACGAGTCGTCTGTTCGGCGGTGGTGTCGCAACTTCAACATGGGGAGGGGGAACACACACGACGATGAGCGTTCGGGGAGACCGTCTGTCATTACAGACCAACTGGTGAGCTCAGTTGACGAATTCGTGAGGAACGATCGGCGCGTCACAATTGATGACATCTGTGAGCATTTTCCCAATGTTTCTCGAACAATTCTTCATGAAATTGTTAAACACCATCTGCATTATGCAAAAATTTGTGCAAGATGGGTCCCTCGCGTATCTCAATGAGCTGGCGGCGAAGGACTATGCAGCAGGAATACAGAAACTTGTCACACGTTATGACAAATGCCTTAATTTGCTTGGAGATTATGTTGAGAAGTAGTTTAAAGTATCCTCTTTCAAATAAAATTTTTTATGTTTGTTAATATTTACTTTTGTGTCTTTATTTCACGAACGGGTACTACTTTCCGGATGACCCTCGTACTTAGTATGGTGGGCCAAGAGAGGGGGTTTTGGGAGAAATCCTATGGAGGCAGGAAAAGTGGATGAAGGGGGTAATGACTGGCAGTGGGATGTGGAAGACTTTAATTGAGGGGAGAATGCTAGGCAAACGAGGAAAGGGAAGGAACAGGATAGGGATGTTGGACGGGATGAAGGGAGGAAGAAAGTACTCAAAGATGAAGAGGGACCTGATTTAGAGTAGGATGTTGTGTTTTGCTAGGAGTAACAAATTATTTAATTGGTAATTATGTCCATCCAAAAACCTACATTAACCGGTAAATTACCTAATAATAATAATATGCTTCAAAGGGAGTGACAAAAATATGTATCTATGCAACAGTTATGTATTCTTAACAATGTGGAAAGGTTGCTTATAAGGAAAAACGAAAAGCAATGCAAGGGATGTCTATAGTTTATTAACAAGAGTATCATTTGTGAGAACGCTAAAGTAATTTTCTCTGACATCATTATGGAGACACCAGGATCATTAACCGTTGAAGATATATTCAAGGGAAGCCGTGTGTGGTTCGTGAAGCTTACCAGTTGTACAAGTATGAAATGTGGATTTTTCTAAAAAAATATCAAAAAAGTGATGAAAAGAGCTTTATTCAAAGTATGCTCCATTGCTAGTTGGACATTTTTCCCATCTTTTGGGTAATTTGTGGATACCATGTAAGTAAAAATCTTTCTCTTTTGGCGCAAACCATTCATCGAGAAATTTTTTCACATCTTCATATGAATAGAATGGTTTGAGGCATCACTTAGTGGAAGCCATTCATATCAGAAAATAAACTACTTTGTTCTTCCTCATATATTTTATGATACATGACCTAGGTTTTGACTTACAAATTCATCATCAGGTAAAGTACAGAGGACACACACCTAAATATAGAAGACAGAGAAGAGAAGGGGGGAGGCGTGTCATTGTATGTAAAAATATTTTGTCTCTTATCTGTTTTTATAGTGCGTGTATGTATGTAATTTTCGTTGTAAGAGTTATCTTTGACCAAACTTGACCATTGCCACCAGGAAAATCGCCTAATTGCAACGTAATTGTAAAATAAATAATAAATAAATAAGTGGGAGGAGGGGAAAGAGAAGGGAAACTGGTGTGTGTGTATGAGGGGAGGGGGAGATGGAGGTTGAGTATGGCATCAGGGTGGTAGAGGGCGGTTGAGTAAAGGCATCAGGGGGGGTAGAGGGGCAGTGGAACAGAGGGAGGTCCAGGAGGGGGAATGAGAGGAATACGTTAGGTCATTGACTAGCAAAACCTTATGATGACTGTTCTTGGAAATTTCCAACCGTTTCAAGGCATCTAATCTTAAGCTTTTATTCTCAAAATGTAGAATTTTTGGAACAAAGTCACTGGCGTGGTTATCGTCTATAAGTGCTGGGCAAACAGGCGCAGTGTTCTTTCAGACGTTCACTGAATTTCCTCCCAGTTTGTCCAATGTTAAAGGCAGAACACTCACAACACAATTTATAAACTCCACTCTTTTCCATGATGGAAGTTTGGTCTTTGCAATTAGGTAAAAGGTTCCCTAAGTTGCCTTTATTATAGAAGGCTGGTTTTATTTTGTTTTCTGCATAGGTTCTTGTCACCTTACGAGATAAATTCCCTAGAAAGAGAATTCTTTTCCATTTTGAAACGTCTTTCTCGGGGATTGATTTGACTGCTATTTTTTCTAATTTTTTCCGATACAATTTTTCGACTAATTGGGAGAGGAAAGTGTTATTTTCAGCTATCATTTTTATTATTTTAAGTTCTTTTTAGCTATTCTGTGGAGATAAAAAAATGCTAATCAAGAAGCTATCAAGTTGTCTTTGTAAACCTACCCATACACAAAATATATTGCCTACATAACCCAGCCAACAGGCTATGTTTTTCACCAAGTTGTTGGAAGAGGAGAACAGAACACTTTCCACCTGGTCCATATATTGTAGATGTTCGCTAGTAGAGGAGGTACAGGGGGATCCCATGGCCAGACCATGGGTTTGTAAGAAGTATTTTCCGTTGAGCTTGAAATAGTTCTGGGATACGCATGTTTTTAAGACCAAACAACTCACTAATCACTGGAAATGGGACCCCTTTCCGAAAAAGGATTTCCTTGTTAATTGGAGGGCTTCTTGGGTGGGAACACTCAGAAAAAGGCTGCAGGTGTCGAAAGAGACGAGGATGCACTTGGGTGGGATAACTAACTCTGCAAGGCGGCTGGGCAGATCGGAGGAGTTTTTGATTCCAAATTTTGGGGTGAACTTGGTGTACTCCTTGAAGATGGTGTTTGCTCTTCTTGCCCGGTGGTGATTAGAGGCCGAAATATTGGAAACCACCGGCCTGATAGGAATATATGGTTTGTGGGTTTTTGGGAGACCAAAACACAGGGTGCTGAGGGATTCATTTGCACAAACCTATGGACTTCGGTTGGTTGGAAAATCACAGAACAGGATTTAATTACTTGTTTGCACTCTTTTTAAAATTTTGTAGCTAGATCACATTGGACTTCGACAATGTTGCTGTCATTCAGGAACACTTCCTAATACAACTGTCTTTTCCAAGAATCACCACTGAATTCCCTTTATCAGCCTTCAGAATCAAGAGGTTTTCAGATGCCATAGACTTTTAAATGGATTTCAGAGCGGTCAATTCCCAACGATTGTCCTTGTGATTGAAGGTTGGCTTTGAATGATACTTTTCAAGTTCTCAAGTGACGAGGTGCTTGGTACCTTTATTCTCTCAAAGGAGGGCCAAAAGACAGTCCAAAGGTTAAATTCTTCAAGTCGTTGACCGTATTTGGGATATATTTAAAACATATCTCCAAAACTGAAAGGTTCTTGGCAGTTTTCAGTGTTCCTTGTCAGCAACATTGAATTCACCACATTTGAAAGACCAAAATCATCGTTTAAACATATCTTGTGATGGAACATGTTCACCATAAGCTACTCAAAGTAATCAGTATGATTCAGCAGCAGTTTTCTTCAAATGAAAACAAAAAATTAATGCTGTCTGCAAATGCTCTGTTTGGTTTAAATTTTGACATATTGAACACAGCAAAACAGCACTTTGCTATACTTTTTCAATTTATCATTCGTGCACATCTGGCAGTTGATGGCACAACAAAATGGCATAAATGTCAAATCTTAATACCACAAACTATATTGTTGCACCATCTGTTGTCTGAAATCCACATACTATCATAGTTGTACACCTGGTAAGAAAAGAACCATCATCCACAGCATTTTCAGGCATGGTGAAGAAGCAAGCTCCTACACAAATCCAGTATGGACCTCCTTTGGTGACTTCAAGAAGCTTGTAGATTCTCAAGTTTATCTGCCACAACAGTTTTGTGACGAGATGGGTCTCTTCTGGAAGAAGTTGCTGAAGTGAAGCTATGTAGTATATGTACATATAAATGTGTACATACATAAGTAATATTTTTGTTGCAACATTTCCAGATAACACATGAATTCTAAGTTTTCACATAAACTGCTACCATGGGTTTTGTGGAAGTAACAGGTAATGTGTGGCCACTACTTCTGATGCTACTGCTTTGTGAAAATTCTATATATGTTATCATGACCTCAAATGGAATTTCCTTTACACTAATTCATTCAGATGGGCATTGGCTATGGCTCTTTCACAAATAATTTTGGGAAATAACTTCTTCCATGCTTCACTACGAGGGTGGTCCCACAAGTACCCGGCCTGACCTAGAGATGGTGGTAGTTGTATGAAAAATATCACCGTATTAGAAAGTGCGTAATCTATACAACATAACTTTCATGTTCAAAGATGTCACATTGTGTAGCAGCCATCAATAGTGAACGTTTTCAGTGAATTTGTGAAAATGCAGAAAATTGGTCATCGTTATGTGATACAAAACTTTTATTTGAAAGGCCTCAGTCCAACCAATATAAAAGCTGAACTGAATTCTACTCTGGGTGGGTTTGCTCCTTTGTTTAAAACAGTAAAATATTGGGTAGCAGAGTTTAAACAAGGCTGCACGAGCTGTCAAGACGAGCATCGCATTGGTCGACCAGTCAAACAAAGAAGAATTTTTGCCCCGTTTCATAACCATGGATGAAGCATGGGTCCATAGCTTCACACCCAAAACAAAAGAGTATCCAAAACAATGGATTCAAAAGGAAGAAATGTCTCCAAGGAAGGCAAAGACCATTTCATCTGCAGGCAAGGCCAATGGTGTTGGTTTTTTGGGATACTTTCCATTGACTATCTGGAAAAAGGAAATACTATCAAGGGCGAGTATTATGCAAACTAGTTGCAACGTTTGAGCGAAGAAATCAAGGAAAAGCTGATGCATTTGGCTAAGAATAAAGTATTGTTTCATCAGGACAATGCACCGGCTCACAAATACATTATTGCAGTGGGCAAAATTCATGAATTAAAGTTTGAATTGCTACCTCATGCACCCTGTTTCAACTATTATTTACATGACTTATCTCCAACTGTTAGCACAGATCTTCCCTGCTTACTTCCCAATAGTGTTTTAGCCTTCTTATATAGCACATCAATTTCACCGTTCCTTTACAGTTTTCATACTTTCACTCTGCATCTTCCACCACTCTTCTTTTGCTCTATTTGTTACCGGTCTCAATCTATAATTTAACTCTTTGCAATTCCTTCTCCCTGACTCTGTACTTACATTCTTACATTTACTTCTCTAATCTATCATTGCAATCATCTCACCCGTAATCCATGGTTTCCTTATCCTTTTCCTGCTAACAGTGTCCATAGTTCCTTTCGCAGCTTTCTTTTTTTGTATATTTCCGTTTTTTCTCGATAGTACTCATCTCCTTTCCCTGGCTCATATTTTCCTCTACAGCCTGGTGATACTCCCTCCTTGTCAATCCAGTTAATTTTTCTGAAATCAATTTTCTAACCCACCTCCCCTGCCTTACTTTTTTAAATTGGATGTGACACTTCATAGTTAAATTGTGATCAGAATCCACATCCGCTCCCTGGAAGCTGTGAAAATTAATCATTCTGTTCCTATATCTGTGCCTAACCATAATATGATCTAACTGATACCTTTTTGAGTCACCTGGCATTTTCTTTGTATACCCTTTAATTTTGTGGAGTCTAAACCGACTGTTGATGGTAATTAAACCCCATCTCCTGCAGAACTCAATTGCTTTCTCCCCTCAGTTCTTCCTTGCCCCTTAACTGTAATCCTCACCTCTTCCTCTATCTATCGTTGCATTCTAATCTCCCATCACTGTCAAATGTTTCCCTGTAGGAACACATGATTATTTCCTCTTATTGATTTTATATCCTATTTATTTCTACCTACATATGATTGCTTGGTGGCAGGTGCCTGAACAATGAACAAGTTCGCCCGTTCTGCGTTTATCTCTACTGCTGATATTCTATTCGTAACTTCCTTTATGTTCACTAAGCTTCTTCCTACTTTTTTATTCAATATTATGGTAACCCCTAGCTGACTCTCGTACCCTCCGCTATATAACACTCTATTACTATAACTCCAGTAATCCCCGCTATCCTTCCGTCTCACCTCGCATAGACCTCATAGGTCTATATTTCCTCTTTCCAACTCTAGCTTTTTAATTTCTAATTTTCCTGTCCACAACATTGTTCTAACAATCCAAGTTCCTATTCTAACCAATTCGGTCTTCTTCTGCGTCTTCTGTCTAATTTGCTTTGCAGAGGTTTCCTGGTGAAGACTGCGGAAGCTTTGAATCTCCCGCGGCTGGGCACGACCGATTGGGCCGCCTCCCGTCGTTTTAAGGTCTCTTTTCTCGATACCGTCCATCATGAAAACCTTGGGTTTAATATCGAGGTGGTTTTTCGTTGCCTTCCTCAATAGTGTTTATAACGCGAAACCATCGCCCAATGGTTTAGTACCGATAATAATAATATTGACCTGTTAATATTCAGCAGCCATTTAAACGCTCGCCGTATTAAACTAACATATACCAAACTGATATTCGACACTGTCCAATTTCTAATTGGGTGGCATTGAATTTTTGTGATCACGCTGATAAAATTAAATTAACATCTGGGACAATTGGTGGAAATTCCTCTGCGATTCATTATATTGGTTTCTTTACAGTGTGTACTATTGGACTAGCAAAGAACTATTGACTGAATTAAGAATCTTTACCGAATTGGGAGACGAACACTCGAGATGCCTCTGACATTTAGTTTCGGTAGGTGTTTTTCAACAGTTAGCACAGAACGAACGTTCGCCTAGTAATTGGATCATTAATCGGGAAAGTTGTTGCCTTCCTATTTACATGGGCTATATATATCGACATAGCGAAGCGGAACAATAATCGATAATTAATATTTACCCAGGATGTAGACAATGTTAGCATTAGCAAGAAAAATATTCATGTATTTCCAATATTTAATCGATTTCTCTTAACTGATTCCTCTGTTTGTCAAATTTTGGCGGTCCGTTGCCAACCAAAGTAAATTTGCATGCAATGGATTGAATTATTACAGTATATAACATCACTGGCACAACAAATACAAAATACAAATTGGACCGTAGTATAGTAGGTAGGGTATAATAAGGTACGTCGTCACAGAATCATTCATGTTCAGTAACACTCCAAGGGGATCGGCATGGTGCGGTGGCTAACTGGCTTCCCAGGCACCATGATTAAACCATGGAGATGACAGATGTTTTTCAGTGCTATTCCGATCTATACTTGGGGAGCTTAAAGGCGATCTAAGCTTGGGGAGCGTACGACGCTCGTCAGACGGGAGGTTAAACTGCAGACCTCTTGGCGACTTTCGTTTTGAGTAGGTTAATGCCGACGCTGGGTTACTCTCCGTCTTTCCAATCCATCCTAATGGCGCAAATCATCTTAGCTCTATCCTTAAACTACCACTATTAGTACTACAAAATATGTCCTGTGACGACGCAATGAAAGGGAAAGTCAAAGTTTTTTTGGTGGCATAGACACATAATTTGACAAATGATAGAAATGTATAATTATGGAATAAATATATGTATAGTGTATATTTGCACGCATACACATATATGTCACATAAATACTAGAAATATTAAATACTTACCTAGGTTGGGATGTAAAGACGCTATATGTGAATAAATAGTTTCATAATGACTTGACAATGCTCAGTGGTAGCGTGGCCGAGCGGTCTAAGGCGCTGGTTTAAGGCACCAGTCTCTTCGGAGGCGTGGGTTCGAATCCCACCGCTGCCAAAATTTTTCGCTTCCACTTTATGTTATTTTTAGCATACGATTTTTTTAACTAGTATTAGATTTTGGTTAATTACTGTTTCCTGTTTTTTTGGCTGTTCATCTAATATCTGAGGGTAAAGTCCTGGTGACGTCCGTGGCACCAAGAGAATTTTGGATGTCTAGTTCATCACATATGCCCGAAATCCCGGTATCTACTCCAGGAGCATACTTACTCAAGTGGTGCATGAAATAAATAATCTAGTTTTTTATTAAGATTTTCATTGAATATCCATTGTGGACAAAAAATATCAGTTGTTCAATTGCTATTAGCTCATATGGAGTGCATATTTTCAGCAACCATAGCTCCTTTCTACTATAAACTCGCATCAGGAGCTGACAATATAATAGCCCTTCAACATCTCTCCATCAGAGTACATTTTCAACAGAATTTTACAGTTTAAAAAAATTGTTCTAATACACCCATGCCTCTATGCAATAGCAATAAAACAAAAGATTCACTGACAATTATTCTTGTACCCACATTTGTACAACACCCTGGTTCAATGTGGATCCAGAAAAATTTTTGATCTTTGCCATACACTGCTAAAAGAGGTTAACATGTGATAAGAGAAGTTCCATACCCACATTTCATGAATTGAAACACTGCATATCAATGGAAGTAAAGAGCTTACAGCAAGAAATATCTTGTTACTGTGAATTAAAGTCCTTTGGATGGCCAATGATGATATAATTCCCATCTCTTCTTATACACAATAAGCCAAAGAATTTTCAATGATTTCTTGATAAATGAATTGGTCTAATGATTTTCAATCTTGATAATAATATTCAGCTGGGCAACAATTTAATTGATGGTGTAATTTTAAAACTCCTGAAAAGTGAAGAGTCAGGCGTGATATTGTGGAATCGAGACATAATGAAAACTTCGTTGCAATTTTCCACAGTTAAAACTTTATTGCCGACCATGGTTTCGATACACTGTATCATCTTCAGGTTATATATATATATATGTATATATATATATATATATATATATATATATATATATATATATATATATATATATATATATGTATTGTATAAGACTTAGCACTAGTGGACACAGGCAAAAACACACAGAAACACACAAAAGAGAGACTCACTATTTTTCGAATTTTCAGTGGTCGTGACCACCTTTATCAAGGAAGAGAAGGACAGAGTTCTGATAAAGGTGGTGTGGGACAAGGAAGAGAGGGACAGAGTTCTGTCCCTCTCTTCCTTGATAAAGGTGGTCACGACCACCGAAAATTCGAAAAATAGTGAGTCTCTCTTTTGTGTGTTTTTGTCTGTGTCCACTAGTGCTAAGTGTTATACATTATTATTATCTGTGAGACTTTCAAAAAGTGTTATATATATATATATATATATATATATATATATATATATATATATATATATATATATTTTACAGCTGTTAGAGACCATTACTTTCATTAGGTACATCAATGTAAATCAACTGATAGAAAATAAATCTGATGAATCCTAGCTTTGGTGATTCTTAAGTTAGTAAAGGGTAGAGGGTTAGACGACTGACCTGAGGGTCTAGGTTCAATTCCCAGGCAAGGCTTTTTGAGCATCCTCAGCTTCACCCAAACTAGGTAATTTTTTGGATGCCAGATCTTCCTGGGAAACCATAGCTGGCACTGCAAATGGAACTGCCCCCCTTCTCTTATGTGTGAATTCAACAAGCCATCGCGCTTAGAATTGGGTGAACTCTACCATCACCTACCAAACTGGCCTTCGGGTTGATAACTTTGTTCTGGTTTTTTAAATAGAAGTTGAAATGCTAGCTTTCATGGAGGACATGTTTCAATAGATGTTGAAAAATAAACAATTTCACTTTCAAAATTCTCCAGATATAAACATTAATCTAAATAAACTTTATTTTCATCACCACAATACAATCATACAATACTTCACAGTTCCTACTCATAATTTTTGGTAGGAAAAGATGGCACACATTTCTGAACTTGTGTGATCCTAGAAAAGTTAATGTTACAAAGATGATCATCTTGAAATAGGTAGAAAAGTCTCTCATTGCAGGAAATTTTAACAAACAATAGACATCACAGCAAAACAGACAAAACAACAGAACAACAATAGCCATGTGCCTTTTGACATATGGACGTAAGACACTTGATTCTCTTCATATGGTTAAGGACAGTGTGCTTCCTGAAACACACTTGTGTGACCCATAACCAAATGAATACACAAAGATTGGAGCACAAAGCATAGTATTGTCACTCTAATGCTCCAAGGAGTTGAGTTATGGAATCCACTGACTACTCACAATTTCATATTTATGTGAAGCAGTCCTTAATTATCTACACATACATGGGCTACACTTTCACTCCAGGACAGTAAACAGAATGGAAATCACACACCTTACACCAATTCGAATAATAAATAAAGTTAATAAAATAAAATTCTATCTAAACACTGTTCATGATACTTTTTTGCATGGGCTACATTATTTTTCTAATAAGTAATACTTTTCATCTACCCAAAGGCTCTTACATTATAAGTAAAAACAAAGAAAATTAGTCAGGATTTCAAGTCAAACGAAATGACTTTGGGCATTTATTTTGCAAAGTATTCCACCTTATAACTTGAGCTAAGATGGAGCCAATATTTTGTACATCACAAAAAAAATTCAGTCTTGAGACAATGGATTTTGCAATTGCTTCGATAAATTTTCAAGGGCCTAAATCAATATTATTATATATTTATCTATATTAATTTCTTGATGCCCAAAAGAATTAAAAAGCACTACTTAAGTTGGGTATAAGTAATAATTATTGACACCAAGCATTCACATCTCTTCAATGTAATTAGATTTAGCCGTGAAATTAGTTGTAACATTTAATGTAGGTTTTGTTGGGCAATAATATTTCCTTGGATTACCAGAACACCAAAGATTCATTTGGTTGGTGTATTTGAAATCCAATAAATAGTGCTTATTTCTATTAACTTGCCATATTTCTCTAATTATATCCTCCAGATTTTGGCATTTGACTGCATAATGGATTTGTAGTAATAGGAAATCAACATGAGAACATTATACCCATACAAATTTTGAGTTGATATTACAGATGATCTTAATTATTGTTGAAATTGTGCCAGTCATTTCTATCAAAATGATAATTATAGCCCAACTTGGAAGTTAATTTTTGATAGAAATAAATTTAGAAAATATGTAGTATAAAACATGCTATGAGTTGGTTATTGTACCCATATATACTCAGGATATAAATTGTTTATTTTTGGATATATGGGGAACATTAATGTAGGGAGTTCCACATTAAGCCTTATATTCAATATCTGCATAAACAATATTTACCCATTTTATTTTATGGTAAATGCTTGTGCTTTCAAAACAATAATGCATTTATGCATAGCCATTATATGCAGCAGCCTTTAAAGCACTGCATCTCTCGGTTTCAAATTAAATAGTGAATTTAATTATGTATGCATAAATTATTTAATTTTATAGAATAGCTTAATAAATTACTATTATGTCAAAGCACCCATAGCATTAAATTGTAACTTCAGTTTGTTTTGTGTGAAATATTCTATCACATTGATAATAACTTACTGAAAATAATATTTCATATAAGATTAACAAAATTAAGGCTACATATGTTCATTGACATTCAGTATAAGAACATACTGGACAGAAAACCACAAAGTTATCACATTACCACAGCTATTTTAAATTGTACACTTTTTGACATACAAAATTTTTACAGGTCCATCATACAATGTAGATGAAAATATATGCATATATGTATTCTTGTTTGACGCAACTTTCTATAAATCTAATAGTCAGCATTTACACACCTTTGGTGAGAAGCCAGTGCTACATTGATTGTATGTTGAAATTAATTTTTATGATTAGGTATTATAATGGAATTATATTGCAATTTTCATTTTAAATATTCAGGTAGTTGAAGCTGATAATTCATTCACTCAAATAAAATACTGAACTCATTTTCACACATAATTTCCTATAAATTGCAAAATGCAATAAAGTAATTAACATTTTCATAAGTATAATGTTGAACAAAATTGATCAGTTGAAATTTTTTCAGTGATTACAATAACTTTTTCTATACTCAGACGGTTCTGGCATACACATATATAACCATTTTGGGAACATTGATTTCACTTTCTATAATTACTTCTTAATGAATATGCTTAAATTAGAAATAATTTTCTAAGTATGGGACCACTTCAGAAATATTTTCCCATAATGCAAGCAGCAGTATAGTTAATCGTTTTGTCAGATGAAGGCTTTCATATCCGCATTGAAAGAAACTAAATGAAATATTTCTAAAAACATTAATTTCCACACTGTTTTTACTGCCCCACTTTAATGGACTTTGGAGCACAGAAAGTTTGTTAATTAATATTCCACATATTCAAATAAATAACTTTGATTTTGCAAATGGTGAGTAGCATAGAAGAAGTAAATTTCTTTAGAGCAGGAATGCCACATGAAATTATGAGGATGAATTATATTCATCCATTTCCTTTAATCACTGGCAAGGTCAAACAGAAAATGTGGCTATTCATCTCCTTCACTGAGTGCTTTTGTTAAGTTATATTTCTTGACACCCATGAGGAAACAATTAAATAAATTGATAGCTTTTTCAAATAAAGAGAGGGTTTACAGTAGCTATAGGCATAACATTAAAACACCAGGGAATTTGTAGGTTATCTCTTTACAGTAGGCACACCACAATACATCAGATTTTTTCTTTAAAAACAGAATGAACCCACACAACACAAAATACCCAATGTATATACAACATACTTCCACAATCTACACCACACATCCACTACACAAGCATGATGTGCATTATCCATGACTCACTCATCATCAGACAAAATATATATATATATATATATATATATATATATATATATATATATATATGTATACATATATATATATATGCATACAAAATGTATATGAAGTTAGCATTAGTGGACAAAAACACAGAAACACAAAAAAGAAAAAACTCACTAGTTTTCGAATTTTCAGTGGTGCAAGCCACCTTTCTCAAGGAAGAGAAGGAAAGAACTCTTTCTTTCTCTTCCTTGAGAAAGATGACTTGGACTACAGAAAGTTTGATAACTAGTGAGTATATTTTCTTTTTTGGGCATTTCTGTGTTTTTGTCTTTGTTCACTAATGCTAACTTCATATACATTATTATTCACATCCGTGAGACTTTCACATACTATGTACCCAGTAAGTGATATGATTGCTGCTGTCTCAACTTAAGTTTGTAATAAAAGAATCTTAATGAAGGTGGCTAGTCTTGTTTTTGACTTTCATCACCCAAAGAACCTCTATGCTGTATGTGTAATGTATATCAAATGGTTATTTTAGGAGGTATCATATAGGAGGAAACCCACATGTGACCATGGATATTGTGACGTTTTGAAATGCAATGGATACATTTGTTTCCTTGCAAATGAGAAAGGTCTATGTGAAGTCTAATGTATATTATTTAAAATCCGTACATCCAATATAAATTGTAGCTATCCATGGTGGGTATGCATTGTATACACAGAGGATGGACCTGTGCTGTGTGGGAAGTTACCATGCACTCTATATACAACTACAATGCAGGTTTTTATAAATATGCATCAATGATACACTCTTTTACATTATAGTTCCTCCACCTATCAACCCAAATTCTAGTAGCACCCAGCTTAATACCAATGAATGATACATAAAAACAGTATATAAAGCATTTATCAAGACGGCTGACAAAAGAGAAATAGTATTTATTTGAGGGCTGCTTGAAGAACCTTTGATTTTATCAGAGGTTAACTATTTTTTTGAGTGTAAAAAGCCAGAAGTGTTTCTGGATATTTCCCAAAATTAGTGGATGTTTTCAATAATCAATTCCCATTGATGAGAAGCCCATTATACTCACAGGTAATAAAAATTTCCTATAACACAATACCGACCCTATTTCAATAATATTTTATTCTAACAAAAAATGAAATGGATGGTTGATAAATTTGAAGGTGAAACCTTAAAATTAATTTAAGATTTTGCATAAATGATAATAGCCTTAGTCTTGCAATAAAAATATTGTAAAACTCCACGGCACTGCAAGTATATTTCTTTCCATCAGGATTTTAGGGTAACTGAATTTGATTGTAATCATGAAATGCCTATATTAAGGTTCTTCATGCTAATGGAAACAACTGCAATAAGAAAGTAGATTCTTCAAAAATACTTCAAGCTAATGAAAGAATTTCTTAGATTCAATTTTTTTATAAATTCTGGTGGCTATATGATCCAACAATTTCATTTCATCAAATTGGGATGAACATTTAACATTCCCAACAGAAGAGAAAATAATAAAATCATTAATTTTAATTAATGACCCATTTGTTGAAATAATTAATTATAATTGAAAGATGAAAGTACCTACCAAAACTACCAAATCCATTCATTAGATGAATTTCAGGAATAAATCAATCTGGAGGCATTAAAACTTAATATACAATCAAGACCACTGTGGTATATCTCTTAGTACTTCCATGATTATTTGCAAAACATTTTAATGTTCCAGAGCTAAACTATTAATCAGGAACTTCCCATTATAATATGTAAATTCATATCCATACTCATTTGATGTAACTAGGTAATACATATTTATTTACATAAATAGATTTATCCTGAATGTAGTTGGATGGAAGTTATGTATCACTTTAGGAAAATTAGAAACATAAACTGTAAAGTTATTGGATTAATGGAATAGCTGATAAGTAAATGAATCCATGTTTAACAAACTTTAATTTGTTTGGCTGCAGTGTGAATTAATCTTGTGCATTTGCATTCTAATGTTCCATTAGAGCATAATCATAATCATGGTATTTCAAGGGAGAACTTTATTGATGTGACATGTTATAGATATACCTTTAGTGATTAAAGGGCATTAAAAGTAACTGAAATCTGAAACTCCATATCTTTCATTTTACATCTTATCACAGAATCCCATCTCAATCATTCTGAAACATTATGATACCTAAGCTAAGCTTAAAAATTGTTCTCCTTGCCTTTTTCTCCAGAAAAAGCTGGCAATTTTGGAAATGTACATAAAAATGGTTTCCTTTCAATCTGTTTACTAGGTAGTTAGTGTATAAGAAAAAGATGAACCAATGCCCTCTGTCTATGGTCCTTTTGATATCCTATTTCCTCTTCTTCCATAAATAGTACTAACGGTGCAGCATGGATAACTTTGTCATACGCTCAGGCTCTTTCATTGATTACAAATTCTAACTGTTTAAATTCACTTCACTTTATCAAGTGGAAAAATATGTTATAGCCAAACCCCATAGGAAATACAGCCCTGTGGTATTGGCATGCAAAAAAAATAAATATTTTGAAATCATCTTTTTTAATTCACTCTTCATCCATAGGAATGGACCACTTACCACAAAACTGTAATAACTTGTACACTCATGCTGCTTCCTGTGGAGTTAATTATAAAAAAACTTTGGAAAATTGTTCTTGCATTCACTTGCTTAGTAGAAGGGGAACACTTTGGTGGAACCATTTGTGCATTTTTAGACTTGGACCAAATTGTACTTCATCAAATTCCCTGGATGTATAGTGACGACCAGCTGAAACAGGATATGAATCAGCAGTCCATCAGAGGGAAAACATTTCAAGTGTATCATGTGGCCTATTCCTGCTATTGAATTCTTTTTCAGCCAGGTCATGGAAGAAATTTGAGATCTTTAAAGTAATTACTTGAGAGATTTTTTTACCTGCATACAATACCATAGTAGGTATACATTATTTCAGCTGTGATTACTCTCCACAGATCTGATTTAATAATATAAATGCGAAAGTGAACCACAGGAAACCCTGGAAGGTTTAAACCACTTCATATGAAATGGTTGACGACCATTGTGGGTGGTAAAAATAACTTCACACTCCTAGATTCTCTGCTCGAGATTCTTCTTTAATTCAGAGCCCATAATCAAATGAGTCCCACTCACTAAATCTGGAATCCTGCTTTTGAAGCCTCTGCTGACAAGCCTCTATGTAGCTATCCTGAATACGGTACATCCCTGAATTAGCCTGAAACATTAATGTTTCAAGTATGCGTTCATTTTTAATTGCTTTACTCGGTAACACCACCTGTAAAGAAAGAAAATAATCATTGATTTAATATATGTGTAGGCCTAGTTAGTAAAGGTCAATGGCTTTAATCTCCAAGTGCTGTTGAAATTATTTCACTGTAGTATATAATAATATTTTGTCAAAATATTTTCTTACTAAAACCTGACTTATCTACTTCTTTACATGCTAAAATAAATCCTATAATTTTCTGCTGGATAGAAGATGATTATGAGGATTTGATGATAATCATTACTTTTTCTCTTAATCGTGCCACCTTTGTGCAAAAGATCAGAACTGATTTGATTAAATGACTTAGCGTTAAATAGAGAGATTATAAACTTAATATGCTGCTTGAGCCATGTGGCTCCTAATAGCAAAGCAAACAGGGATTTTCACAATCATTGATTAATATGGGATTATCACATCTAGTATGACATGACCACCTTTTGGCTGTGTAACACTCCTAATTTCTTTGCCATAAAATTTGCAGACAGAAGCTCTAGAGAAATGCCTCTGAGAGTAACTTAATTATAAAAAAAAAGAGCTATCAAAATTATAACTTTCTCCCAATGCTTAGGAATAATTGAAAACAAGATTGCCACAGTAAATTGAACAAAGATATTTTAGTAACAGCACTTTCCCTACCTACAAATGCATATCATTTATCTTTCTTTGTTTTTTCCAATTTTCTTGCACCAATATTAACTAAGAAAGGCACCATTGTATTCTCTTGGACATTGGTCAAAATATAAAACATCAAATCGAAAAAAAATAAAAAATGTAGAATTCCAAATGAAGTTACTCATTGCAACAATTTCAGAGTGTAAAAATCAATCGACTTGAAGGCGAATGATTTTTACACTCTGAAATTGTTGCATTGAAATGCACATTAGCGGATGACTCCGTTAAAAGTTACTGTTGCGGCATCTCCCGCAGTTTCTTTGGAAGTTACTCATATTTGGGCATGAAAAGAAACATATACAGATGAAAATATATGGCATATTGATCAATTAAAAGAAACATATGGCATATTGATCAATCTAGTTTGTCTTAAAATTGTAAATAATGTAAATAGTGAAACTGAAGAATTTTTTGGGAGCAATTAATTCACTGTTCCCCAGCAAAACACTAGAGTCAATAAACACTTCTTAATTATGAAATGCTTTTCCAATCCATAATGGCTCAGAAATGTGATTATACAAATTAAGGAGAAATGTTGATTCAAAATTTTATCAACTCCTCTTGGATGAGGGAGATTTATCATTAAAACTTGTAATTTCAAAGTTGAATTCTTACATTCATTTTTGTGTAGCTCAAAACATTCTGTATATGTGCATGAGACATTACAGTTCATTGAATTAGGTCAAGACAGAGAAACCATATTGCTGGATATAAAACATCAGCTGCTATAACATGCCAAGAGAATATATCCTCTCGTGAAAACATCACCACTTTAAAAATTTACACTCCACTAATTGCTACTATTGGCTGATTGAACCATATCTGCAAGACCAGGAATTTTGATAATGTGATATCTTAACATGTTACATCATTAAATTCATGCATTAGAGTTCCTTACCAAACTAAATATTGTTTTTACCCTTGTGACATACTAAAATATATAAAAACTTATCCTTCCATCAATAGAGTTGCAATAATTTTGTGCATTGCGCTTAACTTTATGTTATTGAATTACATTGTATACAAATGCTATCCAGATAAATACAATTCTTTCATGAAATTAATGAAAATATCAAGTAATATCAAGTTAATGTAGTTGTGTAAAATGCACCACAGGCCTTTTTATATAGATTAAAGCTAATATTTGAGTTATGGAACAAATGAAAAGTTGTTGTAACACCATTTTCCAATGAATTTCCTTGGGGAAAGCCCTAAGCAACAAATTAAACTAGAATTCCACTGTTCAAGATGCCATGGTACCCCCGTACTGTCAAAAGTGCAAGGTTGTAATTAGAATAGCCAGTTTAAAGCCTGGTTAAAGCACATTATTTTTTAGGTCATAAGTTTCTCATATTAATAGGCATGTGGACGGATAATAAAATGAAATAAAAGCCATTTGCTCATCTACATTAAAACTTAGTTCTTGTGATTTATTGTGAAAATGGGAAAAGGTAATGTAAAATCTATTTATAATAGTCATATTTTTATCTAAAACTAATTCGTTAAAGCCTTTAGATTTTGCAAAATTAATCTCTTGTTTTCTTATCAAAAGTTTAATGGAGATCAATAATCAGTTAGATGAGAATTTTAAGTTTTCAATTTAAATGGGTTAAGGTGATGTATATAAACATGCCATAATATGCATTTATGCATGTATCTCTTTTGCTGTTTTTTAACATTGTAGTTGTAAACAATTTATTTTTTATTTCATATTTTTCAACTCATTTTTGGTTGTAATTAATACTTCACCGCAATTTTTTCCGATGTCTTCAATAATAATGTTTTGAAATTGAATCTTTACTCCACAAATATTAATTTTCACCTACTAAAGGTGGCATTATGAAAACATTGTATGAATAAAATCCTTAGAGCTATGCATAATTATTGGGTAAGTAAATGCACAATTTAGATTATCTTTTAATGATATAGCTTAAACAGCATCCAAAGTATTTTTGCAATGATAGTTGAAGGGACTGAATTATTCACGTATTCTATGTACCATTACTACTACTGAAGTTAGTGCTATTCTTATACTGTAGTGTAGCATGGTTATGTAGCTTCAACATACTAATCATTTACGTTGGCTGGCAGTGCTAAGATAGTCTCTATGGGAATGCATGCCTAAAGTCTAAGTAATGTTATATAACTCTTCTATTAGGGAAAGCCTATGACAGTACTAAGCATGTACATATAAATAACTGTAATAACCTCCAATTGAATTAATACAGAGTACAACACTAGAAAGAAATGAAATATTGATTTACCTAATTAAGACTAAGCAAGGACATACATCTAATCTTTTGACAATTTAGGCATTGGAATATCTTGAGTGCTTCCTACTGAAGCCAGAACTGCAAACCAAAGAAATACATCTTTAAATTTAATTGAAGAATTTTATTCTTAAGGTATTTGTGACGCTATATTTCAGTCCATAATTTGTTACATTCCAAGAATTTTTTTCTTGGCTCTCTCATTGAAGATAATCTACGTTTTTCATTTTTCCTGCACAAGCTTGATGACATCGGTTATATTTTAATATTGATTGATGTACAAAGGTATTATTAATGTTAATATTTGCCATTGATAATGGATGCATTTATATGACTACCCTTCCCTATCTTTACATATACCATTCCCAATCAAATGATGTGGGATCACAGGAGTAAACAGGAGTGCAAAAAGGTGAAAGGATGAATAGAAACAACAGCATTCAATAAATTGATCAGCTGTTCTCACTTCAGCAGTATGGTTCTGATTTGGGTAAGGTTGTTCTACCATACACGGTGAGCTTGGTGGAGTATCTAATGTCCTCCTATGCAGAAAATGGATTGCATGCATGGCAAAATGATGTGGAGTCTGTTTCTTTTCTTCAGAGCCCAACCATGAAAGTGACAATCACTAGTTGTGTTTTTTAGCCTCCTGCCTTTAACTTTAGCATACGGCTAAACTCAAGTGGCTGCAGTTAGTAATTTATGTAGTTTATATCACATAGGACTCTAGTGACTTCTCCTTATTCCTTTAAGATTTTTTATAAGCTTGAGTTGGATACAGATCTTGGGTGTTTGAGTTTATTATTTCTTCCTTAATTTTGCTATCTCTTCCTTAATTTCTTCTCCTATAATGATTTTACAGTAATCTACTAAACTGCAATGAATTTTAAATGCTTTGGAGAGTTGCCAAGAAATGTTGAAGAAAATGTAATCATTTGATAATTACAAAGAGCAAAAAGAAACACCATTTGTCCATAAAAAGAAACACATTTATCATCAATGAGATATTCTTAGTAATTAGGTATTGGGCATACTTCTTTCCCCCTCCATTCCATCCAACATATTTATCCTATTCCTTCCCCTTCCTCATTCGCTCAACATTCTACCCTCTATCACTGTCTTCTACATTCTATCACCAATCAAAACATTCTGAGTCCATCTCCCCAGCCGCTTTTTGATTTCATCCAACAATCCTCTCTCCTTCCCTACCATGCCTAGAGCCCCTTGTCAGTTCTCCTTTTGGTCCACTTCTCCTTTATCATCCTTCTCCCCTCTCACATTTCAAAAGCCTCCAATCTATGCCTATCATCCTGTTTCAATCATCATGTTTCCACGCCATGCATAACCATACTCTATATTAAAGTTTTGACAAGCCTTTTCTTAACGTCTTTCCTCAATGCCTCTGTCATCAATATCCCTTCACTTTATGAAAGCTTCTTCGCTTTAAGCATTTATTTGCTATATGTATCCAACACTTTTTAAGAATATTCTCCTGACTTAGCACCCTCAGATCTAGCATCTGTTCCCAAACTTGAAGAAATTTGTTTCCGAGAAGTGTTTCGCATCCAATGAAGAAGTTGAGAGGGCTGTAGATGGATATTTTCACAGCCTTCCAGCCTCTCAATTCCAGGAAGGAATACTGATGTTGGAGAAATACTGGACCAAGTGTTTTAGAGTCAAGCAAGATTGTATAGAAAAATGAAATAATTTTTCAACTGAAAATTGCAGTCTTTCATTGCCAGAACATCTCACTTTACCCTCGCAAAGCTTGGTCATCCAAAAAACAAATAGATTTTATCAATTCCCTGCTGATTTTCATTCCTACCTCCAGTTCTTCCCATGCCTCTTCATCCATTTCTTTCATATATATGTTGAAAAGCAAAGGTGATAATGGACCCTTCCACTACCGTCTTACCTGTCCTCCTGCAACTGCCCATCCCAACTCTCCATCCATCACTTGCATCTAAGGCAAGTAAAGGCTGAAGATATACCTCCTATCCCTCTAAACTACTCCTATTTTTCAGAGTTATTAGTTCCACCCAACTCACTCCATTTTGTTTGGAATGGGAACTATCACTGACCTGATGAAGTCTTCTGGCCAAATTCCTCCATCATAAATGCTATGAATTACTTCATAGCATTCTAACTTTCAAGTAGATCTGCATGAATCTAGTTTATCCTCACTGACTTATTTGATTTCAATTCTTTCAATGCTCTTTCTATCTTGACACCATGGGACCTAAGCTATTCTCATCTATGTCACATTCTCTATGTCTAAACTTGCTGGCCTGATTTCTTTACTATAAAAACACAGTAATCAACCCGAAGGTCGGTTTAGTAGGTGATGGTAGAGATCACCCAGTACTAAGCCCTATACGGCGCGTGAAAATTCAAACATCAGGTAGGGGGGCCAGTTCCTTTCCCTGTGCCAGTTATGGTTTCCCAGGAAGACCTGATACCTGAAAAATTACTTCAGCTTGGGTGGAGCTGCAGGTGCCCAGAGTGCCTTGCCCGGGAATCGAACCTGGGACCCTCCGGTCAGCAGTCCAACGCTCTACCCCCTGGACTACTGCGACCCATTCTTTACTCTAGTGTTCCTTTATTTCTTTATTGATTGATATTTTTTCCCACTATTGAGAATTTTCCCTTGTTCAAGCATTGATTTTTCTGGCTTATCTTTTGATTATTTTCAATGATTTTCCCTTTATTCCCTTCCCTTCTTGCCAGTGGTTTCACCTTTTTGTACAACACACTAATTTCATATTTTCTCTGTAAAATTTCCATGCCCTTGTACTACATATTCCACCAATCTTCTTTCACGGTATTTGTTTCTCACCTCAGTTTATAATTGAACTCTTTATACTTCCTTCTGCCTAACTCTGCATTAATATTCTTCCATTTCCTTCTCTCGCTCATCATTCTAATTATCTCATCAATACTCTATGATTTCCTTCCCTTTTCCCATTTACTGTCCCTATTATTTCTTTTGAGACTTTCAGCACCATTTTTTTATGTGTTCCCCTTTTTCATCTTTAGTGCCCAGCTCCCTTTCCTAACTCATGTAATTCCTTACAGCCTACTGATACTCTTTCCTTATCAATATGGCAATGCCCAATGTTCCATATCCTAAACTCTTTTTCTGTTTCATCTTTTTGAATTGGATACTACACTTCATGAGTACTAAATTGTGGTCTTAGTCTTCATCAGGGGTTAGGTGGTAGAAGAGACTCCATAGTCTCAATCTCACCCCAAATCAAAGATGACTATTTATCTATCTGATCTCAAGAGGCTTTGAATTGATTCCGCTCTTCCTAAATCTGTGCCTAACCATTATATAACCTAACTGATACATTCCTGAGTCCTGCCAGAATTTTCCATGGGTACCTCTGTCTTTTGCAGATTCTAAAACAAATGCTGGTGATGATTAACCACTTGCTCGGGTAGAACTCTATTTCTTTCTCCATGTAGCCATTCTTTATTCCTAAACTATAGTCTCCTAACTCACTACCATACCTCCCTTCACCTACTGCCAGATTTCAATCCCTCATAGCTGTCAAATGTTTCCCTCCAGGAACAACCATGATCCGCTAACTAATCATATACCATATCAACTTCTTCCTTCATATGATTTCCTGGTGGTATATATACCTGAACAGTGACTGAGTTCCTTCGCTTGACTTTTACTTTTACTAATACTTTCCATTCATAGCTACTCTATGTTAACTATGCTTCTTCCTACCTTTTTATTCAATATTATTGCTACTCCATACTGTCTTTCTTCCCCTTCACTGTATATTACACTATAACTATCTTTTCAGAAATCTACACTAGCCTTCCAACTCGCCTTGCACAGGCCTAATTGTATAATATTGAAAGTGTATTCACCTCAGCTATGTTTTATTTTGTACATTAAGATGCATATGAAATAGTTTTAAATTGAAATATATTGTTTCATTCTACTATGTCTATAAGGATACATTTTCCTTTCAGATCATAATAATGTGAAGAAAAATTTATTAAAATTTTCCTGTAACCTTTATGCAAAGCATAGATTTTTTTTTAAATAATGCATATTATTAGCATACTGACCTTAATAAGCTCTTGAGGAGATATTCTGTATAGTTTTAAGTCACGAGCCAACCGCTCCATAATGCACTTGAATTCCAACTTGGCATCAAGTTTTGATGATGTATTTGAGCGAACTCGAATTCGATTTCTTGCCCACAAAAGCATTGCTTCAAATTTTCTGACCTCAGCAACTTCCAAGTTGCGGCACATGATCATTTGCACCATTGATTCAGAGAGTGTGAGGAACTCAGGATCATTAAATAACTGCAATAATGAAAAAATATTTTCATAGAATTTTGAAATTTTTGAGGATATTACAACTCATTGGAAGTTATATAGTACTTACTCATTCACACACATGCTTAGGTTTACAGTGTATGTATTTATAAATTAGTAAAATAAGTGTAAACCTAATGAATATGTGAGTGTGACTGGGAATGGTCACTTTGGATCACAAACCAGTGAAAGTGGGAGAGACACAATACAAAATATCGACTGACATGTTTTGTGTTAATATTTTGTAGTTTTTCTTTCTATTATATATTAATAATTAATCAATATCTATTTAATTTCATAAAAGTCTTCCTTCCACAGTTTTTGCCGACAAAATATGGCATCAGGGGTAATCTTTATTCTGCCAGGAATTTTAATGTCACCAAAACAAAAATATACATCCTTTGCTTTGATTGGATGAATAATTCTCTCTTTGTGTACTCACTATTAATAAATTTATATCTATTAATTAAATAAATTCAGTAAAGTCTACAAATACGTTTTTATTTTCTAACCCAGGTTTTGACTGTTACATAATTGTGTAATTTTCAATTTTTGCTTTCATGCAAGTTGAAATATGGGTTAGAGAAATAAAAAGTTATTGTCCAATTAAATGATTTAATTCATTCATAAATTAACTACCACAACATGTGACCTGAGAACATTAATTTTATAAAAATAGAGTTTTGAACTTCTTCCAATTTATATTCCCTCCTATTCCTCGTGAAACTCATAATTTTCTACATTTAAGTAAATACAATTAGAGGAGGGTGGTTCTTGGTTGAAAATATCCCAATTTCTTCATATTCATGGTCTGTACAATAAATGAGCAAACTGGTGTCATCTGGCAGCCATGACGGGGACTATAGCTCCACTCACTAGTGGCACTAGTTGCCTGAGACCCAAAGGGACATCTGTGCTTGGTGGATTGTCGAGCTTTGCAAATGGTGCCAGCTATGCCAGTTTCTAATGTCATTTTTTTAATCTTTGTCAAAATTGGAAATTGACGAAATCACAGAGCAACCATTCAACATCAAGTTTTTTGGTGAAGTGTGGTAAAAGTTATCAAGAAATTACTGAAACGTTGACAGCTGTTTACGGTGATAATGCTCTGAAGAAGAAATCTGTTTTCACGTGGATTATGCATTTTAAACATGGCCAAAAAGACATCACAGATGATGCAAGGCTGGGACATCCTTCACCCACCTGTGTTGATGACAACATTGATCATGTGCGGTCCCTTTTCCTTACCGATCATTGAAAACTGTCCAAATGATAGCTGATGAACTGAATTTAGGAAAATTTACAGTGCACACTATTTTAACCGAACGTGATGGATGGATCCTTCACCAGGACAATGCACCTGCACATTCAGCATTGATCCTTTACCAGTATCTGGCAAAAAATTCAAACACCATCCTTGATCATCCTCCTTTTTTGCCAAATCTTGCTCCCTGCAACTTTTTCCTATCCCCAAAATGCAAAAATGTGATGAGGGGACATCACTGGGGGGATGTGGACAGAATAAATCAAGAAACCACGAGAAAACTAAAAAGCCTAACTACTGAGAACCTTCAGGGTGCTTCAAACAGTTGAAAAGAAGATGGAATAAGTACATAGTAATGCATGGAGATCACTTTGAAGGGGAAAAAATCGATGTAGGCTAAATTCTGCAAAATAAAGTTTTTATGACCTCAGTTCAAGTATTTATTGGACAGGGTAGTGTACCGGGCTTTTATTGCATCTCCAGTCTCAAAGGAAAAAATTTGGAGAATTTCAATTCTCATGGTTCTTTTAGTCTTTTGCTAATTAAACATTTGCAAATATAATTTACTGCTGACTATTAAGGAAAAAAATTATCCTTGTTTAGTGAGCTCTCAAAGTCGTATGTTAGATCCCTAACCTCGTATCATGCCAATCAATTTATGATGGGAACTCAAGAGGTTTAGCAAAATGTAATACAACACATAAATAGATATTATCAATCCACTGTGCTATAATATTAATCTGAAGTGTTAAATATAAATAAACATCATAACTTCTTACACAGAAACACTGAACATACCTTCATTTTTACAACTCTGGTTCATAATGCAAGTAATAGTGCAACCTAACTTCAAAGAAATTTATTATTTAATACTTCCAAAATAACCCTTGGTGTCACTAAAAAGTGGGTGGGGATACAACCCATTATTATTTACTCCACTTCTTAATTATTTGACACTATGATGATATGGTATGTGACTAAATGGGTCAGTAACAATTTTGATGAAATGCAAAAAATAATAGTGTGCATCATATTTACCTATGCAATCAAAGTCATAATCATACATTCTGGATTTAAATTTATTTGGAAAGAAATACTTCATTTATTCTGAGACACTATGTTTACTACCGTGGGTCGCGGTAGCCCAGGGGGTAGAGCATTGGACTGCTGACCAGAGGGTCCCGGGTTCGATTCCTGGGCAAGGCACTCTGGGCACCTGCAGCTCCACCCAAGCTTAAGTGATTTTTCAGGTCCTAGATCTTCCTGGAAAACCATAACCGACACAGGGCCACCCTACCCTGATGTGTGAATTTCACATGCCGTATAGGGCTTAGTACTGGGTGAACTCTACCATCCCCTAACAAACCGACCTTTGGGTTGATTACTTTGTTTATGGTAATGGTTATTCTGAGAATCCTCTGGGTAAAAACAAAATGTTCACTAAATTGTCATACTTATTACAAAGTTTTATAAAGGGAAATTTTGACCACATTCTTTGCAAATGATACCCTGTGTAATGAAAGATCATTTTCTCCTCCAAACCTGTTATCTCACATTTTCTTTTACTCTCAAATTGAATGGTAACAAAGTGGTTTAAAATACTGATCTTGCAGCACCAAAGTCCTTTAGGTCAGAATTAGGACAATAAATTTTCTTTTAAATGGTAATGCCAACAGATCTTACTGTCATGAGGCCTTAAAAATATGCAGGTAATGCAAGTAATGCAATTTTAGGCAATTATGTTACATAGCTGTAAGATTTGAATGTGAGATTAACAACCTTCTGGTCAAGTGGTTCATGGTAATTCGAGGAGAAAGATGGATTTATGAGATAATATGTCTGAGATGAATGGCTGTTTCTACTTGCAAATTTAGTTGAAGGCATGCAACAACTTTTGGTATAATATATTTATGTATGCACAAATTGTATAACTTCACTGTCAAACCATATCCTTTCAGGCGCAAATACTTATTTTTTATCTTCCCAGCTCTACTAATATACTGCTAACAATGCTAACATAGATATAAATTGAAACTCCTCAGTATAGTGAAGGAGAGGCTCTGCAAAACCTGACATTTGAACTGATTCCACACTCTCCTTATTCCCCCGAACTTGTGCCTTGTGATTTTTATTTTTTTTCTCAACTCAAGAGACACTCTAAGGGTAATTATTATACCTCGGATGATGAGGTGAAGGCAGCTGTCAAGTCCTGGATTTGAGAAAAGTCGGAAGAGTTTTTCAGTGACGGAATGAAAAAACTTGTTACACGGTGGGAGAAATGTGTTAGCCTTTACGGTGACTATGTTGAAAAATAAATCTATCAATTTGGAACTTAATAAATGTACTGAAATATACTTTGTGCCCAATCTTGCTATTTGTTTTTGTTTGTGGTCTACAAGCATGTGTGCATTAGTTTTCAGCCCACCCTCGTAAATTCAGCAAATCAATCATATATCTGCTATCAATAAGCCATAAAGGTTTGATTAGCTTATCATGGTCACTCTGATATGATATCCATATTTATTAATGTTTCTTTTTCTCCATATTTGGATAACTGCCAAAACAATTTAAGACTTCACCATTGGGCATCTTAAAATAAAGAGAATCTGTTGATTCTAGAAACAATAATGACTTGAAATTAAAAAAAACAACAAACAATGAACGTTTAACCAAAACTGTATTTTAGGCAGCAATTTTATGAGATATATGACTTAAAATTTTTAAAAAATTTTGATGTAACAACTAAACATTAGGATTATTTATCGGTATAACCTTGCAATAGATTTATGTTTATGGCCAAAAATGATATTTAGTCCACAAAAAAATAGGTTCACCTATCTCACACAAAAAAAAGGTTCACACTCTCACGCTCATATTTAAACCTATTGCGAATTTGAGCCCATTCGAACCCGAAGCAGGTGGGTCGGTCAGCCAATTAACCATTGCTACCTATGCAACCTGTGCGTTACACCAGTGACACGTGGGTTGTCGCTACCTTAGGATACGAGCAATGTGCAGTTAAACAGATACAACCGGTGAAAGAACATTGCTCGTAATGACGGTTATATCTTGTTATATGTTGTTATTATCTGTTTTATGGACTTTCACTCATTGGCTTTCTCTCCCTCACACAAAAAAATACAAAAAACTCATAAATACGTATATATTTCTTCAAAGGTGATAAAAACAATGAAGGTTGAGATGTTATGAATTCCATTCTAAAATCAGTGTGAGAACTAAAAATATCTTTAAAATAGTTGAAAATTTTGCTGACATTAGTTTGAAAAGAGATATGAGAGAAGGAGAGAGTTAGGGTGGGGTAAGGTCATACAGGGGATATAAAATAATAGGTCTGTGTATGTATGCTAGAGTTTCAAGGACAATAACCATACTTAGCCATGTAAAATACTCGTACAGTAGGTTGTCTATCACATTATCTAGCTTTTAGATGGTGGATGAAAATTATTGCATACATTCCTGTTTCATGCTTGAACATGATTGCTATTTATAAAAACCTATAAAACCTGTACCTATAAAAACCTCTTGAATAACATAAACACAGTTTGTCTTCCCTTATTTCCTTCTTTGGTTACTGATAGTTCCTATTCTTCCTCATGCATTTGATGTTTGTTCCTTCTCTCCCCACATCCTACTTGTCCATTATTCTTCTATCAGTTTTCAACATCCAACAACCTTTCAATATCTCTGTTATCCACACTTGATTCAAAACTCTCAATCGAAATAATTATTCATTATTTTCCTCTACATCAATATGTTTTTTCTTTATTTCTCTATGCCTGTATTATTTCTCTATGCCTGTATCACCTTGTCAACACATGAAGATAATTATGCCCATTTAAAACTTGGAGAATGTGAATAATAATTATCATACTTAAAGATGCCATATATTTTTGTAATATTTTTATTTTGTTATTCTGTGCCCTGCAGGATCATTCTTGAAAGTAATAATAATAAGGATGGAATGACATGAAGGACTATATTTTTAAAGCTAAAATTTTTGAAATTCTCTAAAAGAAAAGGCTTTTCTGAGGTAACTTGGGATGTGCTGTTTTAGAGACTTAATATGAATTAGCAACGATTTTGCAACATATTTGCATTCTGGATTAGAATGTTCCATGAATCATACATTTAGTTTAGATATCTAATATTTAGCTAATGGAAGATTCATATGAGTAACTTTGGTAGTGATAAATGTGAAGTTATACCCAGATTTGCACTATCAGTTGGATTATGACCCAAAGATGTAGATAAAATATGTGGGCTAAAATATGAGTTTGGATTTTTCTGCAAATAAAAAATGTGAGTTCCCAGAGTGATGCATACTTATGGAAAAATAAAGTTCTTATATATAATGGCCTCATTAGAGATAAGAAGTCAGAATTCAAACCCCCTGTGCCATAGTGTGGTAGAAATTATGAATTAGGTAGAAAGGTTTGGGTCTTTGAATTTCTTATTAATGGATATAGTTGGCAAAAAAACTACATAATTTCTTTCTAAAACTACATTTTCCTTAATATGCAAAATATAAATTATCAAGGAACCAAACTTAGGAATATTTCAAGGGTAAGTCAGTTTTGCTAACTTATAACTTAAGTACAGATGAGACTGGTATAGCTAATCAAACTGCAAAATTAGCTATACCACTTTGGTCAGAACTATATGAAATTGAGCCACATAATGTCATCAGTAAATTTATTATTCTCTCACCTGATGAGCTCGTGTCTCCACAAAGGCAAGAATCATGTTTACTAGTTCTGAAGCTGAGGTATATCTCCAGTAGTAGTTCTCCAATGAACATAGCATAATGCAAACCTAGAAAATAATGAATGATAGCTAGAATATACTACTATGAATCCTACAGGATATCCTACTATGAATCCTGTATAGTTAAAACCTAAACCATATGAAATTAGTCAAGACACTCTCTACAATTCTAAATTATTCTAAAATTATGGAAAAGGGAATACTTATATATATATATATATATATATATATATATATATATATATATATATATATATATATATATATATATATATATATATATATAAAAATTATACATGTACAACTTATAACCTATATATAGGAAAATTTAATGTATAACAACTGTGAAAATTTTACCATTCTCTAGGAAAGAATGATTAATTTGCTGTAAATCATACTTAATCATTACTGTTGCCATTCATAATTTGCTTTAATTACTTACAAGTTGGAGATAATGAAGTATTTATAATATCACAGAGTCATGCAGTTACTCTTTTCCAAATTAAAGGAAAATAAAGTTAGTAATATTAGCAAACAAAGTTTTGAGTATCAAACACGAGATATCATGCAGAAATTTCAAAGCATAAAAATCATTTGCCTTGACTGGAATTCGAACCCAGAACCCTGTGCACTGCCAAGTGCTTTATCCAGTTATGCTACCAAGATATCCTCGTACAATTCAAAATTTTGGGGTTTAAAAGGATCCAAGTAAATTTTTAACAGAGTCATCCTCTATATTTTCATTACAATGCAATAGATCTGGGTTTGAATCTTGGTCAAGGATAATGATTTTTACACCCTGAAATCATTACACTGTAATGCACATATAGCAGAAGACTCCATTAAAAAGTTACTGTGGCGGCATCTCCCACAGTTTCTTGGAATTTGCCAAAGGTAAAACACCCTTAGTGTTTAAAGCTGGCTTTAACCTTGTGGAATGTGGCACATCGCACACCACCACAAATGCTTGTGACATTGTATACACGGTATATCTTCACAACATTTTGTTCCTTTAAATCCCCCATAATTTAAGAGCATTATAGGATGCCTTGATAGCATACCTGGCTAAAGCACTCGGCCAAACAGCAAGGGATCTGGGTTTGAAATCCCAGTCAGGGCAAATTTTTACACTCTGAAATGATTGCTTTGTGTTACAGTCAAATCAGTCAAAGAGAATAATTTTTACATGTTTATGCATTTCAATGCATAATAGCAGACGACTCTGTTAAAAGTTACTGCCGTGGTATCTATTGAAATTATTTAAACTAGATATAATATTTTAGAATGAAAACTGGAGAACTTCATTTATATGTTATACATTGTTAGATGATTATTAATATCTGTATTATCAGCCTTTGATGATGCATAATGAAAATATGTCAAATGATATCTAAATAAAATATTTGATGACTTTTCTGTAATAGAAGTACTTACTACTTCAGTCCTTAGGAACTGCTTTGCATGATGAAAGCATGCTTGCAGAAGCTCAGGAAGGTCATAGTGCTCTGCTGCACATATAAGGCCCGGAATATTGGCACATGTTAATGGACATGAACCAGTGTGCAGATAGTCCAATAATATACGGAATGTTTCAGAATCAAACTCAATGATGGAGAACTGCCATGAACAAGAGATAAGAAATAAAATTAATACACTGCATTGAAACAATGCCCCATAAGCCATGGCAAGTGCAAGTAGGAGGAGGTGTTTGATTAGCAACTGTACTTTTTGCACTTCCATGGCAATTTTGCATTAATCAAGGAATGTTTATTTTCTCAATTCTTGAATTAACTTATTCTTAGATGGATTCTTAATGCTTACAGGAAAGTTGATGTAGAATGAAGGTAACATTCATGATATAACTCATTGGTATCTCTTTTTACCTATTTAACAACTGGGATTTTGCACATGTAACTTTATTTGCGATTACTTTTGAGTCAATATCTTATACTCTAGCAAGAGTACATTTGTTATGCATGTATTTATGTAATTTTTTCCCAAAAATGGCAGTAAAATTTTTCATAAACCTTCATAATTTTATGTTTTAAGGTAAGAGGATTCATTGAGGCTAGGTCTCATTTGATCATGTATTTTAGGGGTTAGGTGGAAGAAAGAACTTAAGAGAGACT
Organism: Hetaerina americana; assembly: GCF_022747635.1. NCBI lineage: Eukaryota > Metazoa > Arthropoda > Insecta > Odonata > Calopterygidae > Hetaerina > Hetaerina americana. Next base: position 34,005,578 of record NW_027286763.1, read on the forward strand.
CAATTTCACCCCAAATAAAAGAGAATTATCTGTTCAATTTTGGGAAAATTCATTCAGGGTGTGATTAAGAGGAGAGTTTATGGATGAATGATTGTAATATATTTTTGTATAAAATATACATTTAATACAAAGAAGGTTCCAAAAATATTTAAGAACTTCATATCTCTGAGTAAATAAGTTTGAGAATTTGTTGAGATTGCTTTCATTTTTGGAAAAATCCATCGAAATGAAAACACAACTTAAATGTCCTTTGTATAATTGAATTTGGAATACCAATTATCTATGATTCATTTAGCATGGCTTACGTCTTTTACGATGCTACATTTTTTCTTTTTGAGTTCTGTTGCTCTAATCTTGAAAAAGTACTCTTTTAAAAAGCATATGAAAATTCTAAGAAAAAATGATCTGAGATATGTTACTAAATAGAATTGCTGAATTAAACAAAATCATTTTATGATAGTTTAGATTAGAAATATTGAGTTATAAATAAATATTCTCCTGTGTGAAACAAAAATGTAATAACAATGCATATTATTCAATAATGAATGATCCCATAATTAGTAGTATGTAAGTCAGTGAATTCATGAAAACTTTATCTTAAAATTATGGTGAAGAAATTTGATAAGAAAGATTTAAATGGAACTTTGCTGTGTTTGGGAATGAGAAATCAATTTATCTAGAAGCTCACTTCAGAAAAACACATGAAAGGTGGTATGAGAATTTGCCAAAAGTTTTGGGATCATACTCACTAAGACACTTCATGCACCAAGGAATAAATAGACTTATGAAATTACTGAACTGGCACCAAAAATCACCCCACCCAAGCCAGGTTGGACTCCAGAGGTTTGGGTGAACTATCCTCTTCCCCTTCATTATGCCTTTGTTATTGGTTTAGCAAATGCTTTGACAGTTACTGATATTAATGGCCCTAAAATGAAAACTCTGCTCATACTTTTTGGCTTAACTTTATTTACATACCATTGTTGTTTAATATGCTGAGCAGTATTTTTAAAGTTAGAAGTAATACTAATAAGTAAAGAAAAATAATTTGGTTCTTGCATTTTGGTCCTCAGATTTTGAAAATAGATATATTTATTTAGTGCGGTAAAATTTGGGAATAAAATTTAGCTTTGAAGGTTACTCTAATGAGAACAAAATAAACTGATAATTCACCATTATTTCAACTATAATTATCAATTTGTCTCTGATTACTCTTTTATTATTTACCTAGAAGGTTTTGAATTGTATACAATGCTCATATATTCTACATATTTTTGCACAATTTGCTCCAGAAAATAGAACTGCTCCCTAAAAAATCCAATCACTAACTCGGCCGGTTTTAACCATATTTTTTACCATTATCTGTTCAATACTAAAAATACATGCCTGTGGGGTATCCTTCTATGCTGTATAATTTTAAGCTTTACTGAAAAATATTTCTATTGAATTAGAAATGAAAGCATTGTGAAAAATGAATCATGTAAACATTATGCCAAAGGCAGTCAATATGATAAAACATAAATTTAACCAACTATCAAAGAAACTATTGCTTAATTGTTTATTCTTGCAATCAGTTTAAAACAATTAATAACTACCCCATGCTATGTTATCCCCTTTTATTGGGTAACCAAGATGGTGCTACAGAGGATTGGAAATACAAAGCTTTTATTCAATTTTAATAAAAATAATTGAGGGAATAGAAGTGATTTAATTTTTAAATTTTGACTGCATTTGTGGAATTTTTTTATAGCTTGCATTCATAAATATACAAATCTAAAGACCTGAATAACTTCAGTTCTTTCAGAAAATTCATTAGATATCAGATTCATTCATTAGATATTAAGACTCACCTCAGTCTGAGCTAGTTTAGCTCTGTCAACTTTCTGAGCATCTGCACAAACACTGAGTCTTGGCACAGCAAGCTGAGGTACCCCTGATGATGATGTACCAGCACCTTTGTCACCTCCTGAACCAGATCCTCCCTTCCCATCTTTTCCATCCTTCCCTAAATAAAAAAAATATGAGTTTTCAAATTGGGCTATCAGACATTCCAATCCTTCATTGCCTGTTACTTCTTAAATGCCACTCTCCTCCTACCAGAATGCCATTTGCTAAATTTGTTGTGAACACCACAAATACAAATATAAGTTATACACATTAATCTTAACTGAGAAATAAATTTTACAAAGCTGAATAGTAAGAGATGGTATACAACCCTATCTTAAAATATTTCCCATTATATTTAGATACTACTTCCCTAATATTATATTTTTAAATACTCATGGTGGTAAAGAGTGAATAAAGTAATTCATAAAAGAATTACTGGAGATTAATGTAAATATGAAATCATGCAGACATGTAATGAATATTTGATGAAATTAAATTGATAAAAGATATTAAATTGAAAAAGTCAAGTGCATGAATTGTTAAATGGAATATAAAGAAAACTGATGCATGTAGTTGAGTAGGTAAAAAATATTTTTAAGGCATTACATCTGAACATGCACAATATTTAGAGCTTGTAATTGGAATCAGATATTGAAAAAAAACCGCAAGGTTATGTGGAATACATAATTCATACAAGACAAAAGTGCGCAGCATTTCTTTAAGCCAAAATAAATTCATAACCATCAATAAAAGGTTAGGCTGAGGACATTTGGAAACAAATTAAAAATATGTAGATATCAGAGGAAATTCCTAAAAAGTCATTTGCCTGTTTGTTTTGCTTTAAGATATCATTAGAATTTGCTATAGAAATATATATATATATATATATATATATATATATATATATATATATATATATATATATATATATATATATATATATATATATATATATATATATATATATATATATATATATATATATATATATATATATATATATATATGAATATATTTATGCAAACTCCTTTATTCAAAGTAAGCCGGTCTTAGAAAGAAGTTTCAAGTTCACGATAATGATAAGGTCTAGATCCAGTTACCAGTTCTTAAGTGGTCGCAACGATTAAAACAATGAAAGTTTGAGCGTAGTTGCCAGATGATACAAGGCCACACATAATCTATTATAATAAGTTTTTTTTGTTTTTATGTCATCATAATAAAGCCTAAGGATGAACTCAAAATATAATTAAATATAATTTACTATCGAAGTTATTTTCTGTCAATTTTTTATGTTTGCTGCAAAAATGTGAAATACAAATAATTATAATTTATAAAAAACCATAACCCCGTAAGTAACCCGAAGGTAAATGGTAGAGTTCACCCAGTACTAAGCCTGACGGCGTGTACAATTCACATATCAGGGTAGGGGGGCCAGTTCCTTTCCCTGTTCCGGTTATGGTTTCCCAGGAAGATCTGGTACCCAAAAAATTACAGTAAATCATTTTGGGTTCATTAAGATCTTTATTGTAAAAGAGGGGTCAATGGTTTGTGGCTGTGTGCTCATGTAGAGTCCATGTTTCGGGCCCAGTAAGTAGCAACTTTACTTCTGTTCAGCACCAGACTTTTTCAATCTTCACCCCCAATCATATGGTCATCACTTTACGTTCGCTCTTCCATTTTGTTACTTTACAAGCATAAATAATGGCCAATGTTCATAGATCAACGATAGCCATTTTCCATATGTTTTAGAAGAACTGTGATTCCACCTTTTTTTGGAAGAAAAAACTTAATTTACACTTTGACAAAATTAATGGAATCACCCATGCTTACAGGGGTATCAGAATATCGGTGATATGTCTCGATGTAACGTCCGCGGTCAGGGGTAGCAGGATATTTAACAGATCTCTGAGGGGGCCTACTCGCCCCCCCCCAATCCATTCGACCGTAGTGGCCTTCTCTAATCGGTGGCTTGCCCCATCATTATATACGGCAGGGTCAGAGTGGAAATCACCAGCTTAATTATAGGGAATTACTAAGGGAGTTAGAACCTGGGATATGCTGGTAAAGGAAGGGAGTGCAGTAATGGGAGGGAGTGGTTGGTCGGAGAGGGGCGTGGAGGGAGAGCGGAAGAGGTGGTGAAAACGAATCCGAAAAATGTTCTGGAGTTGGCAGGTTAGAAAATGAATTTCCTTGACTGATGAGAGTGGAAAATGACTAACCTTAAGTTACTCATTAAAGTTTTCATTGGAAAACCAAAGCGTTTGGATGTACCATTTCGTACTTCAGCAACTTCCTCAACAGAGTTATGGAAGTTGCTGTCTTCCGATTAAGCATATATTTCCACATTCTATTCATTATTCACCGATTACTGACGAAAGGAAACTCATTTAATGACGCGAAAATGGATGGTCATGAAAGTTGGATCCGTATTTATTAATCAATTATGAAATAATTTCACACAAAGAAAGAATATGGAAAATTATCGCAGACGAAAATTAAGCTCTCTCTTCGGAAAAGAAGGAATTACTGTGGAATATTAGTTTTTAGGGGGTCTCGACGTTGGGATAAGGAGGTGCGGAAATCGAATGAATTTTGACCAAAAACCTCCAAGGTCCGAAAGAAACGTGATTCTCTCTCTATTGGTAAAATGTACGCCAAATATATTTTGAACTTAAATTTTCAAGCCAGCTGTTAAAAAAAGAAATGAGAACATTTCTACTATCTGTTGACATTATTTATGCACACCTGCAGATCATTCTTTTGAAAAATAAAGTAACGATGTTCCCACTATGTATCAAGATTAAAATTACAGTCACTAGAAGATATTTGACGGACATGAATTGAGACTGAAATGATTTACGCATTTCCAATAAAATCATGAAAATATTCACTTTATAAACGCTTCTTTTGCCAGGAGGCTAAACCATAAACTGAATTTGACTGCCAAACCTAGATACGTTTAATTAATGCTTTATTCCAAACGCTACATCATGTCTTGTTCTCGAAAATGATGAGGACGGGATCTCAAGTTCTCTCAACGAAAATGCAAGTGAACGGGAGAAGGGTAATGAGTAGGGTGGTGGTTGACGGAGGAACATCCTGGGGATACGGGAGAAAGAACGAAGTTGAGAAGCGGAGAGTGGGAGGAGAAAAGGGGGGCGGATTACGACGAGGGAGGGGAAGAAGGGGTGAGCAATCAGATCGCAGAGGTAAATAGATCGGAAGTGGTAATAATGGGTATGAAGATCTTTCTCCCTCACTTCATAGTTTCCCGAGCGATAAAGTGACATGTGATGCCCATGAATATGTCATCTAGCCAATATTGAAATATCTGTTAATTGATGTTGAGAGGAATTTAAGCGCAAAATAATGTCCTGAGCGCTACAAATGGAGGGGCAATGAATTCCTCAGTGTGGTACTGGTGTGCTCAGCGAGATCAGAAAACTGTCACTTATATAGATGGGTCATTGAAACTGCACTTGCCTTTTAGGAAATACTAAAAAACAATCCAAACTTTATGAGCGATATGAATGCACTATCCGAAAATCATTGCCATCGTGAAGCAATTGGTACAGAAAAAGTAATTCTTTGCTTTTGCTTGCGTTGTGTATCTCATTCTTAACATCACATAAGAATCAAACAATTATCATTTGTTAGCTAGCTGTAGCACGCTAGGGATATTTTATGATAGCTGAAGATTCATTTTAAGTACGGCGATATTATGCCCGAATATTAGGCTAAGTCATTTTTGTTCGTTAAATACATCTGAGGAATATGGGGCTAATCTTACCTGTATATAATAGCCGTGAAGTGTAAATAAGAATATTATGTATCTTTTAGAAACACACAAAAAAAGAGACTCACTATTTTTCGAATTTTCGGTGGTCGTTGCCACCTTTATCAAGGAGGAGAGGGACAGAACTCTGTCCCTCTCCTCCTTGATAAAGGTGGCAACGTAGAACTTCAGAGTTCTGTCCCTCTCCTCCTTGATAAAGGTGGCAACGACCACCGAAAATTCGAAAAATAGTGAGTCTCTTTTTTTGTGTGTTTCTGTGTTTTTGTCTGTGTCCACTAGTGCTAAGTGTTATACATTATTATTCACGTCCGTGAGTCTTTCAAAAAGTGTTATGTATCTTTTAGAGATAGACGAATTATGAAAATTAAGTGATTAAATATTCGGGTTTATCTGACATTGGTCTAGGTACGTATCACGCATTTAGAGATAGTGCTGGCAAACTCGAATTAAACCACAACTCCCTACGTAAATACCGTTAGCTTCAATGTTTCTTATTATAATTTCAAATTTCCCCGCCGGGTCGCTAAAAAAGAGCGGCTTCGATGAAGTTTTTTCTTCGGCATTATTCTTATGGTAATTTTGAATAAGCTATAACTACTATGAATCAAACATTTACGCCTAACTGCGTTTTGCGCTCTTTTGGCTTCGAAAATGAAGTAAATCTTTCTGTTTTTGCACGCTATATATACACTTAAGGATGATACTTTAACCTAATACGTTGAATTTTATGGATAGATCACCTGCAAAGGTAGATTGCATCGCAAAACCTCATAAGTATAGTCATGGAACTGCGTTCTTAGAGTATCATTCTTAAGAGTCCTTAAGATTTTTTAACCTTAGTCCATATTGACTGAGCATTATAAAGTTCAAGCAATAGTGATTTTATTTTTAGATTAGTCCAAAAAGGAATCTGAAACTTAAAGAAAAAAAGAAAAAGGTAAGGAAGTAATTTTATCGCGTATATTATCAAGGGCCAGTTACACTAAATGTTTGACTGATTCAATCTTTCAATTCCCAAGTTAAATTTTTGGTGCTTTGCAATTGCAATTCGTTTAAGGGAAAAAATAAGATTTACCAAATTATTCTTTTGGCTAACGAGTTAACTGAGACGGCATTATTAATCATAATTAAGGCGAAAAAAATCACCGCAAATTAAGTCGGTGCCTCTTGACGGAATTCAGTGAAAAAAATCATTTCATTTGATAAGGCAGCAGAAACGTTTCCAACAGGTGATGGGTATAGGCCGAAAAGGGCAGATTAAGACCGGAAATTCCTTCCCCAGAGGTAAAAAATAATACATTTTAAAACATCGAAAGAAAAAATCATAATGATTGGTAAAAAATATTTGAAAAAGGAAATCGAAGAAAAACTCAAGCGTCTACTTGTCAATCTCCAGATGACCATTTAGAAACGGACTAGTATGCCTGTAGATTACCAATCCACTACAAAAGACAATCTTTTTTGAAAGAGTGAGGCAAAAGAAACTGCTATGCACAATAAAACCTAAGTCTAAATTAAAAAATAATCGAGTTTTGATCGTAAAAATAAAATGTATATCCACTGTAACTTTGCATTCAAGTAAACCAAATATTCGGGCACGACTCAATTAGGCAAATCCATAGTATGCTTTGCGAGTATCGTGTTCGAATATAAATTCTCATAGGAATATAATAAAAACACGTTTTGATGCATGCTGTTCAAAACACACCAAAGAATTAAAAAAAGTTTATGCAGTCGAGTCTGAAAACATTCAAAACAACAAAGCCGAGCTCATTCATAGGATCTCGCGGTTTATTCAACGAGTCGCTTGGCAAACCTGACCGGTCGCTCACAAGACATTTCATTTCCCCTGATCCTCGAGATTTTCTCTCCTTCTGACTATTTCCCCCTAGCGACCTCGCTCCCATGACTTCGCTCCTCGTGCCTACCGCTACGAAGAAACGAGCTGTTTTTCTATTTGTTTTCTGATTCCAATAAACGCACTGGAGCAGTCCTGCGAACTGGACCACTTCTTCCTGTCCTCGACCGTTAAAGTCGCGGGCGACGAGCCAGACACCCTGGAGCTGCCCGCACCTCCAGCCGCTGAGGAAGATGCCGCGGAGGACTGCTGCTGGCTCTGCTGGTGGTGCTTCCGGATGCTGCGGCCCCAGCCTGCTGTGATAGTGCCCAGCCGCGAGAAGGCCCGTTTCACCATCGGGGAGTTTGGCACGCTCTTCGGCCTGCGGAGGAAAACAAAAAAGGTAAATGCTTAGACGCTTCAGAGGAAAGGGATTTAATTTTATGCATAAAATGTATAGTAAGATATGTTCCTAGGATTCAACTGTTTTTTTGAATACACATGGACGTATTATGTTTAATATTCGGGCAATATATATATATATATATATATATATATATATATATATATATATATATATATATATATATATATATATATATATACATATATATATATACATATATATATATATATATTACAAGGAGTACCTAAAATAATGTTAAGAGTTTGTTGCTAGAAGCGAAATATTATGCTACAATTTTCAAATTGATAGAGGGCAGTAAAAATTTCACTCTTTGGGAATTTCGGCGGGTCAAATTTGAAAGCAATAATTCACATAGAAAAGAGAAATATAATTCCTCGCTCATTCAAAGTGTCGAAGGGCCATCCGTCATCACCGCATTTGAGCAATAGACCAAGGTAATTCTATTGAACGGACATGAGCGTCTGTCAATGTTAATAGAGATGAGCCCAATTGCATTTCCAATAAAACACCTCGACACTAGAGGCATAGAAATTGAATTTACTATTAAAGTGTATGATTACAAGGTATAAAAGTGTTTTTAGGTCTCAAGGGAGTGATCGGTTTGTAGCTATGATATTTGAATGTAGTTTCGCACGTGAGGATGGTCATGGTAAACCCCATATAAGATTTGTAGCTTATCCAAGTGATAAAATCGATTGGCTACAACCTAAGCGGCTCAACTGGATCTACGTTTCACCTTCTCGGGAGAGGGGGGGTATTAGAGCTATAGTTGAATTAACTTCCTTTTACACCAGCTCGATATCAAAACAAATGTTACAGCTATTTCTATTTCGGTATATATACTGAATATTCGCTCAGCAGGGGGCACGGATTCTGACATGGAAGGATATGATTCCCCTACTCCTAATGTATGAATTACACATGCCTTAGGGCCCTCAGCTAGTTTGGTAAAAGTTGGGAAATAAGTCAAATAGAATTTTTTTCCCTGAGTTGTACAGTTTCCTTGATTTTTCTGCCTCTTCTAAATTTAATTTAAAAACTCGCCATTCGAGATCGAAGTTTTTCTTGAGCGAAGTTAATGCCATCTATCGTTGGACGAAAAAGCATTATGCCATACTGTTATCATTACCACAGTTATCGAACCGAAAGTCGGTTTGATAGATGAGGTGGAGCTCACCTAGTACTAAGCCGAACGTCGCGTGAAATTCACACATCAGGATAGGGGGCCAATTTTAAAGCAGACAAATATTGACAGAAGACAAAGATATCGTCGCATACGATATCCTCGTATTTTCATTACTCGTCACTTCATTAGCATTAAATGCGATCGTTTGAAGCGCAACATAAAAGTTTTCAACGTGAGAGTCATCACCCTGGTATTTCTGCCAACATTTTACTATTATTTCTAACATATGCAAAACTTTGCTATACCTTCAATTGACTGGAGACACAAAATGATAAAGATTTAGACTTTTTTTCATTTTCATCCTCCTGTATTTCAACGCAAAAATTTCTGCTCAGCGCCATGGCGTTAAAGTTACTAGACCTTACGGACTCAATGTTAAATAAGACGTGGAAACTATTTAAATATTAATTGAAGGACTTCAAAAATTAGCAAGAAAAAATAAAAGTAAAGGCAATAATGAAGAAATCGTTAAGTTATGGTATAGTTCTGTAGTAATTCATATTAAAAATGGCTATAAAGAAAAAATATGACAGAGCATGCCTTTTCCGGGAGAATTAAATACCACACAATGAATCTAATGCCGAATTTTGTATACTTTTGTTCAAAGATGTGTTTTATTGCTTAAAGCACCGATCTGAGGAAAGTGTAAATACCAGTAATACGTTGCTTCATGGGGTTATATTTTTGTTATATTCTGCGGTAAATTACTCAAAATGTATAATTACTTGAGGAGTAGTGTTAGCGTCTTTCAGATATAACTGAAACACCTACCAATTTCAATAATTCAATCTAACTCCTCGATCGGAAAATCAGTTCACAAACCATTGGCGTAGTGACTCTAATTGGCCACAGAAGTACTGAACCTTGAAAAAGTAGAGGATTTCGGTTTTTGTCATCTTTTAACAAAAGAGCTATTAATCAAATGTATTTTTAAAATTTGCTTTTATATTTGGTTCTCATTTGCAGCGCCTTTGCCTAAATGAATCATCCTGTAAAGCTATGCTTATAAAAACAGAATTTGGGATCCCCTTACCAACACTCGGAAGAGATTCAATACTGAGATCGCGAACTGTTATGGGATCCGGCTCATTCGAGAAAGACACACGCGAAGGATATTCATGTTTGCCGAAAAGAAATTAAGAAAGTGGGGGGTGGCTTGGTGAGGATAAGGGAGACGGTATGTAGTGGGTGAGGGTGCTTAGAGGAAGAAGCGTGCGATAAGGAAGTAGGGGATTGGGGGCGTGTTTTCAGCAAAAATGGGAATGTGGAGGAAGTGAGAGAGGGATGAGCGTTTGTTGTCTCTTGGCCGATGGCCTTAGGGGAGATGTGTATTAGGTTGAGTGGTCTTCTCTTTATCTTCAGAGTCGTGAAATGGCACTCTGATGAAGAAGAAGGAAAGCTTCAAGACAATTCTTTTCGAGAGGTTTCTAGACTCCATTCTCCTTGTAAAAAAACTCAGCGTTCTCTCAGGTGCGCTTCAGGCTCGGAGTAGGCATTTCCAGCTGGGATTTGCAATTTATTTGTTTTAATGGAATTAAAACCTCATATATAATATAAATTTGGATTATTTGCAGCAGATTGTCGGATTTTCAATGAGATTACTTTAGGATGAAAGATAAACGCGAAGGGCAGTACCAAGGTGAATAAGTTTTAAGGTTCATTTTTCGATTCGCTTTATATTTTAAAAGCATTTATATTACCTTAAAGCTAATAATTTGGCACGGGTAGTCGAATTAAATAAAAGCAAAAATAAATTACTCTAACAGTAAGAATACACATTTACCAAGAATATTTAGTAACAATATAGAGTATTACAGGATTCAAAATACCGTAGAATAATCGAGTATCTGGACATGACGTTGCAGTAATTCATCCTTTTGCTACTTTTATTCAGATCTTAATCCATTTACCAACTTACAGATAAGCGCCAAAACGGTGTCAAAGGCATTCAACTTAATGCAAAGAATTATTGTCGAAACCTGCTTTCAAATTATTACTTAATGTGGCCCTCATTAATTTTACAAATTACATGAAGGTTTTACGGGGACTAGCTCGATGGGCGAAGAAATTTACTGATATTTGGCGATTATGAAAGATTTGAAATAATTTATATTGCTTTCTATTCATGTAGCAAATTCATAGATATGGACCATATAAAAAGTACTTAACGTGCTTAGATGAGATGAGGTTAAGACAATATCGAATTTATATAATGAAAATATATTATGAATGATTCGTATTACATATTAATTCAATACTTGTTCTATTGATATCATCGTAGATCTACTTTTTTAGTATTGAAGGGATATTCTAGAAAAGTGTCTTATGTACTAAATAAATTAGTTTAGCATTTGATATCCACTTCACGCCTAAATATCTTTGCTCTTATTCTACTCTATATCCTGGGAAATTTAACTATGAAGTTTTATTATCGACAGCAGTTAACCTCTTCTGCTGTTTGCCTTGCGATTAGTTTGGTTTTCACCTTCTTCAACTTATTGATTTTACTCATTGTCTCTGTATTTTAAGCCGTGTCATTTATGTTCTCATGCTCGATAAAAACGGCAATGAAAGCTCTTGAAACATTTGGAGCCACCTGAAAATCTTTTCCGCCTAAAGCTACATTTACTTTTCATTGCGACTTCAGGTTAAATCGGTTTCACTTGCAGGACCATCAAGAGACAAAATTCTGTGATAGAATGGATTACGGATGCAAATATGCCGTAGTGGATGGCACTCATGAATTTTAATGATGATTCTTTGGCTGCTACAAACGCAGTTTTTATGTACCATCATATAATTTTATTCTGCGATTTGATATGGTATGAAAGGGTGTGTCCTGATGGCAATTTTGAACTTAAAATTACTCAAATCGGCATACCTTTCACAATGGTTAGTAATTCTCCGGAATGCGTCCAGTAATAAATGTGATCCAGTAATAATGAAGAGAGATAAATAGATATGGGCGGACAGGTAAACTGACCGTTTCCTAGTTTAAAAATATCAGAAAATAATTAGTCCAATTCTAAATTTACCAGATGCGTCAAAATAAAATGCTTACTCCGAGGTCTAAAATACAAATTAAGTTTCCAACTATCAGAAATTAACCGTAATCGACCTAAGTCTTGGCTGAATAAAAATTTTCGGAGTATTTTGCACAGATGCGACGCGGAAATATAAAAAATGTTTCTGCTGCTTTTTCATATGATTTTTGAACCACAACTCAAGGTGTGTCCCCAAAGTAGTAGGATGTATTTATTCAGTGATAAACGGATGACGGGCAGCGGTTATTCTGGCTGAGTGTCAGGGAGTGGAACCTCAGGAAAGGCTACAAACCAGTGGCAGCCACGTCCCAGCCTTTGCGGAGTGCAGATCGTTCGTTTGCGAAACCTCTATGATGTAACCTCGTTATGCTCCGTCATGAACCAGTTATTAGAACAGCGCTATGCCATCAAATTTTGCGTGAAACTGAGCAAAATCGGGAGTGACTCATGAAATATTCAAGGCATGCTATGGTGATAACGCAATGGGTAGATCGGGTGTTTTTGAATGGCACAAGTTGTTTCGGGAGGGTAGAGATAGATGTTGAAGACGCCGAACGTTCAGGATGCCCATTGACCTCAAAAAGCGACGAAAATGGTGCCGCGAGTGCTCTCTCGCTGACGAACAAAAGGAAACTCGCATGCGGATCTGCCAAGAGCTTCTTGACCCAGCCTCAGCCACCCTACGGCCCTGACGTTACCCCAACAGACTTTTTCCTTATACCCCGCCTCAAATCCGTGTCGGAAGGACGTCACCACGGCTCGGTGAAAGCGTTACAGCAGGTCGTGACGAGGGAGCTCATTAGAATTCCGGACGCCGCCTTCCAGAAGGTGGGTGCTTCTTCAAAGACTTTTGAGTGAACGTATAAATTGTGGCAAAAATTTTGTTTTAATCGACTTAGCCCTACTACTTTTAGGACAGACCTTGAACGAGAAAAAAGTCTTTACAATTATAATATGAAATTTATTTGGCATAACTATTCATTGTGGAGGAAAAAATTCCTCTTCCTACGTTGACATTGCATCTTTATCTTGCAAATAATTAAATGTGAGACGAATTTTTATTTTATTAAGATATTAGTTATTGCATTTTTCAAATAGGGGGATGGATTTTTAAAATGGCGAAACTGTGCGCGTAAAAACAATGATTTTTTTTCAAAATTCGTGCTTTTAAAATGTTAATGATACCAAAATAATACAAAGCACGGTCCGTAAATTTAAGGAAGAGCGTTTACCCGTTTTTTGGCCGCAAGCAATAAAAAAGGTAACCAAGCTTACTAAAATGCCATTTCAAATCGCCGTAAAATTCGCTGTTACGGAATTGGTTCAACTCTTTAGACAAAGAAAAAACTATACATACCGAACAGAATGCATTTTTATGCGTCATTCCCTTTGGAAACAGGGGCGCTTCGTGAAAACGGCCCGGGCGTAACGACAACCATAAAGATGAAACTTGGACTCGGCTCCACGACCCGTTTGATCCACCCTCGGTTCGTTCCTAGGCAACTTCAGGCTCGGTTGATCGCCGCGGTTTCAGCAGCAGCAAGTCTCTTATGTATTTTATTCTAAATTATAGCACGATTTTCCGATTATGACCCCAACACGCATATCCCTGCTTTCACGAGTGGTATATAAATTCTCTTCTATTACGATGAATGCCTGGGAAATTAGGGCAGCCATATTTTCACACAAGATTGGACGTTGATATCTGCTAGAATATAGTCATAATCAGATTAAAAATTTGAGCCAATTGATATGCATTAGAAATAAAGCTGGTGTATTGGAAGGTACACGCATACGAGTAGATGGACCTTATGTTTAGACTTACTTTGCATTAGTGGCTGAATAAATCCATTCACATTGTTTTAGCGGAGAACATTGCATGCGTCTGCAAAGTCCCTTAGAGAGAGTCAACATTTTCGATTTTCCCATGAATATAACATTTTATGCAGCATGCATCCTAATCATAGTGAAAACATACATGCAGCGTATTTAGGCGTTAAAAATAAGTTGAAAATACTCTCATAATCGTTAATCCAATCGCTATTAATTACAATAATAAAAACAAAGTGAATTACTGGCTAAAAATTCTGTTCGAAGGCCGCAATAGCGTGCATTTAATTAATTTTGATAAAATGAAACCTAAACACAGATAGATCGAGTGAAGTCGTACTGTGACGCCAATGCTGATGCAGGGAAATCTCCAAGGACACTGAATTAACGCGCCTAACTCAATGGGTCTGTTTTCTCCAACGGAATACTCATATGGGATCTTAACTGTGTCATGGAAATGGAATTATTTTAATACCAAGATTTTGAATTAACCGCCATAAACCAGTATCTATACCAGAAATCTCAGTCATTACAGTAACATTAGAAGAAGTCAGACGATCTTAAAAAACTTCAACATTCAAGAGTGCGGCTTAATGTGGCTCAATTCAAATTGTTTGTCGTTAAAGATTCTACTCTATACAAAGAACCAAGATTAAAAACTTTTCGTCCCTTAATTACAGCTGGTATCAAGTTTTATTTTTACACTTTTATAACTCTAGATTAGAGGGCGTTAAATATACCTCTAATTGGCAGGAGTTTCGAAGATATGGCCACTGATGGCGAACGATTCAGCTAGCATTATCGAAGCAAGCTATGCTCCTGCCATTTCTATGTACAGGCGAGCAGACTGCGAGAGAGAGACGAAGGAAATTTGGTAAAACGGGGAAAATATCAACGTGACGGTTCTCTCAACTTGAATCAGGGAGATTATTATCTCCATTTTTATCATTACAAAAATTGTCCCTGGTTCAGAGAAACTATCTCTCTATGACTCACCGCGGTGTTTCGATATCAGGGACCTGGAGGAAGTTGCTGCTCTTCGGCTTGCTCTGCTGTGGACTATGGAGGGTCGGGACGGCTCGTGCCAGCAATTCGGCCACAGGCACCTGTGGTGATCCAAAACCCGTGGAGATACCGTACAACATTTCCTGGAACACCCTGGCGGGGGAGAGGAAGAGGAAAGCATCAGAGAGGACGGGTCACTGTCAGCAATCAAATGGAAAGAATGTTGGGAGTGTCGTGACACCACGATCTGTACGCTCGACTTTTATATATTTCCGCCTGATGCTCATTTGAATTAGAAATTTATCCTTATTTACGTGGACAGCGCTAATTTAAAAGTGTATTTGAGCCCACAAAAAGCATTATTTGAGTAGTTATAAGATGAAATGACGGTAATTTATAATAATTAACGCTTAACTGCGGGCCGTTTAGTGCTTGAAAATGTACATAATTAATTTAATTTCGCGGGAACGAAGAAGAATATACTTTAAAGAGATCATTAAAATGAAAGGAAATTCAAAATTGACGAAAAACCCTTAAAAGAAAAATAAAAAGACAATTCTTTGAATTAGGACCATCTTTCCCGACTTTTTATTTTTAAGTTGGAATCCGTGTTTGAATACTGGCTCTCGATATAATCATCTCGATTATCAACCGATACGTCACACCAGCACTGATAGAGTGGATGCACTCATAATAAGAAATTTAAAATTATATCTATTCTGGGATTAAATTCATACTATTATTATACATTTTTTCATTTACTATTTTCGCCTTTTCCCCTTAAAGTTGATAAATATTTTGGTTGAGGAAAAGAAAAACTCTCAAAAGTATAAATTAATTATTTAATACTTGGAAGTTAAAAAATAATAATATGGCATTAGTTGGGAGAAGAACAAACTTGTCAAGCAAAAATCAACAAGATTGAAAGGAAGTGAGAATATGACAAAAATTATGCAAAAAGTAGTTTTGCGCAATAGTTATGTTTTTAAAATCGATTACCTGCCCCAATTGAAGCTGATTTCTTATTCTTGCAGAGAGCTAAAGAGCAACCATAATATATCTTCATTTGGTAATAAGAAAATAGTAAAGATATCGAAGACTTTGGGGCAAAAATAGTTTTTTTAGCCAGATTCTCCTAAAAATTCATTTATTGATTTAATCTACATTGGAGAACAATTCAACGCGACAGGTAATCTTCAACCAATATGAGCCCTTTAAAATAAAATGAAAGCTTTGCATTTTTTTTGCTAGCTAGCTATACCTGCTTATTTTGCACCGTGAAGAAATCAATATTAAGATTAGAGTACTTTCAAATCGATTACAATTATTCCTGTTATAGTTATTAATTTTTACAATAAATCTTCAATCTGGCAATAAATCAAGTATACAGGGTGCGTTCCGAATGTAATGCAATTAAATTTCCCGCGCCGCTCCTATTGGTCGGAGTGGGATCGAATCACTTGGAGTTGGTGAAGAGAACGCTACGGGCTCGTAATATTTGCTGCAAAACTGGTCTCAGTTCTCATTAAGCTGTGGAAGTGGTAGGAATTCAGGTATCCTATAACTTAGCGCGCCGATTGTGTCACGAAAAAAATGGAATCGACCATCAAGTAACGTTACGCAATTATGTTTTGTGCTAAACTGAAAGAACCTCTAGTTCAGACTAAAAAATGATTCGTGAGGCTCCCGGTGATTCTGCTCTTTCCTACTTACAAGTTTCGAGGTGGGTTTAGACCTCAAAGGAGGCCCGGGGAGAGGTTCACAACGAAAAACGCTCTGGACGTCTGTCAACCAGCAAAACCGACAACAAAGTGTCTCGTTCGACAATTGTTGAACTCTGACCGTCGATTGAGTATCAAGATGGTTGCCAATGAACTGTACTTATCGTCTCCTGTTGCGTTTCACGTTGTTAATGAGTATTTAGCGATGAGGAAAGTGTGCGCCAAGCTCGTGCCCAAGGTGTTGTCAGACGACCAAAAAAAACCCATCGAGAGGAAATTTCAAGTGAACTTTTGCAACGCATTCAAAATTAACCTGATTATTTGGACAACGTAATCACTAATGATGAAACCTAGGTATTTGAACAGGACTCAGAAAAAATCCCCCAAGCTCCGAGTGCCACACAAACCAGTGGTCCAAGCCCAAAAAGACAAGAATGAGCAAATCAAGAGTGGAAACAATGCTCATCGTCTTTTTCGATAGTAACGGTGTGGTCCATTAGGAGTTTGTTCCTCAGGGACAGGCAGTTAACGCTGCCTACTACGGGGATGTGTTGGAAAGACTCCGAAAAAGGGTCATCAGGACCAGAAGGGACATCTCCACTATTTGGCAACTCCATCACGACAACGCGCTACAAGCCCGCGAGTTCCTGGCCAAACACCAGGTTCCAACGCTGCCCAACCCCCCTATAGCCCTGACGCCGCCCCAGCAGACTTCATTTTGTTCCCTAGGATTAAGGCAGACCTGAAAGGAACCCGTTTCTCGCCCATAGAAGAGATCCAATCAGCCGTGAAGAAGACCTTCCGAGAGGTCCCAGAAGACGCCTCCCAGGGCGCGTACCGGTCATGGTAGAGTCGCTGGAAAAAATGTGTAGAGGCCCATGGATAATACTTTGAAGAATTTTAAGTGTTTGTGCAAATCTGTTCAATAACTTACTTAAACAATAATTGCATCACCTTCGGAACATACCCTGGATATGAAATGTGGTTATAGAAACAAACTGAAGAAATGTACCACATTAAATATAGGAAATGTTTCAGTACCACGTGGTGTATTGAGCCCTACGATCCAGCCCAAGTAACCTCACGAGATGGAAGATGATAATATGGTAGTAAATGACGAGGGATATGAAAGTAAGCCTAACATGCTAGCCAGAGAATCTTACATAGGATGATAAGGAGGACATTTATCTAATATAACTTCTGAAGCCTTCATGCCTCATCATTTATATTACCATACATTAATAACGTAAGACGTACACATTGCATAAGTTCGTCATTGTTAAAATGGAATCAAATATTAAAATATGTAAAATTCTTCAACAAAAGCCTATTAATACCGTCAGCAAGGCTAAAATGGGATACTTGCCAAAATGCATTCTATTTTTCTGTCTGACTGGTGACTCTGCAATTGCACTGCTTTCTTTATTGACGAGATTTCCTTTCCTCAAACTCCTTGCATGGATTTATTTTTTGTAATATATTTTTAGCTCTACTAAGAATTATTGTATGCAGGGCAACCACTTTTTCAACCATTTTTGACTCTCCAAACTCTTGACAATATTAATTAAATAAGAGTCTAAAACTGTCATTGTTCATGCTTATTTAACTCCATTCTTGAATAAAACTGGGCCCTGTCTCAAACTGAATAATCTTTTCTAAAGAAGAAATGAGTTTTGCTAAATTTTGTATTAGAAACCAGCAGTATAGAGCTGGGAATCCAGTTGAATCGTTTGAGTGTGTGGTTGCATTCCTGATTGCTTGCCTTTTTGAAGTAAATGGCTTTCTATAAATTATGGATTTGAGGATACACACCTGCTTCTGACACCCAGAATTGCCCTCACCCCGATGAACTTGACCTTCTGCTTGCTTTGACCCACCATGAAGCACACGTCAAAAAGGGCGGCGTTGTTGTTGGCGTCGGCACCCCCGAGCGACGCTGGGACGTTGAGGAAGACGCGGGTGAAGTCCTTGGCCAGCTGGTCGTAGTCCTCGAACTGATCGCGGACGGAATCGAGGAGTGGGCTCGAGGGCCGCATGTGACCAATGGGACGCCACGATCCACGCCTGTCGGTAGACATTGCATAAATTTGCATATTAATATTGCACTATGCCCGTCGAAATTTGTGATTATCAATTTTTCTCCCACATTGCATATTCACAACCTAAGGTGGCATCATTTTACATCAAACCAGGAAGGAGCAAGTCAAAATGCATCAGTTATACATAAACTATGGTATATGCATCGGCAGAATGGAAGTCATAGGAAGCAAGACTTCACTTGGAAAGCTAGCGAATTTGTCTACAGATCCAAAAAACCGTTAGTTTCGATTGTCCATGAGAAATATAACTAATAATCTTCCAAACGCAGTGATTATGCTAAAAAATAATCATTAGTGAAGGAATCCCCACCCTTTGGTATTCTCAAAAAGTATTGAATTTTACTCGTGAATACAATTAGCGCAATGGAAAAATGATTTTTAGCAAAGAGGCATTTCCTGCAAATAATCTTGTCCTCAGAGCGTTTCCTCAGAAGGTTAAAGTTTTAAAAAGGAACAAGTTATCTTTGAGCACCTCCAACTATATCGAGAAGGCATGAAGGTCCGATGTGAAAGAAGCTTCCAACTGAATGCCACGTGAAATTCATATCAACTGAGAAATTCAAGACGCATCTGGTCGTAAATATTTACGTGAAACACATTGACGTTCAGAAGTTTAAAATTCAAGCTAGTCATCAGATTGAGGGAGCAGTAAATTTGTAAACATTTATTCAAAACAATCAAACCGAAAATCGACTCCATATTTTGTACATTGATTATTCCACTGATAAGAACTAGCATATAAAAATAGTGAACAGACTCATAACGCAAACTATAGAGAACTTTAAAATAACAGTTTGACACCCCGAGATGGGCAGCATTTCTCTCGTTTTATGATTTCAATGAAAGTTATTGTTATGAAGATAAAGAAACTAGGCGAGGTTTTTTATTTGAGCCCAGGGACTGTTGTTATCTGACCAAACCACCTAAAGGGATGGGAAATGACATCCTTTGGTATTTACATTTATTGGTATTGATATTGGTATTACATCCTTTGGTATTTATTTACATTGATATTGACATTTATCTAGTTCAGGACCTAATTACAGCACAAAACTAACACTAAATAGGTATTATTTTTATAACCCCCGGTATATTTTGTCATTTGAGGTAATTTATAGGAAGCTACTGCGATGGAAAAACAAAATAAGAAAGAATAAATTATAAAGAGGAACCAAAAATCGCAAAGCAAATAAATTCCGATGCGGAAGTGTGGAGGAGGTAGTAATAGCAATAGCCTGGGCATCAATTGACACGAAAAAGGTTTTTTACGCTGGGCTGGGCTGCTAATATACTTTCCGAAACATATCTAACACAATAAAAATACCTGTGAATAAGGTCTTTTGCAAGTTCCATGCTCACCTGTACGGTTTTGGTATTTGACCTGTTTCTGCGTGGTTCTGCAGGTTCGCCACGATGTCTTCGAGCATCTGGCTCCTGGTCCTTTCCTGCATGCGGGCGAATTTGGGCGCAGAATACGAAGCCCGCTCGCCGTTCACCACCTTAGTCAACAGCCACTCTCGGAACATGGGGCCCTTGTCAAAGACTGACTGCTCCCAGAGGTAGGGCTTGTATGCTCCCACTTCGTCTCTCGTCACGACCGACACCTGTTGACGAGCGATGGGGTGAGGGTGGTGGTAACAGAGGGGAGCTCCTGAAGGGGGTTTAACGGTCGACCAATTGGCATAATTTTGAATAAACACCAAGCCACACAAGGGAACTACTACCTAATAAGTGCTAACATTTCATGACGAGACGACCCTTAACTTAGTTGATAATCAGCGTCATCAATTTAATCCAAAGAAAATATTTATCTAGTTAAAATTTATATTAAAGGGTGTGGGTAAAGAACACTCAAAGCTAATTTTTTGTGAGCTTCCCCATAAAAATTACAATTTAACACATATTTGGGGACGATATAATAAGAGATAAACTTTTAGGCTAATGGAAAGAACCGATAATTATTTTGCAAATAATTTTACAAGGCTTTAGGAATTTGAGTCATAGTATGCAACAGAATCAAAGGTTAACCGCATTTTAATGCAATCTAATGTGGTTTAAAAGAATAACGTTAAATTGTCAATTACCTATCATTTAAGTTTCATTTAAATAAACATTTAAACATTATATCGTTTTAAAATCAATAGATATAGGTAAGTCTCTGTTGGTGACAGAATCTAGGGAGAAAACTCACTTGAATACCAGTACTGTGTGTCTAGCAATATATATTTCAGTTTTTACAACCTTTAACTTTATTCGTTTGGAAATATTACAGGTTTGAGTAATGATACAGCGTTTCGTTTAATGAGATTTATGCAGGACCATATTTTAAACTAAACACTATTCATTCCGCGAATTTTGAAAATTTGTTCTTCAGTTTAGTTAGGGAGGAAATACGAGAAAAAGTCACAGAAAGGCCTTTTATTGGAGGTCCTCCTCTCGGAGAGCTACCCGAGCAGGTCTGAGGTATGTATTATTATTATTAAAAATACACATGTGCTGATAGACATTGTCAGGTGGCACACAAGTCCCAAATAATCGCAAAAGATAATACATAAAACCAGACTTCAAAACAAATCTCTTTAACAAAACAAGTGGATCCCCATCCCATTTACAACCATCAATCAGCAAGAAAAAAAGATAAATAAAAAGAAAATTAAGCTATTACAGAAAATACAATACACCACATATCAATCAAATTACTACATATATGCCTTACATCTATTCTTAAAAGTATACACTCTGTTAGGAAAGGGTTCGAATATTTTTGCAGGTAAGGTGTTCCACTCAACAATTGCTCTATTTAGAAAAGAATTTTTTTTTATTTGTTCTCTGTGCCCGGCATTTTACCTTAAATTTGTGATCACTTCTGCCTATAAAATTTGGGTTCCCCGCCTCTTTCCTAAGATCAGTCCAAGCTTTCTCCCCCTTCAGAATTCGGAACATTCCACAAAGTCTGCTTACTTTCCTTCTAGTTTCTAGAGGTTCCCAGCCTAGCGTTTCTAGCATGTCAGACACACTCTCCATCCTCCTATGCTTCCCCAGTACATATCGGGCAGCCTTTCTTTGCACCTTTTCCAGTTTTTTAATATGACCTTCTTCATGAGGGTCCCATACAAGAGAAGCGTACTCTAAAATTGGTCTTACTAGGGTCTGATAAGCCTTCTCCTTGGTTGCTCTAACGCTCCCTTTGAGGTTTCTCATCACCCAATGAAGAGTTTTGAAAGCTTTCTTATAGATGTACTCCACATTTAGCCCCCACCCTAAGTCCTTAGTTAAATATACACCTAAGTATTTGCAAGTATCACTTCTAGGAATGACATTTTCTGAGAATTTATATTCCCTATTGTTTCCATTTACCTTATTGCTAAAAGTGATGGATTTGCATTTGCTAACATTAATATCCATCCCATTTTTTGTCACCCAATCTGCCATTTTATTAATGTCCCTTTGAAGTTTGGCACGGTCTCTGTCATTTTCGACTTTCCTGTAGATAATACAGTCGTCTGCAAAAAGTCTTATCTGAGAATTAATATTTATTGGGAGATCATTTATATATATTAAAAACAAGAGCGGGCCAAGTACGCTTCCTTGTGGGACTCCCAATGTTACCCTTGTTTTTTCAGAATACACTTCTTCTAATTTGACCCTTTGTGTTCGACCTTCCATGAAATTTCTGACCCAAGAGATTACTCTTCCATCTGTGTGTAGTGGCAATTGGCCCATCTTAAGCATTAGGCGATCGTGGTCAACTTTGTCAAAGGCTTTGGACAGGTCGACTATTATAGCATCCACTTCTATTCCCGCATCCATAGAGTCGAACATTTCTTGGCAGAACCCTAATAACTGAGTTTCGCAAGAGTGCCCTTTTATAAAACCGTATTGGCGACTATACAACCAATTCTCACTCTCCCACAAGTCCCAGAGATAATCAGCCATTATCTTTTCTAATAGCTTGCATACAACTGATGTCAAGCTTACCGGTCTATAATTATCTACTAGTGCCTTATCTCCTCCTTTGAAAATTGACGTAACATATGCCTCCTTCCAAGCATTTGGCAGGGCATTATTGTTTAAGGTAACATTGAATAAATGATTTATATAATTTGAAACTACACTACCACCCAATTTAAGCAAGTCAATTGAGATACCATCCGGCCCTTTTGATTTATTTGCCCTCATTTTCATAATTTTTTTAAAAAATTTATGCTCTCGTCGTTTTAATACTTTTGGTATTTAATATTTTTTCGCCTCCTTGTTGACTCAGAGATGTATCTACAGGATCCTTTTTATTTACTATAACCTTAAATACACTTGCATACCAATTATTAAACGCATTAGCCTTTTCCTTATCATCAACGATTAGTGTTCCATCCTCTTTTCTTAAAGCTGTTATGTTTTCCCTGTTGTCTTTCCTCCTCCGGAGGTACTTGTAAAATTTATTTCCATTATCTATCCCGATTATTTTCTGTAGAAAACTATCTTTGGCTATTTTCTTTTCTCTATTCAATTCACGAACTAATTTTTTGTAAATTATGAGCCATTCCGAGCTCTCGTTCCGTTTTTTGTGAATCACTCTCAGTTTTTTCTTCAAGGATCTAATTTTGCGGTTGTAGAACTCTGGATCAGTATTTTCTTTAAGAATTTTTTTCGGGACAAATTTATTTAATCCCTCCTCCATTATCCCCTTAAATGTTTTCCAGATTTCTTCTACATTCTGCCCACTACTTACCCATTGCAAACACTTTTCCCTTAAAAAGGTCTGGAACCCTTCCCTATTACCACGTTTATATTGCCAAACTATCTTTTTGTTTACTAGCCCCTTATACTGAGCCCTCTCACAGTTTAGATACATACGCACAGCTGAATGGTCACTTATCCCCGGAAGGACATCGACTTCCCCTACCCACTTTTTCGGTCTCACAAGTATGACGTCGAGGATGTTTCCACCATCTGTACAAAACCCTCCTCGTTTATAAGAAGACTAACGATTTCTTGGGCCTTCCCACCCCCCACCGTGACCTCGTCTGCCGACCATTGAATATGCAGTGGCTAGCTCACGCACTACTCAGCATAGGGTTTTTGTTCGTTGGAAGATTCTCCAATATAGGTGGAATATTGTATGAGATAAATTGATACAACAGTTAATGAAGAGTGAAAATACCCATTTTAGCTAAAGGAGGTTGTATGATTTGTCTTTACGCAAAGATATCTACATACGTCCTTAATCCATAAAATTATGCCACAGTACACTCGACAGTGAAAACATAAATTGTTGTGCATGTAAAATATTTTGATGAATTCACCCAGTTACTAGGAGAATAACGAAAATCGGAGTATGGAATTATTCTCAAGTTTCGTGTAGTTTAGCTTTCACCTGGCAAACGAAGGAGCAAGTATACTCAAGAAGTTAACCAAAGATGGAATACAAAACTGCGCTTCTAAACTCCCTAAAAAATTCTTTTGGGCAATATTTAAAAGAAAGAAAGTGTTCTTATTTTTGTTATATATATTCTTGCATCGGGAAATGTATATTTATTAATGACAACTTGAGTAAATTATGCCTTGCCTCGCAACTTGAAAGTATGCTAAACTAGCAAGAGCTAAGTAACTTGAAAAAAATTATGATACATATGGATGACGCGATTTCTATTTATGCCTGGAAGAGATGCTTTTAACGGTCCCAAAACACGCGTGCATTCGATTTTAAGGAAGTACATTTATATATTCTATTGTTTCAGGCTTCACTTCGTGGAAGAATTTAATATCCATACTAAATAGAAAGATTTGTACTTTTCCACAGATTTCCACAAATCTGTGGAAAAGTACAAGTCTTTCTATTTAACATGGAAAGTACATTTATATTGAATCATATTCGAATATAAATTTTCTTCGCCAATCCCAACATGCATCTAATGAGTTCCCAGCCCCAGGGAAAGTGTGCATGCATAATTTTGTCGCAGTTACGGAATTTGATGAATTTTTCTGTGTCTTTGGCACAAATAAACTGCATGGGATCAAGATCTGCTAATGTAAGAAGAGAAACTTAAAACGGTGACGGTCATCTGGCCATAGGGATATGATATTTCTCAAATGCAGCGATATTAAAACGTAGTTTTCACTGCTTTTACTCAGGCAACGAGTGAAATTCGAGTACACTATAAGAGTATTTAGTGAAAATATTTGATAAATATTCAAAAATCACATTGTTTTAATAATGTTAAATTATTAATAATATTAATACTAATGATACATACTATTAAATCTAATTTTGCCTTCTACAAGTATATTTTTGCATGATGGCGCCAATTTCAATAGTACATTTTCCAATTTAATGAAAAATCCCGAATTTGATGGATAATACACCACGAGAAAGAAAATTTTATTCTCTTGCAGATATATTTGCGAGATAAGATACTAAAACCGTGAGCTTTTTCCCAGGGAAATACATATAACCCAATAAAGTGGTATCTAAGAATGACGGGAAACGATAAAATTCTCACTGAGGTTAATAAGGATGGTGCGGAGGCTTATCTACATCTACTTGATACCCCGCAAGCCGCCGCAAGGGCGTGTGGCGGGGGGTGTTAGGAAACCACCCGTAATTTAGGCACTGACTTTCTACCCCGAAAGTTCAGGTTTGAATTCCGGAGATCTGATTTCAATTGGTTATCCCGATCACTTAAGGTGCTCAGTGAAGATCAGTTTAAATGAGTCCAGAAAATTCCAGTGAGCCGGCTGGTAGAGCGGAGAGGGCGTAGGAGAGGAGTGTGGGAAATAGATGGAAAGCAGAGGGATGCAGCACAGTTCGTCAGGTGGGGTACCTATCGTTAAGAGTAAGCTAACGTCGATGCAGGGTTTCTCTCCACCTTCCTCCATTCCCTGAACATCCTACCTCTACGATATTACCTTGCGCGAAAACTCGAATTTTGGTCGACTCCCCTAATAGCTAATAATTTAATTCGCAGTGGGTATGAAATGATAGAATAGCCAATCTTCGGGTTGCAAGGCCATTGAATGAATGAAGTAATTCTTCAAAACTTATGATTAAATTAGTTAGCAACTTTCTAAGAACATTATGAATTCAAAATATAAACTCAAATTTTAAGTAAAGCAAATCATGCGTTTAGAAGTATTGAGAACAGTTAAAAAAATAATATCTGAGAAATTAAAATTTGAAATAATGCATTTAAACTTTTGAGCATTTTACAAAAAAGTAATTTACTTTTCATACCGACTATAAGGTAGCGATTAAATAATTAAATTAATTGACTGCTATCCATTAGTCCTGATTGGGTTTGATGTCTGCATCTGTATAATTTAATATTGTGTGTGTTTATCTGATTGACTTTATATAATAAATAATCTGATTGACTTTATATAATAACTAATATGATTGACTTTATATAATAACAGGTGAACAGTCTTAAGATAGCAGGGGTGGGAAGAAAATGGTGTCCGGCTGGTGTACGGGATGGCAGTGGGGACAGGAAGAGGAGGCGTCAGCAAGGAGGGGGAGAGACAAAGAGGGACGTGTTGACTGTATAGGACTTGAGGAGGGGAAAACATCCTTCTCGTTTGAGGATACCATTGGGGTTTCAAGGTTTTCGATTGTGAGGGCGGGAGAGAGAGAGAGAAGGTTGGGACGGTAAGAGAGAGATAGGAGGAGGAGAGGCATGCGGTGTAAGTGGTGCACGGGGCTGTTGTGGGGTGCTCGAAGTGGGAAGGGGATTGAGAGCGTTAGCGAGGAAGTGAGCTTCGTTGAATACACGATTTGTTTGAGAAAGAAAGGAAGAATGGATACAAATGCTAGACGTTTTATTGGTGCGTATGAAACTGTATGGGATACGGAATCAGTAAAAACATTATTTTTAAGAAAGTTCATTTTTTCATACATCACCGACGAAGGGAAAGTTTTGACGGTGAAGATTTAAAATCCCTTTGAAAGGGATTTTTAAAGCTCACATCTCCCGTTTTACAATAATACTGCTTTGAATGAATTCAATGGTGGATCAAAAATTATGCCGCATATTTAAAAATATTTTGGCATTCTTAAAATTACCTTGTAATTTAATAGAATAAATTCACAAAAATTATGGGACTCAGTGGATGGCAGGTGTACCGACATTTTATCTCACATACCTACCGATACTCGATAGGAATCATAGGGATAGGGAGAATATTGATACTTAAGCCGTGCATTTCTCGTTTTAACAAAATTGGTTTTCCGATGTTCCTATAATTCTAGGCCATTGGTAATCAAGTTGCCATCGTATTCTAAAATCGACGGGAACTATTGGATTTTCTGTATAATATGCCAATACTTGATGCATAAGATGAATGATTCACCATAGGTATTGATACTTTTGGTAATCCGTCTGCAATCGCCTCTAATCCGTGAGGGTAAAAGAAAAGGCAAGAGGGTATTGATTGACTGATGTAGTTTGGAATTCATGAGCGTGAAGACGGGCATTGACACCGAATCAATGGGGAATAGGCTAAAAAAGGCCCAGTTGAGAGAAGAGGGGAGATTAAAGTGTGCCTCGGAGGTTGATAGGGTTATTAAGGGATCTGTTTGAATGATGATTGGCGGTATGCCACCGAGAAAAGGGACGGATTTCAGAGAGGAAGAAATAAAAAAAATCAAATAATATTTCTTGTTTAGGGTTGACTCTAAGGGGCAAGCGTTCATTCGTGAAAATAATCATTCCCAATCTCTTTTCTTCTTTACTTTTACATTTTTTTCATTTGACGCACACGGATTTTCCAGGTGACGGAAGCGGTGAATGGGATTGACGGAAAGGGGTTGCCTAGTGGTGGGATGAGGGAAGAAGAGATAGCCGGGGTTAAACCGAGAACATACCACCATCGTGCCAGCGACGGAAGTGCTTCGACGTCGAGATGTCGGCAGCATCGTAAATCCACGCGGGTGGGATAATGTGGGAATCAATAGTGCCATGCAATCAAATAGGGTACAAGAGAGACTGCGATGGTTCAAATGGGAAGGTAATTAAAACCATCTACACGCCTGCGTACATTAATTATCGTAGAAGAAAACAATCGAACAGATAACGAATAATTTATACCTCTAACATCTAGCTCAATTTTCATATTCATGCTCTAAATGTATTAATGAAATCAATAATAAAAGTCTCTAGCATTAATATTTGCGCAAACTGCAATTAAATAGCCCTTACAAAAATTGACCTCTCTACACATATTTCATAATTTGCATTTGCTTACACATAATTTCCTAATTAAAGTTAGAATATAGATTCATCGTAGGTTAATTCTCAACTTTTGCTTAACGTAATATCATAATTACTCTGCTAAATGATCTTGATTGACTGATTATATAAAATATCGAACGATCTTTAGCGGGTAATTATTCTATATACGGGTAGTAAGGTGATCGCTGATAGTAAATGGCCAATTCGAATTTTGTTCATCAAACACTAGCACTTCGAAGTGCATAACTTGCTGCTAGATCTATTAAAGGAAAACAATCGAATAAAGATAATGAAAAAAATTTAATTGACACAATTTTCATGATGCATAATACACTTATTCTGCACTGTAATTATCTTGAAGGGGTAACATTCTTCAATTTGAAGAGCCAAGTCCTTTCCTTGAAATCAACTTAATTTAGAGGAAACTATGTAGAATGTGGAAACTCCCTTTGGGGACCGTCACAGTTTAACTGGCGAAAGCCTACTTGCATTGGGGTCACCCATGACACAAGGAATACCAGAAGGAAGAGAAGAAAGGTTATCCACGCTACGACTGTTTTTCAGTGAGATTAATCTAAAGGCATCTAACCCCAGTAAGACAGGCACCATGTCCTTTTAAAAGGAGAAGTAAGTAACATTAAAAATAATTGTCGATGGAGGCAAAGTTAGCATTATTGAACGGCAAGGTTTCATAATAAGAAAATAATACATAAATCAGGGATTACTTTCATAATGATGGAGACGATTTTTTAGCAGATTTTTTTCCGCGAATGACCAAAAGACGAATGAAGAGCCCACATTATAAAGACTTTTCTATTCATTCGTAAGACCACGTGGCATAAAAATTATGATTCTCGCCAGCAAAAGACTTAAATGACGTCCGAATTATATTAATCAATTTGTGAATACTTTAAATATTATTCTTTCTGCCCAAACGTGGAAATCGCCGCAGTGAAAAACTGCAAGTCGTGTAACGAGTGCTTGCTGTTGGAGCAGGATGTAAGCCGAGATGGAAGGGAAAGTTGGGGGATGGGGGGTTGAGTTGGTGAGGGGGGAAAAAGGGATAGTGTATATGTGTGAGTGTGTCTGCGTGAGAAAGAGGGAGATGGTGTGATATAGAGTGGGCGGTGGGGCAGTGGGCGATTTGAAAGGCGCAAATCGGGCGAATATCACGTCGACGCACATCAGAGCCGGGTTTTTGTTTGCTATCTTCCCCACAAGTGGTGATCCCCCATTGGCCCTTTTGTGAGTCGCACTGTTTGGTTTAGGTTTTCCTCTCCGTGTTTTCATGCCTGAGGATTGATTTCTTTTTTTTCAAATGTGAGCAATTCCTTTCGGAAGTGACGATGATAACAGATGAGCTTTTTTCAAAAGCAATATCCCAAGGTTGCAATTAAAGCGGATGGAATTTCGATGACGGAAATTTTAGGAGAAATATCATATAAATTTCAGATATACATGTGAATTCCCTTAAAAATCGCGGAAAAGATGTGAATATCTCTCGATTTAACTCTTAGGAAACAATCACTTTTCAAGGAATAGCCTCCAAATTGTTAGATTTACTTGTTAATTAGCCCATAAGCTAACCAATTGTATTATAAGTCGCTGGACTTAAATATAAAATTTATTTATTCCTGTGAAGCTCTTTGAAATTTTTTTCCTCATGAGTTTGACTTAAGAGCTTGAATCACCAGGGCACCATTGATTTTCTCGACGTTTCAAAATAGGTTTGCGGAGGACGAGATAGAATAAAAAATTCGAAGAGGCCAATTTTCATTAGGAACGAAGTAGAGGTTTACTATGAAGTAATTATATGCTACCCGAAACGTGATTTTCAAAGTAATGACGCGTAAAATCATTTAATAAACTCTTTAGGCACAAGAGAAATGCAAAATTTCAAATCAAATTACGATGACTCATTTTAACATTTTAAAGAAGTGGGCATCATTATCATGAATGATTTTAATAGTAAACGTATAAGTAGTGTAAGAGTATGGAAAACTATTTGAGTTCCCGAATGTGGTCATAATAATAAATTATTCACAATTCTTCCTTCTATTTCCGCCCTTATTGTCTGGTAACGCATAATGTCCTACGATTTGTCCTATGAAATACTGTAGCGTATAATATCTGCATTCAGCTCATAAAACTTGTACCTAATATCACCCAATGGAGTAGGAGAAAAATAATCCTTAATGCTAATGGCCGGAAAAGTTGCTAAGAACCTGAATTTGTTAAGATTGCCGCACAATCCTTGTTTTTTGACTTAACTTTGACTCCACCAGAAAATTAGAAAGGAGTTTATGGAATAAACTATTAACAATGATTTAACCAAAGATGACAAAGGAGCATTGTGTAGAATGGAGTAAATGTGAACTGCCAAAATAAAATGGAAAATCTATAGAATTTAAATACGAAAACATATCTTAGGAGAATTGGATAACGACAAGAAGAAAGGGCAGTAGGGAAAGCTATCATATAAGGCCATAAGGATTGGAACAGTGCGTTTCATGGCACATGATTGCTTGCCCTCCAGTCCTTTCCTCTTTAGTTGTTTACTTCTCCTTTAATGGGCGAAACAGCTCCCTAATAACACCTCCTGGCATAAGAACGACACTTGGTTCCATAAACCCCCCACCGAGTGTAAATTACGTTTCCTCGATAGCTCAAGTGATCAGAGCATCGGCAAGTCGAAAGATCCGTGGTTGAAGTCCAGGTCAAGGAAATATATATAAACCATAAACACAGTAATCAACCCGAAGGTCGGTTTGGTAGGTGATGGCAGAGTTCACCCAGTACTAAGCCCGACGGCGTGTGAAATTCACACATCAGGGTAGGGGGGCCAGTTCCTTTCCCTGTGCCGATTATGGTTTCCCAGGAAGATCTGGTACCCGAAAAATCACATAGCTTGGGTGGAGCTGCAAGTGCCCAGAGTGCCTTGCCCGGGACTCAAACCCGGGACCCTCCGATCAATAGTCCAACGCTCTACCCCCTGGACTATATATATATATATATATATATATATATATATATATATATATATATATATATATATATATATATATATATATATATATATATATATATATATATATATATATATATATATATAATGAATATGTATACATATCATCATCATCATCAGTATTTCAAACCTAGGATGGGTTAACTGCAGCCTCTACATTCTCCTCTATTTGAATACAAGGCTGCATACTACCTTGATCAAAAAGTTCCCGGAATAACCACCGTGTGGCGCTCCCATCGTTCCGATTTGAGTTCTGTTTTTTTTGTTAAATTGGTACATCTGTTGTTGATATTCCCTTTAAATCTTAGTGTCATAACTTGACATTTGCAAAAGTTACGGTCGGTTTTCGGTATGTCCATCAGTGCTTCCTGCGATTTTTCCATTACTTCCTCTCGGCTGCTAAAACGCGTTCCCCGTAATGGTTTTTTAACTCGATTGAACAGAAAGAAGTCACAGGGAGCCAAATCAGGTGAATTCGGTGGCTGTTGGATGGTATTTGTTGCATTTTTCGTCAAAAAATTACGAATAATGATAGCACTGTGCGACGGTGCGTTATCATGGTGCAAAATCCACGAGTTTTCTGCCCACATTTCTGGTATCTTTCGGCGAATTGCTTCACGCAAACGTCTCATAACGCCCAAATAATACTCTTTGTTTACTGTCTGGCCTTCTGGCAAAAATTCATGATGCACTACACCGTTGTAATCCATGAAAACCGTCAGCATTGCCTTCTTTTTTGACTGAAAACGACGTGGTTTTTTTGGTCTCGGCTCATTTGGTGAACGCCATTCACTTGCCTGATGTCTGGATTGCGTGTCGTACTCATAAACCCACGTCTCGTCTCCAGTAATGATCCTTTTGATGAATGTGGGATCGGATTCAGCCTCGCAAATCATGTCTTTTGCGACGTCAACACGGTCTCTTTTTTGCATGAAATTGAGGTCTTTTGGCATGCTACACGACGGAAACCCAAATCATTAACCACAATGTCTTGGGCGGATCCATAGGCAATGTTCAAGTCCTCCGCTATTTCTCTGATGGTTAATTTGCGGTTATTGACCAACATTTCTTTTACTTTATCAATTTTTTCACCGACTTTCGATGTCGATGGTCTGCCACTGCGTTCATCATCTTCGATTGACTCACGACCACTTCTGAACCGCTCGTGCCACTGGTAAACGACCGTTTTTTTTAGAGAATCGTTGCCGAAACACATTTCCAACGTCCGTGCGCCACTAAATCCGTTTTTTACGCAAAATTTAATACAAGTTCGTTGTTGCAAATTTAAATCCATTTCTCCAATTGTAAAAAATCGCCAACACACACAGAGATAGATGTACTCTTGGCTACGTAACTTTTGCAAATGTCAAGTTATGACACTAAGATTTAAAGGGAATATCAACAACAGATGTACCAATTTAACAAAAAAAAACAGAACTCAAATCGGAACGATGGGAGCGCCACACGGTGGTTATTCCGGGAACTTTTTGATCAAGGTAGTATTCTAGGGATAATAATGTGGTGTTGTGGTAATGTTTCCCGTTGCTTTCCATATCGAAGTACTGCGGCCGATACCGTGAACTTCACTCTCGCCCACAGCTGTGGCAGCTGATGCCGGGCCGACCCACTCGGTCTGCGCCACAAGTGCCTAATGGTGAAACTGCTGCCTTTCACCATGGGTTCAGGGTAGCTTTTTAGTAGGAGTCTATTTTTCTTGTTGTCTTGTTCCGAAATACCATTGTGCTTTTCCTGCTAATGTGTGGTTGCCTCGTTCCGGAAAAACATTAACAAACTTGATCTAAGCTGAAAAAGTTTCGCCGGCACGGGTACCCAACCAGCGACCACAGGCAGACACGCTATCCCTGTTCCACCCCCGCCCCCAAATATATATAATTATAAATAATATGGCGTATTTACTCGCGTATTCCGTTTTATTATTGTTCTGGAAAAATTATGCCAAGAACAAAAAAATAAATTAAAAGGTAACGGCTTTCTTTTTTTGGCATCAGAAAGTAATTTAATAGATATTCACAAAATTTATTCTGCTCTGCTTAGAATCATACTGCACCGAAATAATGACAGACTATTGAATTACACTGGAAACACATTATTGTACATGAAGGAAGGTTTCTCTGGGCCACGTAAAATATCAAAGATCCGTTACCTTATTAATACGTTAATTGATATAAAGATTTTGCTAAATGAAAATATATGGTATTTTCACATTTTAAAAGTAAAAGCAAAACCAGAGTATATAAAATATTTCTGGCACTCGCAATAATACTTTTACAAAATGAGAAATTTGATTGAGCTTAGTTTAGAGTTTGCAAAATTGACTATCAATCACCGTCACTGCTTTTGGTAACGTTTTATTGTTTAATTTTAATGTTAGTAAACTTTCATTATCCCTGGGTAGCCGATTCATTAATTTATACTTCCGTTATACTTGGCAGTCCATCACCATCAATTGCACTCTTAGGGCGAAAGACATAGTGATGCATTTAATGCATCACTATGATGCTATGATGCATATGATCCATTTAATGCATCATAAATGTAATAATAGTGATGCATATGTAATAAACATATGCATCACTATTACCACACTTAAATATAAAAAAATAATAAAAACTTTTTCATCTATTTTGAAATTGCCAAGTGTGTTCAACTTAGCCCCAAAGCACACTTCAGAAGTTACGCACAACTCATGCTTGGATGGGCTATGCAGGAACGTCGGGCATGAATTTAGATAATCCATATATTTAACATTCTGTTTTACTGCGGAATAAATCAATCAGACTTCTCTATATACCCATGCTGCATTATGACTTTCAATGACATTGGTACGCTCAGACTCAAAAGTTTTTTCTCTTCGCCTTACGCTTTTGCCGAGCTGCTGCTGCGGCCAGGCAGAATGTAACACTCAACTCACCTCGTATCTCGTGGGCTTCCTTCTTATCCTGGGACTAGTCCGAACGAGAATGAACGTGTGAAGGAAGTGGCTCTTGATGCAGGCAGGGGAGAAAGCCGTGTTATCCGCCTCCAGGAACACCACGCAGACGATATCGTTGCCGATATGTCTCTTCCTCTGGAGCTGCGGGAAGTGAGAGAAAGAGAAATAATTCAGGGGTGAATGAATGAAAATCCGCAATCACCGATCCGGAGTAGTGGAGATGACTATGGAGCATGGTCGAATAAAAGTTCTTTTGTGGGGTTTGACCCGAGGAATCCTAGCTCATCCCGTCTGGAACTCGCGCACCGTCTTCCAAACACAATTCTTTAGGCTATATTTGCGGGTTACAGTCCCATAAAACTTTAAATTTTACGAATTATTTTGTCTCTCTTGACAAAACTTGAGCTGCCACTAGATGCAATAATAGCACTTTCAGATTTATATTCTTAATTAGCATCTTAATAAATATACAAACTTACAATCGGTAGCAAAACTTGAAATTTTCAAAATTATAAAATCGTTATACTCAACCCACCGTTCAAATTTTGGCTTATTTCCTTAAAAAAAGGTGATTAATGACAACTTTCTCGACTCGATTATTCACCAAGAGAGAAGAAAAATGAGACCAGATTGGCTTCTATAAATGCTGCAGCAAGGCTCGGCTATGAACTCAGCCGAACGAGTTGGTTCCCTTTACGTTTATTGTAATAATGTTAGCATTATCATAGAACGCTGATATTTAAGTGAAAAACCGACCTTGGGGTAAGCAGAAAACAAAACTCTGGCATCATGAATTTTTTTGAGGCGTTTAGGGTATGGTATGGCCACAAAAGTCGAAGCACCTATGCAACCATTTCAAAAATACTGCATTGAAATAAGTAAAAAGATAACGTAATATCATGGGTATATTCCGAATAAACATAAGCAGAAAGTGAAATATTTTAAAATTTTCAAATACTGTACAATATGAACACGCAATGACTAAAGAATGTGAATATATAATGGTATAAGACCACTATAAGCAGCATTTGATTTAAAAATAGAATCACTTAGGAATCGTGCGTCAGTGACTATTAAAGTACTTTGAAGGAACATATACCTGTAACTTGACCTTTGCTCCTCTCGGCTCTTCATGAATTAAATTTATAATTACGACATAGAAAAGTTGACAAATATCTCCCATCACTCCAAAGCGAAGAAAGATACTTCTTTTTATATATACATCTAGCTCTGCGGTTTGCTATTTTGATTAATTTTGATATGAATGTACTTATGCATCAAATCTAATTATTATTTATTTTCCTTGGTTTATATTTCAGAATGACGCCCTAAAAAGTTACATAAATTCAACCAGCCAATTTAAAAAACGTAGCTCTTTTTCATCTGCATATTAAGAGCAAAACTAAAATTTGATAAATATTGGAATGAGCAATCATTGGAATCTGTAAACCATGCACAAGAGTCTTTAATCTCACTAAAGCCATTCTATCAGACTACTTTGTTTGTTTGTTTGTTTCATGTACCACAAAAATGTAGCTATCAAAATTGAAGTAGATCAGACTCGAAAATATCATTTTCCCTTTACATCTAGCTGAAAATAAATAGACAAGAATTTATTTGTACCACTTTAGAATAAAGTACAACTAATCGTTTTCCATTTGGAATCTATTTAGACATTACTGAGTCTTAAGAAACATTATGTCTGGAATTGAGGGAACTCTTGGCGTAATCTTGATGCATAGCATTTTCGGAATTTTTGTGTAGTAAAAATATATGTCAAAAGCACAATAAATGACGTTTTCTTGGAATCACAACCGTCTGTTTTCTACTATCGATTTTTTCCAGCCGTTAAAAAGAAAATAAAAACATTTGAAGGCATTATCTGTGGTACGTTTCAACTGAGTCGTAGAAAGTTGACGCCATCATAGCTGAGGCTGAATTCAGTTGAGGTGAATCACCATTTCTTTTGACATTACCAATATCCTGCAACGCTACATACCCCTAAACAGCAACCAACGGAGTAAGCATTTGAATTTCAGAGATGTTTAAAACGTTGGAAGGCAAATAGCAGCTAAACAAACGCAGTTAACAGCTAAACAGAAGATTCTTACAGCATTTTTTTTTCAATTTCTTGATATTTCAGCACTTAAAGTTACAAGCAAAATATCCCTCTTACGATAGAGTTGTAGTTTACAAAAAACTAATTAAATCCAAAACGGGAAAATTGTTGGTATTCTCTTTCGTTTGTGCTGAAAAAGTCCGTTTAAATTCAAAGGGGAAATATTTTATAACTAATTTAAAATACATTGAGAAAATTCAGTTATGTTTGCTAATTATATTTTCCTTCGAATAAAATTATTCTGGGAGAAACATAATCATGTAAATACTTTTAACGATTAATACTTAAGCACAAATCAGCAGGAGAAAACGACTGGCTTGATGCTTACAAAAGTTTAATGGCTGAAGGAAATATACTTTTATGGACACTATTATTCACATTACTGTGAAATGGTGTTAAAGCGTTAGCCAACCACTAATTCAATTTATTGACTACAAATATATTACTCATTATTTAATAGTGTACAGTTTCTTTAATAGCGGCCTAAGGCCATATCAAGGTTTTAATATGACAATGCTATGGATACATAGCATTATCATGATTGGTACAAATAGCTGGCCTCACTCCTCTGTCAAGTGGGTAGAATATAACAGCTCTATAATTCCTCAAAGGTCGTACATTACATGCCTAAGGGCATTTGCACGCACTATATCATGCTGATATTGATACACAGGATCCATAAGTTAGACAATGACATGAAGTACTCTTGTAAATCGACATGCGGCACTCTCTAAAAGCGATTGAAATCAGATAGGCGATTCATAAATCATGAATGGGTGCGGCCTAATGTGGATAATCGAGATAATACGCAATGCCCTTCACAACTCCTGCAAGACATACGAGTAGAATCGGGTATTTTTGATTTGTTGTAATATTTTGCTTTATTAAAAAATGTTGTTTGGTGTTGAAAATTTCTCCATTAACGAATCTATTGAATAGATTTCACCCAATAAAAATGATAATGATTAAAATTTAGATGGATTTAAATAATAACAGAAAATTTTTCTTCAAGTTTGATTTGTTCTATAACATCAAATCTCAGATTTCTAAACTATTTTCCTTCCCATATTTGCTCCCTTAAATGCGATAATAAAGCCATATTATCGAGTAAATATTTTTACATTAGCTTTTAAAATAAGTGAAATAGTAAATATTATGTTTTTTTGCCTTTTTTTGAATTATTTTCTTTATGGTTTCAGGCTCAACAAAATACAATTTTGCACATTCGGTCATCATCTATGACTAGAACAAGGCTAACATTTTTCTTATTCTTCTATTAATGTCCAAGGGAGAGAGAAAAAGACTGGTTTTTTGATGGAATGCCCTGAATAACCGAAAGTGTTAGTTCCCGCGTATTTATCTTTCTTCCTGTGTCAAATTTGAAAAAGAAGTGAATTTGGAACACTCAAATAATATAAAACACTCTTCTACCTCCAATTTAAGCTCTTGCATACCACAGATAGAGTTTCTGGAAAAAACGTTATGTTAACAGAGAGATAGAGAAATAGTAGAGAGAACAAGAGTAATTAAAGTTAATAATATTAAAATCTCGTTTCCGATTTTCAAGTTCACTCAACGGAATTGATAAAAGAACCTTTGGGATATGTTTGTGCGTATCACCAATAACACAGATATTTGAACCCTAACTCAATCTACAGGAGCCACTAGCCATGCCCTTGCCATGAGTGAATAACTACAAAAGCTGAACGGTAATGATGACGTATGACCATTTTAATTACGAGTACTTAATGAAAATGTCGTTCTGTTAGAAATTTAAGGGCAAAATAACGAAATACTCTCGCTGCATACATACCTTCTGAGGATCATGCTTTTCATAAGGCAGCTGTGTGGAAACATGGAACATAATTTCAATTCCTCTCCAATTGGTGTAGACAGAGTAGAGTCCAGTGAGGTCGTGCACCGTGTCCAGCCCACCTTTGTACTTATCAAAACCTGCGACGAAAGAGAAATTTTTCTATGTTATAAGAAGACTCATGGTGAGCAAGACTAAAACCGATAAAATGGCAATATATTTGTTACCATAATTGTCCATTATTTAAATATAATTTTTTTGAAAATTTAGTGATGCCAACACAAAATTTCAACAAATTATTCGTAAGGGTACTTGAGTTAAAAAGCAAGTCACAGAAAATACCCCAACTTAAAAAAGTTGGCTACTTTTTAAGTAGGTGTGATTTTGCTCACTCAGGGCAGAGCTACCTTGTGAAAAGAAAATTGACTGAGTCTACGATAAAATGACAGAGAGCAATATGAATGAATAAAATTAGGCTATGTAAATAAAAAGAGACGAGAGAAGAGTAAATTGAGTTCTGGAAATTAAAACTAAGTTATTGTAGTGAATTAAAATTTAAATATATTCAACGGAATTATTTAAGATTAGGACTTAATTCAAAATTAAACAGACGACCCTAAACCTCATTTTATACCTTAGTATTACCTACTGAGAATAATGATTCTCATCTCCATCACTGGTCAAAATTATTGAGAATGATTTCATAATACTCAACTCATGTCTCAAAGAACTCTCACCAATGAATTTACATGAATAAACCTTTCTATGGCATTTCAAACGCATTCTTCCAGGGAATTTAACTGTAGCTTTCCCTTTCATTTTTTCTTAAGCTACCTTCAGCTAGCCATTCTGCCAAATAATATGTTAAATAATCATTTTTCTCTTTCCTTGGATTGAAAAACAAGAAATAAAAATGGGGTCTTTCAAAGAAAATATAGCATGACAATCAATGAAAACATTGTCAACTTTAAAATTATAAAGAAAACTTTTTCTGCTTTTATGTGTTTCTTCAAAGTATTAAAGAAGGTATGCAGCGCCAGAATAGGAGGACAACTATTAAATGATTTGTGATTATTGAAGAGGATCTACAACGCATTAATATTATCAAATGTGAACATCCAAAAATATAATGAAAAATTTACCCATAGATGTTTCTTATTCATTAGTGCAGGTGTCAAAATTTCGTAGCTTTCAGCGGGGTTCGTCGTTTGGAGATTTCACTGCGGGCTCAACATCAAATCATAGAATAACACCTTGCCTTTTCGCAAGAGTGATATTTTTGTCGTTTGGTGACTGAACCTGTTTGGCGCTTTCCGGACAATTTTAGTCATACCATTTTTTTCACTTGGATATCATTATAGAATAGAAAGATGTAGCCAATTCAAATAGTTGAAATGAGAGAATAGTTCGCAGAGTATATATTATACCTACTGTATATCGTGGACGTGATTCCGCAGAGTTTCCTTTCCCGCGTTCCAAACACCCTTGCATTCAATCTTGTGACATTGGCATCGATAAATTGACGATTGACACCCAATCTCATCCACTCATGCATTATTCCTGCTTCATCCACACTTGACTTGATCCATTTTTGGCGCATGCGCTGGGGGTATGACGCGGAGAACTACTATCGCTGCAGAGTGGGAGTGCTAGGTGGAAGGGAGTGAGAGGGGGGTGTAGGAGGATAGTGTCGTAGAGTATGCGAGATGGGAGGTGACGCTGGAGATATAAGGAGAAAAGTGGGAAAAAAGATGTATCCCTCGCTGATAATTCTAGCCGTTGGCTTGAACTGAACGGCCACTAATATTATTACGAAAATCGCTGATATAAGATAACGAATCTCTCGCTAGGCGTGGCTTGCAACCCAGCGCTCAGAAAGTTTTTCAGTCAAAATTATGTTAAACAAGCCAATGCTATTAACTAATAACTGTTTTGAGCAAGTAGCTGAAAAGTGGATTGCTTCAAATTTTTTCTTAGCTTAACTTACCGACACCATGTATACATATATCCATTGTGCGTGAATAAACATTCATTGAGGATAATGGCTAATGACTTATGATAAACGGAAGAGATATAAGCGGATATACAAATGAAATTAAAAATGAAATCTCCTATTGAAGAGTTGAGACACTAATGTCTACAGTGAAAATAAACGAGAAAGCTTGCGTCATGGACCTAAAACAGCGATATATTTAATTTAACTCACATACTGTTCAGTTATTGAAGTTATAGGGAACAGATTACTAGCATAAATTGAAATTGTACAAATAAGAATACTGGGTATAATAGGTGTATTATTTTTCACAAAGAATTACTTAATGCCTTTGTAAGTATATTCCTACTTGTGGATATATTTCATCCAGGATTCGAAACAAATCAGTATTTAACTCGCATTAAACCTAAGAGAAAAGACCTAATGGAGAGTAGTTGTGGGTTGCAGAACAGACGATGATGGAAGTAGAGTGGGAAGAAAAAGAGCGGCTATAGGAGGGAAGCATGGGTAGCTCCATCGAAAAAGGCCCCGGCGAGAACGGTAATCGCTTCTCCCACTCCAATGCCATACCGGTCCTTTTAAAATTTTCATGCAATTCCCGGCGAACCAAGTGATGGTATTGGCCGCCACACAAGCTTCTGCGCGCGCTCATGTTTTTTTTCAAACAAACGGCCCCGTCCCCCCACGATCGCTCACTCCGAGTCATCGCATTAGCCCTGGGGAGGATCCAGACTCATTGCACAGCCTACGGGGCACCGAAATGGAGGCAAGAGCTCCTTTACTGGCTCCTCTCATATTAGAGTCTCCTCCAACATTAAATCAAAGGCTCATCTGTGTTCTTGGGGCTAAAAGCTCAGCCAAATTGAAGAGAATATTAAGAGAAAATTCCTATTATTTAGACTGATTATAGTCAATTGGAAGTTTATTGAACTTTGTAAGTTTATTGAAATGTACACAGCCTGAACTGAATGAGTTCTTAAATATACTTTAATGAGCAGGTTTAATGATACATCGGCAAAAAATACTCGTTTAAACAACCATATCCTCAATTGCTCTGCGGGTAAAAGTCAGATTAATTTTTCTAACAATATTTATCGTCTGACAGTTGTTGAACGAAAAGTTTCATAGTTTTTAAACGCGGATATTCGGTCAATTTTAGTAGGTCTCTTAAATTCTTGTGAAAATTTCTATTGGTTTTGGCATACCACACAAATAACCCCAAATTTCCTAATTTCTTCTGGAACTTTGAAAGTTCTAAATTAACCTTTCTGTTTTTGATAATCTATAAATCATGATATAGTGTAAAAACTAGCTTTAAAGTCACAGAATATTTGATAATACCTAAATATTTTATTATTTGAACTCAATGCTAATTTTTTAAAGTAATTTAAATAATTTCTATGGAATAAAGACAAGCATACCGATCCCTTATCTTCCTCATTCATTTTTGACTCCATTTAGCTAGCGTTCCATCTCACCCTGCAACCTCTCCGCCGGTTCTCTAAGGCTTGAGCAATCACTTCCACAGCACTATCCACTCACTCTTCATCAAGCTCTTCCTTTCAAATATCCTCGCACATTCATTCCTCTATTACTCACCTAATCCATTCATTTCTCTCCTCAACCCTTTATCCTGTCTCACATCTCGTACTTTCCCCTACATCCTCTTCCTAAACACCAAATATCCTCCCCACACTGGAAAGTCAGGCGCAAACGCTATTTTATGTTTGGCCAACTCATTTCTGCTCTTGGCCAAGATTTACCGTCCGAGCTTTATACCCAACGCATTCTACCCCTAGTAAATCGCATAGGGATTACACACGAGATGGGTACGTCCTAACTTCTACCCAGGTGCACGGAAGATATTTCCCGATTAGCGGCTCGGCGGATGCAAGGATAGATCTGGGTGCTGGTTGCAAAGAATTATACATTACTCTATTTTACTTGGAAATACTAATACTTAAGGTTCATTGTGTAATATCGGTAGAGTATTACGGCTACATTATAATACATTGAAAGGGAATATATTTAAAAAAGTAAGATCAGGGGCAGTTCTCCCAGATAGAGGGATACATTAAAAGCATTAGACTCTAATTAATGTTATCCAAGCCAAACATGAAGTGTTTTTTAATACTTGACGCATTATTTTTAGAAAAAAAAATTCGCATCATGATAAGGAAAACAAGCAAAGATATATTAATGAGTGTGGTTTATTTTAATTGCATTTTACATTTATATTTATTTCAACATTTTAAAAGTAAATAAAGAATTAATTGTGCCTGCTATTCTCAATATGAAAATTGCAAATTAAAAACTATACGATACGTAAAGGTGATATATATCCCAGGAGAATAAGGAATAGATAAAGGTCTATGTGAAGTGAAACTCGATTGTGGTAAAAATATGGTATATTTTCATTAAATTAATACCGAGAAAATTTAATCTTAAAATGCATAGGTGTTGTAGTTATACGTATCAGATAACTCATGGGTGGACACGAATGCATCGGATTCCTTCAGCAAGCTACGGTTGGTGAGACTTTTTCTAGATACAGAGATTAGCTGGGAAATATGACAGTGTACTCAACAAATCTTACCTCGTACCAGCTGTTAGTGTTTGAATCGTGACAAATTGGAAATGGTACTTGAAAGATTAATGATTCCGTATCTGAGTGTGATGAACTAAAAATTCCAAACCATTCCTACACGGTGTCG
Organism: Hetaerina americana; assembly: GCF_022747635.1. Lineage (NCBI taxonomy): Eukaryota > Metazoa > Arthropoda > Insecta > Odonata > Calopterygidae > Hetaerina > Hetaerina americana. Next base: position 34,048,254 of record NW_027286763.1, read on the forward strand.
CCACTTATTGAGTGGCCGCAACAAACAAAAGCCTGTCGGTTAATCGAAGGATTGGAGCAGCAACCCACATTTAAGTGAGTGAAGGCGAAGATCATGGTGGTCAATAAAGCAAAAATCATCTCACCACGGACGTGATACAGCCAGACGCACTATATATTGCAGAACTGCATGTAGGAAGAAGGAAACGGAAAGTCACTACGTACTTCGAGGTGCAGCAGCTCACCAAGTCTTCAACTTTAAATGGATTTAAATGATAGACGTGAAGGAACCTTCTTGATTAAAATATTCTGAAAGTTAATTAGTTCCCAATTCGGATCTCCGGGTGAGGAATGGCTGATAGTCAATCAACTTTTTGAATTTATTTAATTTTGGACAATCAAATCACTCCAATACATACGAGGAGCTGGAGGAGAAAGGGACTAAATATATAAGAAGGGAAATGAAATGGCACGAAAAAGGAGACTTTCGCAGCACTAGCTACAGAATATTTCTCCGGTTCGAAAAATGAAAATGCGAGGGTGGCAGAAAGCTGCAAGGAAAGTGTCCGTCATGGGGAAGTTGGCAACCTGGTTTTACTAGATTAGAGGTAGTATTGACAATCAGTACATTATGGTGACAGACTGCAATGGAGACGAAGTATATGATGTGTGATCGATGATTCCACTGAAGATATAAAAATGTAAATGGTGAAGACAGACTAATAATCCGTTGACACTTGAACACAGACGTGGGAAAATGCCATGAGAGTATCATGCTATAAGCAAGATACAGAAAAAGGAAACAACATGAAAGAGAAATTATGTACATGAATACCGGTGACAAAAACCGCTACTTCAAAATCTTTTTGCGAAAGATATACTCGTATACGTGGAAGATTCTCGGAGATGTACCTGTAAGAAGATGCTTAATTCACTACAACCGCGTAAAGCCAAGATTTACGGCCAAAATCAGATAAACCAGCAATGGTCTAGGAAATTTTCCGTTGTTATGATTTGTGTAGCGTAAAACCAACGAATTAAAATTTACCTTTAATTGTTTTTTTACTAACTTAATCACCATTCATTTCAATAATCAGTTATTAAATACGTTTAGCATGGTAGTGAATATCAATAAGTCAATAAGTTTTTCCACGTTTTTATTTGATGTTGTCTTCCGGAGACTTTCAAGTGGAAGTGGTGAGCTAATTAAGCCGTGTTGCCAAAAAAAACGATCGTTCGTTTTTACAATATCAAATAATTATTGAAAAACTCGGCTGCCAAGTCCCTATTAAAGTATTCTACAATCTTCAAAGTAAATAAAAATACTTGGAAGTATACAAATTTTGAAGTGGCACAACATCAACATTTAATAAAAACAAGCTTTTTTTGTAATGTATGTATGGTCCAAAGAATGTATGTTATCAATTTCCATGTCTCATAAAAATAAATGCACGATAGATATTCACAAAAATTTAATTTCGTGTAGTGAGGCAATTGGTTGGCATGTGAAACGCCGTATATCACAAAAAGTTGATTACATTCACACCCGAGGGCGAGCGAATTGAAATAGTGAGGCAAGAGAATTTCACATTTCTTCCAATCGTAATCATCCTTCGCTACTCTCTCCCTCAATTTCGAGTCTTTTCCGCTGTCATACATTAAATACTCATCCGTTTAGCTCTCCATGGATTCGCTGGTTTCATCCTATGCTTGTTTCGAGAACTTCGTGGTGCAGTGCATTTTGTTATTTATATATTAAAACATATTTTTTATAAACAATTTAAATATTTCAAAATGTAGCAGCCTAACACTAATTGACATTAGTTTGTTATTGGTTATTGGAACAGATTCATTAAAAGCGATTTACAGGTACAGTTGACGTTGGCTTACGTCGAACTTTGTACTCTTCATTTATATTAGGGAGAATAAAATGATGAATAACTTGTTAAAAAACTTATTTCCTTTGAAATATAGATAGAACTATGGTATAATTAGTCAAAGATTTGGCTTGAATAATAGTAAACTGGAGAATTTATTGCCTTAGGACAATGATAGTGACCGTCGTTGCAGAGTTACTACGTTGAACCTCAAAAATGGCAGAATGAAAAGAGAGACACCCAATAGATCCACTAACACCTTATTCAAGCTGATAAATAACAGAGAAAATGTTTTTCTCAAATTTTAGCGTCTTCGGGATATAAAATATCGCTTCTGTGGGAACAGGCTAATATTAAGAGCATGGAAGCTTATATGTGAGGGCAGTTACAGATGAATTTATATTTAGCATCACAATTACATTGTAAGAAATTGGTAGGACAGTGAAAGATAGGACATTGGTAGCACAGAAATAGGTTAAAATTGCTCAATTTTAGGATAGAATATTCTAAAACAACATATCGGAAGATGAAAACATTTTGAGCCTCCATCTATTTCGAGTAGAATAATGGTACTAACGGCTACGCGATATCTCAATTTAATCATCGAAATGCGATATAAAATTACTGAAATGCCGTTGTATCGAATATGTGATGCAAATGAGGGACATTAACGTTAACGGAATCGCATTGACATTGTGTATCACAATTATATAATTGTCATGCGAATAAACGTATATTACCATATGCCAATCAGCATCTAGTCACCACTCAACAAAAATATGTACGGTGCGGATGGTAACGAATATGGATCGAATGTATCGTTTTTTCTCCTCGGCATAATTTTTGTAAATATTGTGTTTCACCTTACAAAGAAAATATCAACTTCACGGCATTACACTGCCCAACAGCTCGGCATTGCAATCGTATGAATACACAAAATCCTCTTCTACTGACTGTGCTGAGGGAATTATTTGATTGGTACTTCGCAACTAACTTAGAAATAGTCAAGTAAAATGCTGCAATTGTATGAATAGGTACCTGTAAGAGAAGGAAAAACGAATATCCCAATGTCAATGAGTTAACCTATTTCGGAACCTGATGCCCTTGTCACAGCATTCGTGAACATCTGACGAGCGTGAAAAATAGGTAACTGATTAGCGGGCTTTCACAATTTGCGCTCTCCTGGAAAGGATCCAGGAATTTGCGTAGGTGACCTGGCAATGTACGATTAAGCAATTAGACCTAAATGAATAAATTAAGATTGATGACAGAAGACTATCCAGTCCAATGGAAAATCATCACCGAAAGAGCAATGGGTAGAGTATTACGACAAAAATAAAGTTAAAGGAATTAGAACATGAGAAGATACAGGTATATATATAGTATGAAAATTTGATGATAAACAAGGTTATCAAGAGTAAGTTCTCATTTAAACGAATGTGATGGAAGGCGAGGTATGTTCCAAAAACTTTTTAAAAGTTTGAGAGGATTTATGGATTTCAAGAGCTTAGGGTAAAAGGTGAAAGGCAATAAATTAAAAGGGAAAAGACTAATTATTTTTACTACCACCCGCTGGCTAGATAGAAACAACATTTTGAGATGTATTACGAATTGGCATAGACGGAAAGATCAAGAGTTTGGGGACTAAATTGAATTTCATAGTCCTTCACAAATAAGAGAAGCTCAAATTGAGCAAAAGAATTATATAAAATATACTTGCATACTACCTTAAAATAATAAATACAGTGGTTGGTAATCCAATAAAAGTTATAAATTCTAACTTTTCTAAACTCGGAATGCAATCAAAACCGCGGATTTTTAGTACAAGTTACAAGTACCAAGTTACATCGAGCAATATATATTATTTAGTTACCACAACAGGTAGTTTTCCACTTTTGCACTTGCAAATATTTATTTTTTAGTGCTATTATATTAATAGAACAAATTTATCATATTTTATCACCTTTCATTTACACTTATTTTAACCTCTGATATATAGTTATATATGATATATATATTATATATATATATATATATATATATATATATATATATATATATATATATATATATATATATATATATATATATATAATATGCATACATACATGTATATATTTATATACATGAACACTGATATAGATTTTTACAACATAGAAACAAAAAGAAAGGACCCTCACATATGTAGTTTTGGCGTTTTGACGGCACGGTCGTCATCATCAGAATGCCGTTGTCGGGGGAAGAGGGGAGATGATATGTTTGGGGAAAGGGTGAGGGGAAGAAAGGTGAAAAACAAATAGAAAACGGAAAGGGGGTGGGAGGGGATATGCAGGCGGCTACTGGATGGATTAAGTGGGCTTGATTCATTCCGGGAGGTTTAAATGATTGGAGCACCCAGATATGCGCCATCTTGCGGGTTCTCACTTCAATACTAATTGTACGAGGGTGGTTCAACGTGTTAGAAATGAAGAAACCATTTTTCCAAAAACATTTTTTTTATTTTTCAATATAGTCCCCGTTTAGAAAGATGCACTTATCCCAACGATCCGGCCATTTTTTTAACCCCTTCAAAAAATAGGATTTGTCGAACTCTCAAAAATACGCCTCTGTCTCGGTGATAACTTCCTCGTTTGAGCTAATTTTTTTCCCCGCGAGCCATTTCATGTTAGGGAATAAGAAAAAGTCGCAGGAAGCCAGATCGGGTGAATGCGGGGGGTGCGGCAGCAATTCATAACGTAGTTCATGCAGTTTGGCGGCGGCCAACTCCGGATGACAGCCGGATCAGCTTGTTGTTCACCGTGAGCAATCGTGGCACCCATCGGGCCGACAATTTTTTCATCGCCAACTTATCATGTAAAATATTAATTGCCGTTCCGGTCGACACACCCACGGCTTCTGCTTCTTCGCGCACTTTCGTTCGTCGATCAGCGAGAATCATGGCGTGGACTTTTTGAATGATTTCCTCGGTAACTACGTCTGCCGGGCGTCCTGGTCGCTCCTCATCAAAAACAGAATTTCGCCCACGTTTAAATTTGTTGAACCAATATCTAACTGTGGTCATAGACGGAGAAGTGTCCCCATAAACAGCACCCAACTTTGCTTTTATCTCCTCGCATTTCTTCCTATCCAAAAACAAAAAGCGAATTACCGAACGATACTGCTCTTTTTCCATCTCAGCGAAAATCATGAAACACGTCTTACTCTAATGGCTGCCAAATCCAAAATAACCTTTAAATCAGTCTGAAATTTGTTTCACCGTCGTTTGATAGATGGCAGCACACGATGATAACATGAAATTCCCTCAGGAACGCTCTTTGTTGTCAAACACGGGTACTTATTGAACCACCATCTTAGATTTGGGAAGGGTTTCTATCGCCGAAAGAGGGAATCAGTCATAGAAATATTGTTCGTGGGAAGCATTGTGAGTAGGGATGGGATAATTAAGGAAGATGGGAGATATGGTGGAATAGCAGTGGTTATTCATGTGGAGGGAAATGGTGGTGGTGCATTCACCCATGTAGACAGCAGGGCAGAAGTTACAGAAGAGGCAGTTACAGAGGCGGTATGTAATGTTTTTCGAGAAGGTGATGTCGAGTTGGTAACTAGTAGTAAGGGAGGGGGCGGGTCTTAGAAGATGGAAGCATTTGCAGCGTGGACAGTTGCATAGTGTGGACAGGGAAGGAGAAGAGACGTGTGGTTTTGTGGACTTTGTGAAGATGTCTCGCAAGTTCGACGGGCGTATTAACGAAACGGAAGGGCAATGTGGGAATGAAAGTGATGCAACTGACTGTTATTAATAATTTGAAAGAGTTCATGGATTAAAATGTAGGTTTAATTTTGGGGGTCCCGGGGAAGAAAGTGGTGATAAGGTCAGAGCATTTTGGGCGGTTTAGTTTAGGGAGAGGAATGCATTGGGTTGACGATATTCTGAGATGTTTTAAAAATCTATTTCAGTGTTTTTATATATTTATGCGTCACCGAAGGGCATTCTATTTTGAAGATATATGTGTATGTGTGTATATATATATATATATATATATATACATATGAATTCGTCGAAGTTACTCGGAAGTGTTGAATAACAAACTTTGAGAGCAACAAACAATATAATAACACATAAAAAGATCACACACGTTATTTCTTGATCATTTCAACGGAATTCAGCTTCGTCTTCATCGGAAGAAATTCTATATATATATATATATATATATATATATATATATATATACACACATTTATATACATTATATATATGTAAATATTTCCTGGTTTATTCTTTAGCGCGTCGTTAATATCTTTTCTAGTCTGTATTCAGTTTCTCAATGAAGGGATGGGGGTTAATCAGTAGGTTGACGTAATTACGGAGCGATGGTCGCATTTCGATTGGACAAGACTTCCTTCGGAGCATAGAAGGACGAAGACAACCTCAAACTATGCGCAAGTCAGTCCGAAGAGATGAAGTTTTAACCTTGTTATTAAGGCTTGCGCTTATCTCTTCCGAGATAAATTAGCCCTTCTCCTAAAAGCTTTGAAGTAACTTGAACACTTGGTTCCTCGTAGTTGCGGGGAAAATGTATGTTGTCCTTAGTTTCAATTAAGCTAATTGCTAGGCTCAACCATAGCGATTGACTCTGGGATGACAACCTGCTTTTATCTGAAGGGTTCATAAGTTGGTGATAATACTGCTGTGGAAATTTCTAAACTTATTTTTTAACCATAGCTTTTGTTTAGTTATTGTTACTAGAAGCTATACGATGTTTTCTCTTTTCTGTAGGACACCTCCGACCAGCAGGATTTTTATGACAATAATTTCGTTTTTGAAGATAACTTTTGGTTATTCTATTCTCTAAAATTTTTTTCACACCCTAATTCATCTAATAATGTCACCTGTATCGCGGAATCTCATTTGGTCATAAGCATCTTAACTATGTAAAGGATTAACTTAGGCAAATGAAATGTGACAAAAGATTGAATTAATGATTATAAATACTTCACATTCTGTACAATCAGAACATCCAAAAAAAGGTTTAAAACGCATTTAAGCTATATATTTCTACCAAAATGTTTAATATGGTTTGATTATGGGCGAATCTTTGTTTACTGACATCCTTGGTGAAAGAACCATCGCCCAAAGACTAATGGCTCTTGGCAGATAGCTCTCTCCTACTTAATATATGTTCCATACAATATGTAGTTGATAAAGGTTAAATATTTAAATTCGTTGTTTATGAGATGGATACAAACGGAAGAAAAAGCAAAGCTTCTGAATTCACCTAAACAAATTGGAGGTATATCAGGAAAATAGGCATACTATATTTCTTTATTGCTAGCAAAGATTTTTCTTGCCTGTAGTGTTTTTGAGCAAGATATTTGAAAAAATGTGCATGTTCGTATCATTGAGTGAACCTACTTTAATTATAAATTTTACATTTTCCCTAATGATCGTTTTCAAAGTCTATAAAGCTCAACCAATTGGAAATCAGAGAGAAAGCTTAAAAATTAAAGATCACATTGCAATATTCAACCCAAAGATAGGATTTTAGAGGTTAGGGTAGAGTTTGCCTCTTAGTATGCCCTACGGAATGCGAAATAACCCATTTATAGCATGGCAGCAATTTTGTTTTTACACCACCTGAGGCTCCATACGAAGCAAAATTTTTATTGCTGGGAAACACCGTTTCAACGCTTGGATTGTAGCTGAGGCCTCTCAGAATTATTACTAGAGTTTGATGCAAGAATCTCATATCTCTGGTCGAATTAATTTCCTAATAGGCTATCACGTTATTTTAAGTTTTCCAACTGTATTCACATGTACCCTATAAGATACAAAAGTTTAAAAAATTGTACTCAACCTACTTTAATACCTGCATGCAGTTTCATGGGCACACAAACTTCTTATGGCTGCAGGGTGACATTTGATCGCTAGCATTATACTGTCAATATTTCACGCGTGAGCGTAGCTCGGTTATTTTATGGTTAAATAAAAAAACACTTCCCCCTACTACTATCTTATTCTGGATCGAAATGGGAGAAAGAATCAGTTTCTCTGTGGCCCTGGCCATTTAGAAATCCCTCCGGCCCAGCACCCTCCTTCCAAAGCTGTCGCGGTGAGTTGAAGGGGAATAGGGGTGAATATTTGACTGCTGCGGAATGGTGATTGGCAATTCAAAAGGTCGCAGATAGGTCGTGAACACGCTCGACTGGAGAAAATACTCTCGCATTTTCCGGGGTTAAAACCGGAAATAAAAAAACACCGTACTCCGGCAGGGAAACATTCCACGTAGCTGCCGTTCCCAATCAATTCCTGTGAGACCGTGAATTACTGGCATATTTCAAAGCAGATTTGGCAAAAGTTGACGATGCGTAATAATCACACCAATTGGTTTACCAGGTTTTGATGAAAAATTAGGTTCACTCGGCACTCGGAAAATACAAAACGTTTACATTATTCTAAATTGATAGATATTTGATATATTTATTGATCCCATATGGAGGATTTAATCAAAATTCGTTGAGTGAATTAGGTAATTAATTATTGCATAACAAAGAATATAAAAAATAAAAATGTAGTTTAAGTTTTATTTTAGACAATCCAATAACAATATATAACTAAATAAACAAACGATGACATTTGAGCATGGCGTTGAATTAAATTTTAAAAATACCTTTCATTCTTGAGCATTATAAGCTGTACAAGCTAACGTAACGATCGGTGCTTAGAAAAAAGTTGATGCTCTATAAATGACGGAAAAATAAACGGCTGGGTGAAACATACTTGAGGCATTAACAACTGTTTTAGTTAGACAGCTAAATAAAATGTCGACTCATACATATGATTGCTTGTTTTCACAACTTATAGGTTTAAAGATGCATTAACCCATTCGCATATGTATTGTTTGGGACGAATCAGTTAATTACTGATTCATTGGTATTAAAAACTATGCCAGCGGATTTTGTGAACTCGTACTTCTTAGCTACCCAGTTAAATTCCATGCAATTACTTAATTTATAGTTACTATACCATCGCAATTCTAGGAATATTCAGTAACAAGACAATTAGCCTAGAATTTAGGGATCAGTAGACGCTAAATATAATTATATCAGCTATACCAGCAAAATATTTCAATCATTTATGGTTAACTTGGAAGTTTATTATAAAATTTAACATGAACTTCGTGAGAATCATGATGACTAATTGAATGTAATCATTAGACTGAAATAATTAAAGCATTAAGTGATGAACATAATTAGATTAATGCATAAATATAACAAATTTCTGTTTTTTGAGTATTTGCTGCCAGTATACTGCCAATATAATACTTTATTTCCATTAATGTTTGGTGTGAAACATTCCTTTCTCGTTACACATGAATATTACATGTTATCGCAATTTCATTACGGATTGAAATATTTAGAATTTTTTCCAGACAAATTTAAACGTACTTATTGGACTTGTAAGCACAAGAAAAGTCATAAGTAACTATAGGGAAGTATGAAAGTGAATCAACAGATAGGGTTCATGGAAAATACTTAATATTTCCTAACGGTATAAGCGGAAAAAATAACGTTCCAATCGGATTTTTCAGGAATATCTGATAGTACTAAGCATTTACTGAGAAGCGCCTTGCAAACACAATTCTGCGAGCGTGTAAATTAAACCATAACAAGTAAAGCCGACTGTTTGTTGGAAAGCCGAGAGAAAACACAATTTGGATAACGAATTTCATTTCCGGAGAGATATTCCAAACGCTCAACAAGGTACAATCGGAACGCAAGGAGAGGGGAAAAATGTGAGTGATTGGAAGGAGAGGTTTGGTTGTTCATCGATTCAACCATTGGACTGAAAAAATTAAAAATTTCCGGGAAAAAGGAATAGAATATAACGGAAAGAAAGCGGAACCAAAACAAGAAGTCTTTGCATGGAGAAGATTAAAATTGTCACCCTAAATGCCGGCGAGCAGCTAGAAAAATGGGCGCCCTTCTATTGACAAAGTAATAAGATAGGGAAGGAAATAGTAATAACGGAAAGAAAAGGTACAGCGTAGATACTGGGTATAGCACGAGACGGAAGAAAATATTCAGCTGAGACCATGAGAGGAAAAATGTATTTTATGCTATGAAGAGCATTTAAATATAATCATAAAAACATGTAAATATATTTAGATAATCTCGAGGAATTAAGAATCCTTTAGAAGAAGAAGAAAGATTTATACATAAATTTATTTTCCACTAAAACTATATTTTTAAATTAAATTAACAGCAAAGTGATTTTAAATTCTTCTCCTGATGACAAAGGATACATGTATACACCAAATATATATGTACTATTTGCGGCTGAAGATGCAGAAGTGAAACTTCCGAAATCCTAATAACCTAGAAAAGCTCCATATAAATACGAACTCTACTCCAGATAGGAGCTTTTCCTAGATTGTTGTCAATTAAAACGATAATCGAAAAATCTGACGTGCTGAGCATAAACATGCAGAGATTTTGCAAGCCAAAGTATTCCAGAACCCTAAAGCCACCAATTCCCAACTCCAAGTAAACAAAGAGGTTCCCCACTTCAAGCAAACACACAAAATTACCTCGATGTGATTAAATAGAAATTAATTTTCCATTTTTATTGAGGATTAAATATATTTCAAGGATTGAAATTCTTTTAATAGAGGCAGTGAAAATCACGACTAATTTTAATAGAACTTTAATAAAATTTGTTTGTATTATGGTTGGGTAATGTTCAAACAATAAATAAACTCAACCGCCGATGCCATAATTGCACAATCTACATGAAATTTCTCTCACCACTTCCCAAGTTCCACTCAATGCGTTGCTGGTGGTTAAAATATTAATACTGTAAACAAATTTTGACTTAGCTAAATTAACCACCTCATTTGAATCTGGACATCATAAAGATAAATCATCTAATACTAATTCCTGATTATAAACTATGTTATTTATGCAAGAAAAAATTGTTTTGTTATGGAATTCAATTGTGAATGTATTAATCCTCCTTTTAACACAGATCGGGATATAAACCCAGAGAAGAAAATGAAACGTTACTACAAAGTTCATGCGTCATGATATTAGAATCTTGCACTCCAACGTTATTTGTCAAAGTCAGTTTGTATCAAAATCTAACGGCAATAATGATACATGTCGTGCTGCATTAAATTAGTGTCCTTTGCAATTACATATTAACTGAACTACTACTAAGGTTCGATAAACGCTAATTTGCAAAGATTTACTGTCAGATTTCAATAATTTTAATTGTAATTTTAAATTAATATTTATTTTAAAATATTTTTAATTTTTATACAAAAAAATAGACGGTTGTACTTTCATTCCCATTCTGATTTATAAAAAAATAAGATGGTGACGAAAAGGGACGAAAATCGAGTCAAAGCGAATAAAAAAAATACATAAATTCGACATCGTTTTCATAAGGGACGAGCTTTAAGCTCAAGGGTCTCTTCCCTTGAGTTTAATCTCTCGATGAAATTATAATCCTCAAGCTCCCTCATTCGTGAAAACAGAAAAGATAAAGTAAAATTTCTCAAATTATTTTGTAAATATTTTGAAGAAAGATCAAAATAATGGCTCGGAGTCTCATCCCCAACTTTTACCAGCTGAGGATTGAGAGAAGGTTGAAATTCAAGCAAAGCATAATAAGCTCAAAGAACGGAGTAGGTACTCTCCGACGCAGTAGGTATCGTAAATGGTGAAGGATGAAATTTAGGAGAAAATCCTTAAAATGTAAATTCTGGATTAATCGAAACGCGAGAATGGCAAGATGTTAGAAATAAAAAAACGGTTTTTTTCTGTTTTTAAGTTAGCCCTCCTCCTCATCTCAACTTGCTTAACCAGTTTTACCGTCTCACCTTCGATCGGACACTCTTCAAGGACCGCCTCTTTCCTCCTCTTCTATTCTTTTCACGACTTGTTCTATCCGTTCCTACTATGGCTCAACCTCCTGCGTATAATCCATCTGATTTTACCCAAAATTGCAGAAAATCGTTTTGTTTTTCATGTTTTTCTTTGATCAGTTTCACTAATTATCTGAGGCATCCTATTATCGAAACACGTTATGATCAACTTCGAATAATGGGATTTTGTTCATAACGAACTGCGCACCCGAAACTCAGGTTTTAAAAACCGGAAACATTCTTGTTGGCGAACCTTGCATACATACTCAACGAACGATGTCGCTGATTCTATAATGATATTGCTCGTATTTATGATTGGGTGTGCTTAAAGCGTTTGAAATAAAATATTATAAAGAAAATAATATAATAATTATACGTAATCACGTGATCCCTAAACCAGCATCTTTAGAATTATTCCCTGAATATTAAAGACTAGCTTAGAATTAAATTACGTAATGGCATAAAAATCTAGATTGGTTTACCAATGAAATGATTATGAGGTTACAGGTTTTTATATCAGAGAGGAGATCGTAGGAAGGAGTTGGCTTAATTTAAGATTACCTCTCACCGAAGAAATACGCGATCAATTTTGGGAAAATAAAGGGTCTCGGTCATCAAAAAGTTACCAGTCAATCAAAGGTATGTCGATTACAAGGCTTGGATCAACCTTCTCTCATAAATTTGACATATTAGAAATATTCGGACGGCTACAAGCTACTGATACGGACAGTGAGAATGCCCATACTGATTGATTCGAAACATAATCAAACCCGATCATTCAACCTCTTTTCAACTGGAAGCACGTTACAGTCTTTTAGACCGCCCTTTCGAGTTCGGGAATTGGAATTTTTCGATCTGCGACTAGCGGGAATCCTGAGTACGAGTTAGCATCACAGTGGCCACACGCAACATTAATGGTTTCCGTCTGTTAGAAAACCTCTAATGTAGCCTTCTTTTTTCTTCTTCGTGCGTTAATCTTAACTAGCCCAGGAGCATCAATTTTAGTAACAAGCAATCCAATAATTCTGGAATGAAGGCTTTATTCCTAGTGGATATCAATAATGGGACATTTAATATCGTGTCCAAGAGTGAGTTTTCACATTGATTTATGAGAAAATAATCAACTTTTGAGGACGTAAAGAGGCACATAGCGTACTAATAGGAACGTGTCTTCATGCTCCAAAAGTCTACTGATGGTTCTTGGCTACTAGTTTCTGACCTAAGATAAATAAAAATCAAAAGAGAATTTCCAATGATTAAGAAGCAGGTATTTAGTTTTGACCATATAAAAAACGCTAAAACTTTTTTTACCACCTTTAAGGAGAGAATTAAAGAACGGGAATTCACTGAGCATAAACAACGTGTATATCTATCGTAAGTTGAGAGCCACCGTCAAAGTTTACGCAGCACATTCGACGAAATGAGGGAGAGTAAAGAGCTAAACTTACTCGAGAGTAGGTTGCATTATGAAATAAGTAAATTATTAAATACATTTTCGAAATGGTGGTAAAATAACGCTTAGATCCAGCCTCAGGAATAACCAGATAGTTGCTCTGAGAGGTGAGACTTGAGCTCCCTCAAATCTATTCCTAGTTACATATGAAAATTGAAATTACTGTGTAAAGGCGCTAACCTTTCCCGCCCCACGGCAGGGAGGGGGTCAGCTCCTTTTTCTGGGCCGCCTGTTATATCGGTGTTTCTCCATTAAGATCAACCCTTCGAAAAATCACTGAATTAGGGTGAAACTGAGAGCGCTCAGAAACTTAACCCTGAATCAAATCCGAATCCTCCGGTCAGTAGACCAGCGCTCCATCCACTTCGCTATCACATCCCCCAAGTATGGGATATGTATTTCCTCTTGGATGTACGGCTAGCAACAATTTTATCCTATTTTATGAATGTTAAAAATTTTTTCAGATTCAGAATATTTATTCAAAAAAACTTCTCACAATAAAAATATTTCATGAAATTTCTCTTAGGCTTTCGCTCTTTCATTTTCCATCAATAAAAGTATGACTACTGACATATAGCACTTAAATAATAGTACTGTAAATTTCTGAATTTCATATGCCTAATCACCTTAAAGGAATCGCTCCTCTAGTTTTGCTCAGAACAATAGTAAAAAGTAAAATTATATAGCAGAGTAGTAAAATTGATGAAATATTTCAATTATAAAATTTTCTTTAAGTATGTACGTGACATGTTTTTCTTATCATACATCGTCATAATGAGTGTAGCCTTTAAGGGCATAAGTACTTTACTTTAATCAATATGTTAGGGCTTTCATTAGCTCTCCCATTCCATTCATCAAAATGTATTCCTTTTCTAATATCGTAAATTTGAAGGAGGAGAAAGATTGAATCCTTTGGATTTTCTTCCTTGGAGTTTTATGGTTTTATTTGGAGCTCTGGATTATTAATCAGATTTTAAATAATCCTAGCTGAATTTAGAGTTTGATCCAAGGTAATCGTAAGCCTTAATGCTCAAATACAGGCCATGGGATACCTTCTGCAGTAGATTTGAAATCGATAATCGCCACTTACGTAATGTGCCAGAATACTGATTTGCTAGTAAGCCACACGTCCTTTGTCAGCTGCAGTTGCTGACTTCACCTCGTATAATGCCAAAAATCATGGAATTACGTTAGAGAACAAAAGGTCGTCCCTTGAATTTCCCACTACAGCACAGTGTCATGATGTCAGCCAAAGTTAATTACCCAACCAGCTTGGTCCTCTAAGAGATGCGTTGCTAGAAAAAAGGTGTTGACCGGCTACCCTTCCTCCAGAATTAATAGAGCCCATGAGCATCCTTCACGGTAGCCGTAGATAAAAAAATTGTCACGCCAGTACATTCCTAGCCAATGCTTGAACAAAATACAGTATTTGCGCCAATTAGAACAAGTAGCATAGTTTCTGTGTTTCATTTAACTTTTAAACCAATGAAACCTATTAACATGATTGGTAAACGTCTCATAGATAGTGGAGAATATGGAATCGAAAAATAGAGGCGACGGAATCGCTGGAGAATTATCAATTAGAAACCGCAATCGATTCAAACCGGGGAGAGTGTCACACTGTATCAATTCAAATTGAAAAGAAATAAACAGAAGAAACGGCGTGATAGATAGAATAAGTTACATTAAAAAAAAGACACAAAAATATGATGCAAATATGACGCTGATGAACAAAATTTTCTAGCCAATACTTGAAGAAAATACAGTAAAATGAAAAAATGTAGACTACTAAGGGCGCCTTTTATTAAAAAAGTCTTGGGAAATAAGTAATTGCAAGTGCATTATAAACAGATACTGTAAAATTGCTAAGGAAAATAAAGTGAGCCGTGGATTTCCCACGGAAAACATTCAATTCCTGATCACCCTTCATCTAACCTTCCGAGTCGTCTGCAAGTAGGGGAAGCATTCCAGACTACTAAATGCTCAAAACATTCGAGGACTTTGCTCGAGTAGAAGGAACAGCATCGTTTCAATTAGTGAATAACACAGCTAAGGATTCTTTAGAACTGCATCATCACCTAATTCTATTGTTATGACAGCTTTTTAAATATTTATGCAAAATAGATACATGGACTCTAGCAGGGGTTATAGGAATCCATATTCTTAGGGACTCAAAAAAGCCTTAATTTCTATAAAGAAACCCATTGAAGAAATTCGCAATCTCATTCAAGGGGAATGAAAGGTCGAAAAAAGTTTTTAACTTTTATATTTTTCTATTACTTGCGTTGAGCCAAGGGTTATTTTCCGTATTTTCATTATCATTTGGTGGCACACAGTACTTTGCCACAAATTTTCTTCTTTATCTGAAAATGCGTATGTTTTCCTTTTGACTTTGGTGGCATTCTTTAGTCTATTATAGCCTTCAACACACCGTTACGTATGTTGAATGAATGAGGAGTACTTAGCGGAGGAATAACTTACGATCAAGTTATCTCTCTATATTTTCTCTCTGTTTATACATATACATATATATGTATATATACACATATACATATATATGTAATATACTCGTATATATATATATATATATATATATATATATATATATATATATATATATATATATATACACACACAAAATAGGACATTTTAAAGATTTAATAAAATATTTATCGTCAGCAAACGAAGAAAACACATTCATATATTTAAAAAAATAAACTTCTAGGTGGAAGGATATTGGAGTCAGTCATGATATCATGCAACGAAAAAAATACAAAAAATGGTAATGATATTCGTATATCTTAGATGCCTTTTACACATTTTGTCCCGTGCGAAAGTAAAGATATAATTCCTCGGACAACAATTTGGTTTTATGAGGCGGATGAGAAAACCATTACAACATTTTTAGCACCCATCCGTTCAGTCGCACTTCAAATTGACGGCCACCTTTCCCCTCCGCCCTCTGACCCTGTGGACATGCCTCTGAATCCAGCTCGGGAATGCCAGGCGATCAAGTGTCATGCGCACACGCCAACGAGCGCTGTGGGAGTGAAGTTCGCGTTTCGGCCGCACCGAAGTGCTGCAGCCGAAAAGCCATTCACACTTCCCTCCTCGTCCACGGATCGCCAAAAGACTGTAGAAGTGACAGAAAAGGAGAGGGCGATGGAAACCCTGCCCTCCATTAAATCCTTAGCAGGAGCGTGCGGAAAGCAGCCATTACCGTGGTGGTGAATCTCTGACTGACTCCGATATGCACCTCTCAATTTCTCCGAGAGTATTTTTAAACTTATCACCGGATTCCTTCGGTCTCTGGTAGTGATTGAGTAATGGGGAATGGCGAAGTACTGGAGAATGTCGACATTTAATACTCTTTTTAACATCTAGCATCGATGCCGCGCGTGAGAAATAAGGCTGATGACAAGAAGGAGGAAGTTAATGGATAGTTGAGGTGGATTGTCATGCGTGAAAAATTAAACAAAAAGGTAATCATACATATCAATGAGCTCCACGGACCACGTGACGGACTCTGGTACGTAAGTAAAGGAAACCCTTGGGACTCGCAATCATTCCCCCTCTAGTTTGGCTGAACCCCAATACCAGCGGAACAGGTTCGAGAGTTGCAAAAATTATAATAGATGCACTATAATAGAAAAATAAAATTATTAATCGACAAAATCAATAGGTGCTAATTTTTTTACGCCTGATCTCTAACCTAGTACAAAATATGATAACCCAACGTATTCGAACGTAACATTCACGATTTGTTCATGTCATATAGCGTGCTTTTCTCATTTAAGAAGTTATTTCTTATTTCATTAATTGAAAATATTTTATATTTAAATATTTACAGTTTATAACTCCGCAATAACTTGATGCTCTTGTGCTAAAATAAATGATATACAAATAAATAAATAACTATATGTATAAATATATAAATATAAATATATATATGTATATATATATATTTATATACACATATATGGTCAAGATAAATTGGCTAGCATTATGTTATATTAATTGTTCGTATTTAGGATTTGTAGATGAGATACTCTAAGAAAAATTGTCCATTCACCTGCAGTAATCCAGGCTTACCTAGGCTCCAAATATCCGGATTTCACAATAATAATAGTAAGATTGAAGTACATTAAAAAATTTTTAAATAATTATCACAAAGAATTAAATATTTTGGAAAATAGTAAGTTTCAAATTAAATATCTCAAAGTTGTCTTTATATGCAATCCCAAACCACTCGTAAATTCAAAGTTAAATCCTATAATACTCATAATAACATCAATATAGTATTGTAAGAAGCATTAAAATGTCGACTCATAACTTGCTGGTATTTTGCTCATAAAAGGTTTACGGTGAATCATTCATTTTACTAATAAATTATATATTTCCTCAGCAAGTCTTAAGGTTTAAATTAAAATTCTGATAAAAATTAAAAATATTCACTGCCTTGCTCGCAATCAAAAATGGCTTCAAATCATAAAATTAAGCTTTCTGTCTCAAATTAGAAGTGATTTTACGCTCTGATAGTGAAGTTCCGTCGCAAAACCATTTGAGTACCTGCCAAAAGTCCATATTTCGAAGGTAATGCGAGCTAAAAAACACAAATGCGTATTTTTCAAAAGTCTCCAGTTTTTATATTGAACATTTTAGGCGAATGATTAGTGATGAAGTAGCTTCCGACATCTGCCGACGGTGGAGCATTTATCTGAGTCAACGTTTCTCTCACGTTGGAGTAGGTTCCTTTCAGGCGTGAAATATTTCACGCCGCTCCTCAAGACGATGGACAGTCAAATTTGAAATAGTCCTGAACATTAAGGAATAGCTGCAAAACCTTAGAGTATGCAAGAATTAATGGAGGAAATAATGAAGATATATTTGGAGTGAATTTGATGGGGAAGTCCTTGCGTCTGGAGTAGAACTAAAATAGTTGGACATTATTTCAACGCCAAAGCTTTCAGAAAACGAAATTACGCTCCTTAAGGTTATCATCCATTTACAAATATATGCGCATTCAAATTCCGATCCTTAAATTATTCAAAATTCGTTTACTGCTGCAAGAAGGTATCAAAATGCCGTTAGGCGAAACGACCGAAGGAAATATCCAGAAGTCTCAAGTTATCCTGAAGACTTAGATTTTTATAATAAAATGCCTCATCGAGAAGTACATTACGTTCTATCTTTATCCTATATCAGCTCTGTACACACGATAATTCCTATTACTCATCTGTACGATTGTATAACAGAAAAGTAATTTCCTAAACTCCCTCCTTCGTAATGGTGTCTTCAAGTGAAATAATTCATTTTAATTTACCCCTTGTTTTCAAAACATTTTCCTTACTTTCAACTGAAAACGTAAATACAAAATAACAAATAATTGAAGAATATTTTGAAAGAATTAAGATTCATATTGTTAGTCTCATATATTTTACGTAATTAAATACGACCCACCAGAACTAATATGTTTTCCTCATGATTACATTGTAACATTCAAAACTTTCTAGCTGTGGTCGTAATATTCTCAAATGGATTTTAAAAATTAACTTTTCCATTTTACCTTGAAATTTATTTTGCTCCAATCCTTATCTTTCACTGTATCCGTTTTCTCGACGCTGCAAGCCCGCTAATCTTGCTGTAATGTGCAGAATGTAACAGGCCAATAAAATGAATTATCATATTCTGAGCAAATGGCTCTCCAAAAGATATACTCAAGAGATCTTAAAAATATTTAACGGTTAGTTTAAAATAGAATGTTTCATTCATAATAAGATTTAAGCTTAAGTTGTAGAAACGTCATGAAAGAGTATAATAAATAATTTTGAAGGTTTTTTTGCCCTTCCATAGCTATTGGAAACCTGATTCCATACAAAAGATTTACTTAACACCTAGCAGGTGAAACAAACTTTGCCGAAAAGTGGGACGGCATTTTCCTTCCGAGATAACATTTTCCCTTGCACGCAAAGATTTTCACCAGACTTAGGTAAATCCCACATTCGTGACTTCGAATAAGATCAGCAAGTTGCTGAACACAGCGTATTTAAAGTAATATGGACCGGTATTATGATGACAACCATAATTTCGTCAGCGTGTTAGTGGCTGTCGCGAAATTATACAAAAATAGGTGTGTGTTTGTGTGGATCGCGGTATTCCATGGGTACAGCGTTTGAATGCTACCGAACCGGAGGGGCCGGGTTTGATTCCCGGGCAAGTCTCTCGGAGAACCTGCAGCTGTACCAAAGCTTTTTGATTTTTCGGGTGCCAGGTCTTACTGGGAAACCATAACCAGCACAGGGAAAGAAACTGACCTCCCTACGCTGATGTGTGAATGTCACACACCGTATAGGGCTTAGTACTGTGTGAACTCTACCATCACCTACCAAACTGACCTTCAGGCTGTGTTTATGGCTAACATATATATATATATGTTCGTCCATTATATGTGTACCAATTCCTCCTCCCTACGCTGATGTGTGAATGTCACACACCGTTTAGGGCTTAGTACTGTGTGAACTCTACCATCACCTACCAAACTGACCTTCAGGCTGTGTTTATGGCTAACATATATATATATATATATGTTCGTCCATTATATGTGTACCAATTCCTTAATTCCTTTTTCTTATATCTATTTCCATGTGAATGAACATTTGTTCGCCATATGGCGGATTTTTTTGTTTGAATGTATATATATATATATATATATATATATATATATATATATATATATATATATATATATATATATATATATATATATATATATATATATATATATATATATATATATATATATATATATATATATATATATATATATATACACACACGAGGGTCATCCGGAAAGTAGTACCCGTTCGTGCCGCATGAAGTGCTGACGACGCGAGTAGCCGCTGGACGAGGTCAGATAGCTTCAGTGGCTTGTCTGCCTTCTCTGAGCCAAGTTGCGTGACGCTAGCATTGCCTGTGTTGTTTCTGTGATTGTTTACAATGTTTAAAAAAATTGAGAACGCCGCCAGTTGTGAAGTGAGGGCAGTGATTAAATTCCTCAATGCAAGAAACGTTCGCCCATGTGATATTCATCGCCAATTAAAGGAGGTGTATGGAGACAATTTAATGGACGAGTCGTCTGTTCGGCGGTGGTGTCGCAACTTCAACATGGGGAGGGGGAACACACACGACGATGAGCGTTCGGGGAGACCGTCTGTCATTACAGACCAACTGGTGAGCTCAGTTGACGAATTCGTGAGGAACGATCGGCGCGTCACAATTGATGACATCTGTGAGCATTTTCCCAATGTTTCTCGAACAATTCTTCATGAAATTGTTAAACACCATCTGCATTATGCAAAAATTTGTGCAAGATGGGTCCCTCGCGTATCTCAATGAGCTGGCGGCGAAGGACTATGCAGCAGGAATACAGAAACTTGTCACACGTTATGACAAATGCCTTAATTTGCTTGGAGATTATGTTGAGAAGTAGTTTAAAGTATCCTCTTTCAAATAAAATTTTTTATGTTTGTTAATATTTACTTTTGTGTCTTTATTTCACGAACGGGTACTACTTTCCGGATGACCCTCGTATATTGAAGTTAGCACTAGCGGAAAAAGACAAAAACACAGAAATACACAAAAAGGAAAGAAACTCACAAGTTTTCGAATTTTCCAAGCTACCTTTCTTTTTTATATTAAACTCAATAAAATTTGCTCAAGCACCATATATTGAGTGTTCACAGTCACGCAATAGAACAGCCCAAATCCTAAGCCGCAATATTGGTTTCGATATCATGAGCACAAAGAATTCGCAGAAATTAATTATTTTTTTTGTCCTTATCCACTTTTCACCTGACCTGCCTTAGAGTTTTATGTGAAACTCGTCATGTCTCGGCCGCTCGATAGTAAAAAAATGTAAACTAATGGATTCCCTAGTTTTCTGCTCAAAACACGGATTCTAACGAAAGTGGGGCAAACGTAGGCATTCTACGGGGGCTTATATTGAAACCGATCCCTTAAATTCCTAAATACAGAGACGTGATGCATCCGTACTCTGCTGCTAAATGCTCTGCTTCCCAAACCCTACCTATCGACGCCTCACCACCTTCGGAGTTACATCTTCCTCGTTAATCCTCATAATCCACTGTTTTCACGCACTCAGGGCCGAAACAAACGGTACTTTTAACTTTCTATCGTTTCCAAAACCTACTGTTAACGTTAATATTTTCCTTGGACCAGCGCCAGGCTTGCATCGCACAAGGTACTCTCAATATTTTATCGGTGGATTACCGGAGAAGTGATGGCCTCGGCTCCTGCTGGCTTTATTTCTTCTGCAACTTCACTGTTGCACTGCAAGGCGGATTCTAGGAATGTGAGTACCCTTTTCTTTTAAGTGTGGAAATAAGGACGCGAGACTACACCCAGAATAACCAGGAAATGGCCTGAAGGCGTAAGTTAATGCATTACGAAAACATTTCGCAGCATTAACGGTCTCTATCTACGAAGAAACTCGGTGTCGTTATTTCCTCCATCTTGCATATTTCACATTTCAATTGTAAAGTGAAATTTTTAATAGCTCAAAGAAATACTTTTTGCAAAATCTCCAGAACCCACATTGCTTCTTTTTGTTTGGAGATATTTATTAGTGATTGTGCAATATATACTTACAAATAGTCACTTTAAAGAATTAACAAAAAGATTTTTTAAAGTTTCGGTGGCGTGTTTGGGAACAGGTTGATTAGCGGATGAAAAAGAAAGATTACAGGAGGTGTGGTTTTCAAGACGTTAGATTGATTGACGGGTGGTTTAAAAGTGACGGAGGGACATTTCGGTAATAGGCTCGTCACTGTTTTTGCGTTGGTAAGAATGGAGAAATGGTCTTTATGGACGATATATTTAAGAGACCGGGACTGAGAGGGAAGTATGTCGTACATATGGAGAGGGTGTGCAGATTATTATTTTGGAAATACTTGACAGCGTGAAAATTTCTGAGGGTTTACTATATCAAAGGGTTTATGGGTATTCGAAGCTAAGTATTTGCTTGTTCAAACTGAGAGAAATGTTAGTGGGCTGCAACTTTAACGTGGCGGGAGGGTTGGGGAGTTCTAATGACCCATACAGCCTGACTGGCAGGAGCAATGGTGTCTCGGAGGGAGAACCCATTGCTCATTTATTCTAGATAATTATAAGCGTAGGAGCCAGACGAAAGGTAGTCTGCGAGGAGCCTGTGCTTCAGTTAAGGTAACAAGACGTCTGAACACAGTGGGTTCAAACAAATTCAAAAAACACGATTGACACAATTATGAATATATCCTAACCATGATGGAACCCGGTCCGCTCGGCGGTAAAGTGTATCGTTCCCGGCAGCGGGAAAGGCAAAAATTCCGCGGTCGACATGTCACCAAGTCCTTGCAGTACACATTTAGCAGCACAGAAAAATATGAAGAGGACCAAACCAGTTAAAATAGGGTCTTGGAATATGAGGACGATTTTAAGAAAGAAGAAATTTAAAAATATAGATTGGGTGATGAAGAGAGGAAATTTAGATATTTGAGGTCTCAGCGAGGTGAGATAGGATGGTGAGGACTAATGAAGCGATAGTTATAGGATAATATGCAGCAGAGGGGAAGAGGGTGGCTCTTCCTCTCCACAAGAAATGAGCAAAGGGTGGCAACAGTTTGAAGAAAAAAGTGGAAAAATCATAAAAAAACAAAGGGCAAGAGAATGATAAAATGTCATCAGTAGAAAAAAGGCTGAACCAATGAATTTGGGCATTGTTAAGGTCTTTATGTCATCGAAAAATCACCTAGAGGAAGAAGTGGACAGGGTGTAGAAGAATCAGAGGAAATCTTTCAAGTGTACTTGAAGGAACACTTTGCTAGTGATTGGAGATTGGAACACAACGGTGGATGTAGGGAGGGGTTTTAGTAAGGTAGGGGAATACGGTTTTGGAACAGGGAATTACCGTGGGTTCAAAGCAATAGTGTTCTACCGGAGTATTGGTTTGATCATCACTTAGTTTAAACATCACAAAAGAAGTAGTCACACATGAATAATGCCACGGGAGTTAAAGAGATATCAGGTAGACTCTATTGTGGCTAGGAACAAAATCAGGAATTGCGTAATTAATTCAAGAAGATTCCAAGGAGTAGGAGCGGATTCAGCACATAATTTAGTGATGAACAAGTGTGAGGTTAGGACTAAGGGGATAAAAAAGGCTAGAAAAATAAAGAAATCGAATGTAGAAATATTAACGAAGAAAAAAAGAA
The DNA here is from genome assembly GCF_022747635.1 of Hetaerina americana. Lineage (NCBI taxonomy): Eukaryota > Metazoa > Arthropoda > Insecta > Odonata > Calopterygidae > Hetaerina > Hetaerina americana. The sequence continues at coordinate 34,071,753 of NW_027286763.1, forward strand.
AAGTAAGAGTTGAGTAGTACGAGGGGGAAGTGGAAAAAATAAAGAGTGAAGACAGGGGGAGATAAAAGCAGAAGAAAGGTGGAGAGATCCGGAAACAGGGATATCTAAAGCAGAAATTGAAACCATAGGAAGACTAAATGGGAAAAGAACAAGGAAACTATTGACTTAATTACAGATGAATAACATTTAAGTGACGAGAAGAATATGAAAGAATGTAATTACAGAATTAGAAATCACAAATAGTTGAATAAAGGAAAAAAGAATCGTGGTGGCGGACACAGTGAAACGAAATGGAGAACTCATAAAGAATCGGTGAAGTAGGTGTAAAATAAAAGAAGGTGAAAGAACGATCAAGAAATAAGATGGGAATTTCTGAACATATTACCTAAGGATATTGCCAATTGAACTAGAAAAGATTCACGGAACATGGAACGAAAGGAGGACCTATATTTTAAGGATACTACGCCAGCAAGTTTGAAAGAAAATATGATGTAGTTGAGGATAACTTAATTCCAGATACTCGATTGCGAGATAGAAAGGGCACTATGGACGTTAAGGGAACAAAATAAGACTGTGGAGTTGGATAGAATTCCCATAGAAATATTTAATGGTTAATGAAAACGTGAGAAGAAGATTTTTAATGGGTTAAATCTCAACTTTTGAGAGGGTAGAATCTGGCCGGAAGACTTCATCAGATCAGCGAGAGATCCTATTCCAAAATAGGTAAAGGCTACATTATATGAGGACTGCAGAACAATAAATTTGATTTCGCACGCAGCTGAAGAACAGAGAAAGTTATTTGAATAATAATGGAATATATACTTCTGAAATTCTTTTCTAAAATTCTACTTCAAAATGGAGTAAATAATCACTAATTGGATGATCAGTTTGGGCTCAGGAAGGAGAGAATCATCGTGATGTCGTGTTGTCATAGATGTAATGAGGTCACTAAGAGAGAGGAAAATAGGATATCAGGATGTATTTGCTTTTTCGTAGATTTTGAAAAAGCTTTTGATAGAGTGAATTGGGAAAAAGTAATGAGTATATTGCAGAAAATAGGAATAAATTGGAGGGAAAGGAGGCTGATCCGCAACCTGTACATGTCTCAGACTGTTCAGGGGCGAGTGGGGAACTTGGAGGCCGGATGGGCAGCGTTAGGAAGAGGTGTAAGGCAGGATTGTCCATTATCAACGGTGGTGCTGTTCAACCTGTATGCAGAGGAAATGATTAAAGAGGCATGGAAAGAGCTGGAGGTAGGAATGAAATTGGGCGGGGAATGGGTAAAATCAGTTAGGTTCGCTGATGACCAAGCTTTAGTTTGTCAGTCAGCCAAGGGGCTGCAAGCATTGCTGATTGAATTGGAAATTCGGTGCGATGGATTTGGGATGAGAATCAATATAACTAAATCAAAGGCTTTATGATTTTCCAGAAAGAAAAAGGCCCAGATAAACATTAAAATAGGAGGGCGTAAATGGGAGACTTTTGAAACGTGGGTGTTGAGAAGGATGAAAAATTTTAAATGGAAATAAAGGCAAACAAACGATGAAATTCTAGGCAGGATTGGAAAAGCGAGAGATTCTTTGGAAAAAATACATGGCTTGTGTAAAAGTTATCGGAAAAAGTTTCGGATTAATAGATTTACTTCAGATAATGCTACAATGCCTCAAAATCCTTCAAAGTACATCCCTTGAGCGTCAACACACTTTTGCCAGCGACTTTTACACGAGTCGAAGGCCCCCTGGTTGGTGGATTGCGGAAGGTCCTTAAGTGCAAAGCTCCATAGTGATGTCCTTTGAGGGAGGATTTAACTTTCGGAAACAGCAAATAGTTCTCTAGAGCCAAGTCGGGACAGTAAGGGAGTTGGGGAATCGTCGCGTCGCGTTACAGATGATCTTCGCAAGCAGACACTCGACTCTGCTTTTGGACATCCGTCAAAATCTTCGGGGCGAGTTTAGCACACATCTTTAGCATCGCCAAACTTTCAGTGATAATGGTGTGCACTGTCATCTTATCAATGTCAATACAATCTGCAATCATGCGCACACTTAACCGACGGTGTGAATTCAGAAATTCACGCACAAGTCAGGAAAAAATTGTTACCGAAACTTTTAAATTATACATCTACATCAATACCCTGCAAGCCAAAAAAAAGGTGTGTGGCAGGGGGTGCAGCACCAGGAGGAAAGGGTAAGGGATGAGGGGGCTAGGGTTTTTCAAATGGATGGGGAAAGGTAAGGGGAACCTGCAAAAAATATATATAAATATACTAGTATAACCATGCGCAGTCGCAACCTTGTAGGTTAATACTTATTATGTCGAGCCGGCTCCTGGGGGATTTCGATTACAAGCATTCTGGTCTCTTATTGATCTTGGAAAAAATGACCATTGTAAACCAGTCAGTCTTGCAGTCTATCTCTCTTATCTTATATTCGTGATCCCTCCGCCCTTAATACGTTGGGGTTCGTATTAGGTTCTTGATGTCATCGGAAAAGGACCCATCTTTAAATGTTTTTAATAAGTTTAATCTATATTGTAAACGCCGCTGTGTAAGGGAACCCCGCCTAAATTTTCTAGCAAAGTAGTTACGCTACTGCGTTGGTCATAACAATTTTTGACAAATCTAGCCCCACTTCGCTGAACTCGATATTAGTTTATACAAACCTTGTATGTATAACTGAGCGTTCATTGAGGAGTTGGTTATCGAATTGTGGTATGCTAGGATGAGCAAAGAAATTTATCAATGTTTAGTGTGTGAGCATCTTAAACACCACAATAATAAAAATAACAATCGCTGTAACCATTCATAATGGCTATCATAACTTCATTTTTTATTTCACCTTTATTGCTGAATAACTTGCTTCAATTTTTGTCTTTACTTTATCGGTATGGTAATAATTTATAAAATTAAATAAATACCATCATGCTCAGATTTATGGCTCAACATTTTTTTCCTGATCTGGCTTTCGCATTGCAATCCTTAAAAGATTTGAAAACGTTTTCTTTCACGCATTTTTTTCTTCTGGAGAGCAGTAAATTATGCTGGCATTTTATAAGTAGAAGAATGTATCCATATTTTTTCCTTGACAGACTTGTCATTTTAGCTTCTTCACCTAAGGTCTCATTTTATTTGAGAACTTTTTCTACCACAATAATGGAACAGGAGGGAAGCGTGCCATACATTTTTGATAGTAGGTTATTAAAAAGAACAAGTTAACACGAATATTGTCGGATATGAAAGCCTTGATGGATTGATGAAAGCAAATATTGGGTAAGAATAATAAAGGTTGGAATATACACGTAATTCTTTATCCAATGTGTTTCATCCAATGGGATTACCCACAAGAACTCGCACGTAAGGATATTTTCCTTGTACACTTATCGTACCACTTCCCGCAAATGTGACGACTTTAGATTAAGAAAGTTGCCAAAAAAACATATTTCAAATGTCGATCTATGAATAAATATTAATTAGATAATAAATTTGTAGGTATTAAAACAAAATATTTCAATGAACTGTACGTTTTTAATTCATAAAATATGTCAAATGCGATAATGAGTTCAAAATTCAAATTAGTCGTTATGTTGGAATAATTATTCTACTCAATTTTCTAAATACATTGAAAAATGCTCATACGCCTTGGACTATGGTCGGAATAGTGTTTATAGTTATTTATACAATGTTACACGCATTACTTCTCATACGCTTAGTGTTTTTTGAAATAATGCCCACATTCAATTGCCTGTTATAAGGCGCTGCTTTTGTGATAAAGGAAAATTTTTGTTCCAGATCAAAACATCTCATCTTTGCCTTTGATATACATTGTAAAGTCCACTCATTTCTACTCCTAGTTTATTGATCACAGGAAATCATTTATTGTAACCAATGGCTCTACATCATGTCTCACGAAATGGGCTGAATCGTCGAAGAAAAACATGACTGCCTCATGACCTATTTTACTAGAAGAGGCATGCATGTACGTCATCCCTTGTATACCTGACGCCGAAATAAAAGGAAACCTTTTAGAGAAAAATACATATGTGCACTGACGTACTGACCGTGGAGGCAACCATGCTCTAAATGTAAATGTTCTATCTTCCAATCTCGCTTCCTCGTCACTAAAAAGGATGATGACGTCAATGCTGAGTTTGTAAAAGGCGAGCATGGCCGTCACTAGTCGTACTCACTGTGGTCGTGCCGGGTTTGACAAGACGCTTTTAGGCTTGATAACAAGGGAATGACACGCCTTATGTTAGAAATGTGAGCGTATTTCTCAAAGAAAGAAAAGAGTCACTGTGAAAATGCCAATGAGGGTTCCGGAAACCTGCTCATAGTGACCTTGACTCAAATAGCGATCGAAAAATGAGAATTAAAGAAACGGTGAAGTGTAAAAATCAAATACCGATTTAATAGAGTATCTAATTCGGATATATTTTAGGCATGCAGCCAGTTTTCAAAATAAACTGATAATGTAATGTTAATTAACATTTAACAACTGTAGAATTCTCAATGCCGATAACAAATCTAAAGAAATTTGGAAGATTATAAAGGAAGCTAAGTGTTCTATCAATAATCATCATGATTTCAAATTACAGGACTCCACCGGTAATGTTACGTATTTCTGATTACTCTCAAATGGCATCCAACTTAAATGACTTCTACTTGTCCCACCAGACTACTACAAATACTCCAATTCCTGTTAATTATCCTCTAATCCCAAGCCTGTCTAATTCATTGTACCTGCTTCCTTGTACTGAACTGGAACTGATGAACATCATTAAAAAATTCCCTAACAAAAGTAGTCCTGGTACAGATGGTATCCCAGGGATTGTGATAAAAAAATCAATTAATTCTATCAAGGAACAGATACTCTTCCTAATTAATAAATCCCTACAACTTGGTGTTTTTCCTGATGCCATTAAAATTGCCAAAGTTGTACCACTTTATAAAGGGAAAGGTAGTGAGCAGGATATGAATTCTTACCGTCCAATATCTTTATTAAACCAGATAGGGAAACTATTTGAAAAGGTCTTCCATAATCGACTTACATCATTTCTTGAATCTTTTAATCTCTTGTCTGGCTCACAGAATGATTTTGGAAATGCAGATCTACATCTACAGCCACCTATCACCTCGTAAACCTAATACTTTCAAATCTTGATAATAGAATTGAAACCTTGGGACTATTCTTCGATTTTTCCAAGGCTTTTGACCCAGTTAATCATCAGTTACTCTTGTCCAAATTAGGACACTATGGCATCAGAGGTATCCCTTATAACTGGATCAAATCTTACCTCAGCGCAAGGCACCAACAGGTTATTTTGTTAAAGAACGGTACTAATTTTACTTCTCCTAGTAAAGAAGTTACATTAGGTGTACCCCAAGGCTCAGTCTTGGGCCCTATCCTATTTTTACTTTACATTAATGACTTACCAAAAGTTCTGCAGTCAGTTCCAGGAGCCGAGCCAATTTTATATGCTGATGACACTAACGTAATTGTATCAGCACCATCGTTAAACAACTTGACCTTGACAGCAGCTAGAGTTTCCGAACTTCTTTGTGAATGGTGTTCACAAAATTCTCTGAAACTCAAGCCTGACAAGTCTGGACTCATATACTTCTCTAATAAAAATAAAGCCCCTGCTTCATTGGCCATTGACCTAGGGGGAACGTGTGTACCCCAAATTTCTAGATCCAAGTTTTTGGGAGTTGTTATAAATAAAAATGTATCATGGGATGAACACATATGCAATCTTCGTAGCAGGTTAAATTCCATTTGCTTTCTTATTAGAAGTATTAGGAAATCTGTAAGCCTTGATATCTTACTTTCAATTTATTACGGAGAATTTTATTCTTTAATTATCTATAGTATTCTGTTCTGGGGTTCTTCCCCTCATTCTGATTCAATTTTTAAAGCTCAAAAATGTTTAATACGATTAATATGCAATTGTTCCTACAATGCACCTAGTCTTTCCTTCTTCAAAAGGTTAAATATTCTGACTGTTCCATGTATTTACATTTATGTCGTATGCATTTTCGCTAAAAGTAATATATCCAATTATATGACAAATGACAACGTTCATTGTCACCAAACCAGAGCCTGCAGAGACCTGCATCAAACTTATTGCAGGACTTTAAATACATCCCTGGGGCCTAAATCAATGGGCCTCCTTGCACTGAACAGGCTCCCTTACGATTTTAAGTACGTAAAGGATCCAGTCCTGTTCAAAAAGAAATTAATATCATTTTTAAGGAAAGAACAGTTTTATTCTGTAATGGAATTCATGGAGAAAAAATAACCATACTGAATATGGAATATATTTTATGCAAAAAAATATTATTGTGTCATGCTTTTCTGAATTACATCATTGTTTAACATCTATACGTACATATGACGTGTCCTATACACTTATCTGATGTATCTATTACACTGTGTCAGTGTCTTCTGGGCAAATAAATATTATTATTATTATTATTATTATAATCTTGGTACGAAGGTAATTTGATAAGTTCTCGTAATGGAATGGAAATAAACGGCTTACCTCAGTGAAAATTAATAATTTGTCAATATTGTCTCCCTGTACACTTATGCACTTGGTCCAGCTATGCTCAAATGCCTAGATCCCATCTCCAAAATTCTCCTTCAGACCTGCAAAATACCGTCTAATTCGGCTGTTAGTTCTTTGTTTGAAGAGAATCTCCGTCCACTGAGGACAATTTTCAGCTTGGGGAAGATATGGAAATCTGATGAAGCCAAATCAGGCGAATGAGGTGGGTGTCGTAACAATTCGTATCTTAGTGTACGTATTTTTTTCCATGGCAACGACAACTGTGAGTGGGCGTACATTGTTTTGATGAAAAATGACTTTCTTCCTTACCACACCTGGTCTTTTTTCGTATATCTTTTGCTGTATTCGATCCAGGAGGTTAGCGTATTATTTTTCAGTAATTGTTTGACAGCAGAATCCCTTTCGCTTCCCAGAAAACTTAAGCCATCACCTTTCTGGCCAACCAAATTGCCTTTGAATTCTTTGTTGGCAGTGAATCAACATGTTTCCGCTGTTTTGATTGCTGTTTTGTCTCGAGAGTATAGCAGTGGATCCAAGTTTCATCTTGGGTCACACACCGATGCAGAATATCTTGTTTGTTGCTCTTAAAATGGGTAAATCATTGCTCGGAAATTTCCATTCTGATGCGTTTCATATCCACTTCCACTGTTAAAATAAGACATACCCGTTCAGATGATATCTTTACAACTCTACAACTGCGATTTCTCGCAATTTCAGTCGGCAATCCTTTATGACCATTTTCTGCACTTTTGCAATAATTTCTGGGGTTTTGGGACATGTTTGCCGACCTTCACGTGGATCATCATCTATGCTGTCCCGACCAAACTTAAACTCGTATATCAACTTGGCAACAGTTATGAACATATGAACAGTTATGAGCATAAGAAAATATTAAGGAGCAGAGGTCTCCAGTGTTCTAAATGCCGGCATGAATTACACTAGCTTTCGTACCTTTCGTTGCGAAGTATTTGTTGACTTCTCGAATCTCAATTTTTTCCATCTTCACAAATCACTATACGGGAAAAACAATAGAGCGGCGTCCGCACTACAGATCTCTTCCCAGAGCACTGATGTGTCACGTGTTTGCTCAAAGAGGACACTTGTTGCGCTAGAACTGACATATAGTGGTGATTCCATGAAACTTGCAAACTACCTTGGTATGTTAAGGCCAGAATAATATCCAGATAGGATATGAACAACAATAAATCAATCGAAGTATTACAAATCTGAAGAAAATATTCATTACTTGGTAGGTTATTCATGCGAAATAGTGTTTTTCGGACTTAATTGGAATCCACGGTTTATATTTTAATTCGATTATCCATGCATATTATACAATTCTCCACAAAGGAAGAAAATAAAGGTAATAACTTGAAGCATATTAAAGTAGATTGCCGCAAAGTATTAGGAAAATTTTTCCGTATTTTGGCTAATATGGAAGTTTCCTTTATGCTGGTAAGCACTGATAAATTTAAGAAGAACACATGCCGTTTTTGTCATTTAAATATTCTATTTGACCGAACTATTTATAGTTTTTTGCACTTAAATGAATTATATATAATATAGGTCGAATAAATTGGAGCATAATTATATCACATCCGATTCACAAAAAGCTTGGCTCTTGTAATATTAGAGTTATAAAATAATTTACTTTGTGGGAGAAAACCTGAATTCTAATGTTGCAAAGTTTTACATATTAATAACTAAAAAACTGTTTTTGCTAAATTCATTTATATAAATAGATATAATTAATTATTGCCCATGTAACTGGGTACTTCGCCCGCGTCTACACCTGAGATCAATACGATTCATTGGCCTAAGATCCGGATGACCTGACAAGGCCTAACCATGCAGATGCTCGTTTTTATTTGAATTGTAAAAAGATGGATGCATCCAAATGTAAAAAGCGTAAAGACCGAGAAGTTTCATGTACATAAAATGATAGAAAAATGGCAAATCCACAAGAATTTTCATCAAAAAGCATTATAAACATGAAAAGGGTAAGAGAAAAAGTTTATAAAATATTAAAAAACTTAAGAAAAGCTACCATGAAATTTCAGAAAGACATCATCAAAAGTGCTTCTATGCTCTCTCAATAAGTTTTTCAGAAGATAAAAAGCCTTTCATAATTTATTTTAAGACTATTAAAACGCTTCCATGAGAAAAATTCACCAAATCTTTTCTCACGCGTGAAATAAAATTTTCAATCAATCCGTAACGATTCACCCTTTCCGTCAAAACTCAAATAGTTGCACCATATGAGCTTGGTTTATGACTCCTACAGTGTTGCTTCCCGATTCGTACGTTATTTTCATACGCGTCCTCATGGGGAAAGGTAGAATTATTTCGTTAAATTGACACTGTTAACTGATGAAGGGGGAGTTCGCTAAAAATGAGTAGTACTAGTCACTATGGAAAAGTTGAATGAGAGCTGTTTCATTAGACATACGTTGGTTATAAGGTAGAGAAAGAATTTTTAGAGAGTCGGGGAAGCTTGGAGGGAAAACCATGCGCCGACATTATCCTATCCTTTGTGAAATATGCCAAATGGTCACATGGTTCTACATTCCATTTTAACTAAACGGCATAGTAACAGCATAACGGTTGAAGAGCCATTCCACCAACCCGACTTCCTTGAATAAGGGTGAAATGGGAGAATATTTTCATGTTATTGTTTGGCGAGTGAATCGGAGGGTAAAGCAATTATGCTGGTTAAGGAATTCTGGGGATTGAAAAATTGAAATTGCAAAATATTTGGCTTCCCTCAGTTCTCATTTATATAGTAGCATCCAACATAAATTGGGAAAAGTATATATACAGGGTGGCACCCAAAAGTGGTAGGACTGATATTCTCTGGCGCGAACGGAACGGTGGAGGGGGGTCTGCCTGGTAGGGTAAGGTGGAGGGGGCTCTTAGCAACAGACCAACACCAACCTAAGTCGCCTGCGGGCTGTCGTTGAGTGAGGACACCGTTTTTAGTGAAGCAAGTTTTTTGTCCGCGTCGAAAAACAAAATGAATCTGAATTTAGAGCAACGTTATTCCGTGAAGTTTTGTGCGAAACTCTCGGGACACTGCCTTAAGCCGTTCCACAGTATTTGAGTGGCACAAGAGGGTAGGGAGCTCGTTGAAGACGACCATCGCTCCGGACGGCCGTCGACGGCAAGAACCGACACGAATGTGGACAGAGTGAGGACACTGCTGAACACAGACCGACGCTTGACCAGTGAAGAAATTGCAGACCAGTTGGGTCTGTCTGCATCCAACGTCCAACGCATTATTTCACAGGATTTGGCCATGCGCAAGGTGTGCGCCAAGATGGTGCCGAAAATTCCGAGTGTCGACCAACAGGCAACGGCCAAATACGGCGTTGCCACGTTGCCGCACCCGCCCTATTCTCCCGATCTGGCACCACTGGACTTCTTCTTCTTCCCCCTGATGAAAAGACAGCTCAAGGGACGACGTTTTGACTCGATAAAGGCCGTTTAAGAGGCTTCGACGAGGGTCATCAACGACATCCCCAAAGAAAATTTCCAGCGGGCGTACGGGGAATGGGAACAACGTCATACTAAGTGTGTAGCAGCTCAAGGAGCATACTTTGAAGATTATTAAGTCGATGTAAGTATATCGTCAATAAAATTATTGTAAAAAAACCAGTCCTACCACTTTTGGGTGCAACCCTGTATGCCAATTTTAACAAAAACAAAGAAATATAAAAACTATTACTATGAATAAAACATCGTTTAAATATATTGAGGTTGGTAAATGAGTCGCTATTTTGGAACAAGGAAATATTGTGCACTAGAACAAAAAATTAACATTCCATAGGGGAATCTGAGAAGACTTACCTTTTAATCTAACTTTATCTCCAAGAATTTGCAGGAACTCTTCAAAAAGTGAGCTATTATCATTATTTTCCAAGATCTCTTCCTCAGTATACTGTCCCTCCTTGACGTATATAACTCCGACCTTGAGTTCTGACTTGATGAAAACCTGAAATTAAAGGCACATTGACAATGTTAGTGGCAAATCGTAGAAAAAGATAAAACTGTCGCACCCATCTTATTTCAGTCTTTTGATTTGAAGTGAAGAAAATGAACATAGGTTGACAGTGTATAAGATGTATATATGAAAGTAATAAAATAAGAAAAAAAGCTGGATATAGTTGAAGACAAAAGAAATTTTAGAGTTGTGGTCGAAACCGTTGATGTGGGAAATTAGAAATAGACTGGAAAATGGATTTTAGGGGATTCAATTGAAGATTTTGTGAGATACAATCGGGGGTGCTCTGAACTTTAAAAGAAGGGATTCATTTAGGTTATTGGAATAGAAGAAGAGGAAAATAGGCATTTTGAATTGGATTAAGGGTGAAAAAAAGTAGAGGGATCTAAATGCGTATTTTCTCTGTGGTAAAAATGATTACTAGTTTTGAAAAGTTTCCTAAGATGCGTACATTTTTAACTTAAATTTTAACTTAAAAAGATTAAACAGCCTGTAATGGGCAGCATTTTGATAAGAAATTCACATTTCGTGGAAATTTCATTTTTATTAGTCCATAGTAAATCTTGAGAAATACAATTTGAACCGAATATTACAGTATGCAGTATCAGTACGTCAGTTATACAATTTCTAAGAGAATAGCTAAATGTATCTACAGGCATTAAGATGAAAAACATGGTGAAAAAGAAATCTTTTGTTAATAATAAACAGTAATGTAATTGTGCCATAAGTAGAGACCACAATGCAATTGTATATTATAGTCAGAATCCATTGTAAATTGATTTTTATAACATATCTCGAGGAAAAAAGAAAGTGTTTCCAATGGAAAAATAATAGTTTAGACTATAATGAAATGGCATTACTTTTAATCGCAGTCTACCGTCTATGGTAGGTTTTAGACCCAAGGCCTAAGCGCTGCTATAATTCTAAACATGACTGAAAATTCCTCAACACTTTATAATTGTATTCCAAGAAATCAAGGTGGTTTTTTCTTCCCCAAGGGATTGGATTCATGTAATTGTCAACTTTTTATATCATTGCTCAAAGTCCAATATAAAGGCCGTACTGCTGTTTTCGGACTAATAAAAAATAAAATACATAAAGCATGTACAATTTTAAATACCATTTCTCTATGGTATACCATTTTTTTAATTTCACGTGCCTTTTAGCCTCCCTTTATTCCGTCCAACATTAGTCTTCCTCTGCCTTGCTTTACAAACGTTCTTCCTTCTATTAAAGTCATCAAAAATCTGCCGAAACCGAATAGGGTCCCTATCCATTTTTTTCCTGTGTCCTTTGAAATTATCCTAAGAAACTTCTCTATTATTCAACAAGCCTCGCATTTCTTCGATTTGTTTTTTTTGCTCCATTAAAATACACTAACATATGTCTATACTACCTTGATCAAAAATTTCCCGGAATTTATTCAGAAAATTAAAAATACAAGTTTATTCATCTAAATCTATATTGTCCCCTTCAAAGTAATCCCCATCGACTGCAACACACTTATGCCAGCGCTTGATCCAATCCTCGAAACATTTTTTATATTCGGTTTTCGGTATGTCCATCAGTGCTTCCTGCGATTTTTCCATTACTTCCTCTCGGCTGCTAAAACGCGTTCCCCGTAATGGTTTTTTAACTCGATTGAACAGAAAGAAGTCACAGGGAGCCAAATCAGGTGAATTCGGTGGCTGTTGGATGGTATTTGTTGCATTTTTCGTCAAAAAATTACGAATAATGATAGCACTGTGCGACGGTGCGTTATCATGGTGCAAAATCCACGAGTTTTCTGCCCACATTTCTGGTCTCTTTCGGCGAATTGCTTCACGCAAACGTCTCATAACGCCCAAATAATACTCTTTGTTTACTGTCTGGCCTTCTGGCAAAAATTCATGATGCACTACACCGTTGTAATCCATGAAAACCGTCAGAATTGCCTTCTTTTTTGACTGAAAACGACGTGGTTTTTTTGGTCTCGGCTCATTTGGTGAACGCCATTCACTTGCCTGATGTCTGGATTGCGTGTCGTACTCATAAACCCACGTCTCGTCTCCAGTAATGATCCTTTTGATGAATGTGGGATCGGATTCAGCATCGCAAATCATGTCTTTTGCGACGTCAACACGGTCTCTTTTTTGCATGAAATTGGGGTCTTTTGGCACCAACTTTGCTGCTACACGACGGAAACCCAAATCATTAACCACAATGTGTTGGGCGGATCCATAGGCAATGTTCAAGTCCTCCGCTATTTCTCTGATGGTTAATTTGCGGTTATTGACCAACATTTCTTTTACTTTATCAATTTTTTCACCGACTTTCGATGTCGATGGTCTGCCACTGCGTTCATCATCTTCGATTGACTCACGACCACTTCTGAACCGCTCGTGCCACTGGTAAACGACCGTTTTTTTTAGAGAATCGTTGCCGAAACACTTTTCCAACATTTCCAACGTCCGTGCGCCACTAAATCCGTTTTTTACGCAAAATTTAATACAAGTTCGTTGTTGCAAATTTAAATCCATTTCTGAAATTGTAAAAAATCGCCAACACACACAGAGATAGATGTACTCTTGGCTACGTAACTTTTGCAAATGTCAAGTTATGACACTAAGATTTGAAGGGAATATCAACAACAGATGTACCAATTCAACAAAAAAAACAGAACTCAAATCGGAACGATGGGAGCGCCACACGGTGGTTATTCCGGGAACTTTTTGATCAAGGTAGTATGCTTGAGTTCAATAAAATTCATTAGTGTATATAATAGTAAAACTGTTAAATAAATAAAGTTCACTAGGGGAGGATCCTTTAGATATGCGAATACTTAGGACTAGATTCAACTTATTATAAAGATAAAACGCGTGTTTTTTTTTCATCCGACTTTAGAGATGTAATTAGGCCCCCTAATTACATTGACAGGGTCAAAAATTGTCATAAAATTAGAGAATTAGACTGTCTAACTGATGGATTAAAGTGTTCGTTTTTCTCGCGCACTATTCGTGTCAACAATAAAAAAGGGGACACCTAAGAAAATAATAAGTACCCGCAGTCAAAAATAGGGACATACAAGATTAAATTCAAGATTGAATTGAATTGTCCGTCAGGAATGTGTAGAATACCAACCGATGATTAGTGTCTGAATTGCGTGTGTCTGCCCTCTTTTCATGATCTTTATTGTTTTCTTGTCCTCTTTGTGTAGGAATAGAAATAACTACTAACCATGTAATACTCGTAATATATTTAGGCATGTTACCAGATCGGTGCTCAGTCGCCCCGTTTCCACGCTGTTTTTGGTGGATCGCGGGGTGCCAGGCGCATGAGGAAATAGAGGGAATACATGTAGAATGGCTGGTGACCTACCACCCTTTGCCACACGTCCTTGCGACGGCTTGCGGGGTATTTTGTACTCGTAGATGAAGATTGTTAATTTAAAAATCAAGAATGAAATAGCAGCATGAGTCACACTCAAATTTACGTGCAGAAGACGATCGGCATCGGAAGAAGAAAGTAGAGTAAAAATAATGCTTAGGTATAGAGAGGCAAAGATACCCCTAGGAAAGATGATCTTGTTTACTGAGATTCCAGAAGGGCATACAAAGCTGTATCAATGGAATAGGGAAATGAAAGATATCTTTATGAGAATGTATTATCGAAGATAACAACATACAATTTAAGGTGAGATATGAAGATGAAATGAAAAAATGATGTAAAGCTCCCAGAATTACTCTGAATACATGAATTATAGGTAAACGTAGTGCAGCGTTATGAGTGAGAGGGACGAGATTTAATTACAGAGGAATTTCAATAGCGCAATGCAATTCCCTGAACAGTTCGCTCATCAAAAGCGCGCCTCTTACCATTTCAAATGTACCTATGGCTACAAAGGGTCTTCAGCTAATCAAAACAATTACATATTTAAATGGGACTCTGTAGTCTGCCAATCTAACGCCACGTCATAGGGTTCACCTTATTCTTTCTTTATTGTTACTTTATTATTATTTCTTTCAGTTCAGGGCCCACTAGGACACTTCTACATTTAGGCAAATGAAAGAGTGAATTTAAATTTATTTCATTCATCCTTCCCTCTGCTGAAATGCTAGGTGACTGTTCTCATTGGCTCATGCTATTTAAAAAGTTGTTCATTTTCAAAAGTGTGTTATTAAGTTAAAATTTGTGATAAAAATTCCATTTCCAATATTACATGTACTATGGATATGAAAAATACTTGCATCATTGAAGCGTTTGTTTTAATGTTATTTTTCCAATAGTGGAAGCACAACCATGAGGCCGGATTCATGAGGGCATAACGGAACCTAAGGTTTTCTTCCAAATAAAAACTCAAAAAAAGGTTTCTTTTTTCTAATAAGTTTCGTTAAGCGAAGTTTTCGAGAGAACCAGATATAATTTAACTCAATTACTTATTTGCCACACACCATAATATTTGCTTCTCAAGGGCTACGTTTATATTACGTTAAGGGAGAATCTTGGCTATCTTGTTCAAAGTAAGACGTCTGGAGCGATTGGCGTGACGTCTCGGGAAAGACGTCATACATTGGCACGGTAAAAACGACCATTAAAAAAAAAGTTTTTAAAATTTTCTAAAAATTTTTTTTTCTGAAAAATACAATCAAAAAAGTCATATTTTATTACAGTACGCCAAATGATAAATAGTTCAACTTTAAAGTTGCATTGTAAAGACTGCATTTATTTCATTTCCTAAGAGATAGAAATGATCACTTTCGGGAATGGGTACGGCTGGTGAATAGGCATGGCATTATAATGGAAAGGGAGATTAGAGAGCGCGTGATAATGTTATACGTATTACTGAAGATTGCAGTGTCAGTATACATAAAACGTCTCAATGATCATCATGCACAAGGTACAGCGAGCGCTCGACAGGATTGCGAATGTAAAATTGGATAGCCATGATGGAGAAGAAAACTTGAAAGAAACGAACGATTTTCTCGGAATAGGACCGAGAGGTTAGGGAGATGGGCGTTTTCCGTGACTGTGAACGACTTGTGAAGGCGCCGTGTGCACAGGATTTTACAGAGCGTTGATGGCGGAACGGGGGTAATTAATATTGGCCGTGACATGTTTATTCGTGGTCAAAGGGGCTTCCTCCCGCTCACTCCCTTCCCTCACTTACACAAACCCTAAATTATCGATAGTGAACGAATTTCCTGTGACGACGACCTCAAAGGGCCATTTGCTGCGCTCTGTCGCATTTTTTTTCATTTCATCGCTCGACGTTCTTCTCTTTTTTTCCTGCACCCCTCCTATCTCAACCTCTTCTCCCCTGCGCCATGCTTCCATTTCTCTGCGGGGATGAGTGGGCCGAGGGGCAAGTGCCCAATTACGCAGCTTTGTTAGCACGTAATTACTGATCACGCTCCTGCTGAGGTCTGAGGCAAAAAATATCAGCCTACGTGTGAGGAATATCTTGGAATGAAAAAGATTCATTATTTAGGACGAAGGCACCGTTCGTGTGAAAAAAGAATTTAAGGTGTTCTTTCAAAAGACATTTTTATTTCAACGCACAGAAAAAACATACTTGGTGCGTGATTAGGAAGGAATTCATATTTGGAACCACTTGTACCTTAAAAAATCCTCTCGTATTAAGATGCTATGGCTTGTTTATACCAGGTGCAAAAAAACGAGATATTAAAAGTTGGTAATTAAGAAAAATTTTCACACTTGATACGAGTTACGAACGAGATACGAAGTACTTGATTAGTTGACATTCCAGGTTGATTTAGAGAGATTTTTACCGCGTAGTTGCCATGATTTACCTTATAAAGAAAACCTTTCATACGAAATGAGTGTAGAGACTAAGAATATGTTCAGAAGACTGTTGTCTCCCTGGCTGTAAAAAGTCTTTTAGAGCACTTTAGTACTGGACACTCTAATTAAAAAATGAAAAATCTGAAAATGAAAAATTACGAATGAAAATAAGAACATTCATTATTGGCTAACGATGGTTAAAAATAAGCTTCATAAATGAATTAAAAATTCAAGTTTAGCATTTCTAATCCTAGGAAGTAATTGCATAAAATGAATAAATGGTTTATCTATCATTTACTATACGTTACGTACTCTAAATGATACGAAACGTGTTCTTTCGGCATTTTTGTGTACCTATGGCTGCGATGGTGCTTGAACAAGTTATCGCTTTCTCCTTCAAAACTCCATTGCTTTATCTCCGTGACCATTCTTAATTTTTTAATCGTATCTTTTATATCCCATCTATTCTCTTTCTCTGCCTACCACTGCCTTTCAATTCCCGCTTTTAACAAATGCTCTATTCCTTAAAGACAAAAAACTATAATCCCTGGTATACTTTATTACTTCAATACCTATATGTACCTCGCTTGTTGTAATGATATGAGCACCTGATACTGATACTTTGTTATTTTTAATGATCTAAAATTTGATATAATATTAAATAAGCTCTTTTTCAACATAGATAATGGACCCAGAATTTCCGAGTCTCAGTCTGAATATCATTTCACCGCTAGTATTAATGGCCTTTAACTATCCGTTTCGAAAAACTTTTCCCTTACTATTTCATAAGACACTTGCTTATTAATTTTATCATATATCATCTCTCTTTCCAACATTGCTTTGCGGTTTGTGACGTAATATTTAATACTGTGATGGGAACGTTAGGCAAGCAAGAAGGATTAGGAATATGATAGGTACATTTGGAAGAATTAAGGGAGGAAAGAAAGAGGCAGAATTGATGAAGGGTTTACTTAAGTGTCAGATGGCTGGGTTGCGTGGGAGGGATGAAGAAATATATCCATGCATAGTCGTTGCCCACCCTAAACCTACCTTGAACGGTAGAATGCAAATATTAATAATAGCGTCTCCATACATACTTCCCATCTTGGAAACGCCTTGCCCTCTTTGGTACATATTTGATTATTAGGCTACACTGACAGTGTGAACAGAATTTATTTGATATTTTAGTACCCTTCAAGCCACCGCTAGGGTGTGTGGCAAGGCTCGAAAACACACCAGACTAATTTTGACGCGAATATGACCCTACCGGGATCGGGCGATGATATTCTGATACCCTAACGTTCGTGGAAAAAATGATACCTTAAATTCATCTGTTCTACACTTAATCTTTCTAACTTTATTGCCATGATATCTCCTACCTTAGTAAGATGTGAGCAATAATACATTTTCAACACCACTGCTAAAGATACATCCTTTATACCATTTTATGCAAGAGATTTTATCTGTAATTTAACCTTCTTTCCCCGAGTGATTTCCAACACAGCTCTTCTAATAATTGCGATACGCTGCTCAGTTTGTCATAACAATGTTTTGCAAATCTAGCTCCTCTACGCCACACGTGACCCAATTCGGCAATCAATCCAGCTTTATGAGGATCCAATATACTAGCAGTATATTCTAAATGAGGCGTAACCAGTGGAAGACAACATTTCTCTTTGACCTTTTCATCACATTTAACCAGTACTAATAAACCCTATTTTTTTAAACCCTAAAGCTTTTCCACATATTTCCCGCATGTTTTTAATCCAGGAGAGGTCGTGCGAGACGGTAACGCCTATTTAATCAAGTCTAAACATACTATTTCGGTGCCCCGATGCAGTAGGCATTCGGGGGGAAATTGATCTTTTTCCAAAAATTCATCACTACGCTCTTTTTTAAGTTAAATTTCAATGGCCAAGTATCGCACCAGCGTTGCATAGCATTAAGGTCATCGGCTAAATCTGCTGGGTCCTCAGGATTACGGATATATCTGTTAACCACTGCATTGTTTGTAAATAATCGTATGCTACTAGTAAATACGGATTAAATGTCGTTTACTTGAAAAAGGAATGAAAGAGATCCGATAACACTACCCTGGGGAATGCCTGAAGTACCGTCTAATGGATTTGAGCTAACTCCATCTATTACTAAATTATAGTAACCAGGAAATCGCGCCCATTGGATTTGAATTTTTTTTAAAGCATCACTCTGAATTTGCATTCGGAATTATCAAATCAGTAGCCAAAAAGCTTTACTCTCAAATATATCAAGTCTAAGTAAAGATAATACCCTTATGCCCTAATTAATTCTACCCATTAATTTCAATATCAAAGTTAATTATGCTCTAGGTCACAAATATAAATTTTCTAAAATTCATTTTAACCTGAAAAGAGGCTTGAAAATCATATAATTAAATTTTTTGCGCATTTACAATGAAAAGGACTTCAAATGACGATTAATCCTCTTAAAATATAATGTTTTCAGCGAAGCATTACTTTCCGTGAGTTCAGAATCGGGATTTATTCAGTTGACTGGCTTCGTTAAACGATTTGAGTTGTCGATTCTGTGCATTGAAAATTTACTGCTCCTGACTTCCTCCACAGTTTGAAGTAGATAAAAATATTCCGCTCTAATGCCGTGAACTTGGTTTAATGCTGTGATTTATAATCTTACCTATTTTTTATCGTGACACTAATAAAACCAACCTTCTTTAACAAACCAACAAGAATTGGTTGAATTTGATTTTATTGCTACGGGTTTTTTATGTCCTTTAAAGATGCAGAGGAAAATTTTAGTAAATCAATAGAAATAGTAGTTGAATAAACGCTATTCTAGAAACATTTTAGCAACTTATACCCTTTTGATAAGTAACACTTGGTTTTCATAAAATAGGTATTTATTTCCGCGTAAAGCCGTGCCAAAAAATCCGAATTTTACGCAATATTTCCGAAAAAATGGAGTATTTCAGGATATGGGGTATTACCGCTGTGTTTTTAAAACTATGAAGACAGTGAGATTCAGTGATAACAATTTATTCCCAGCCAGATACATGTTTTATCATCGATAAATGGACAGGACAACAATAAACCAAAAAGTAAAGAATCTCATGTTCTTGAATGTAGTTTTACAAAGATTCAAATATTAAGTTTTCAATATTATGAAATAAAAATATTTTAACTCGATCAAATACTTCTCGGTGCTAAACAATGAGACGGATGAAATCTAACGAAATCTAAAGAAAACAACGTTAACTTAGAAATTTTTCAGCATCTATTGAGGAAACTACGGATGAAACATTACATTATTTGCTAATCGAGATGAAGAACACAAATGAAAGAGAAACTGATTTCATGCGCTGAGGGATTTTGTTTTAAAAAATATTTACATGCCTTAGTTACGTAGAACTTTAATTTCGAGGGTTATATTCGGAAAACCAGGAAAATGCATTTCGCTCCTCGCTCACGCGACAGAAGCCGATAATTGATGCAAATACTCCTCCATCTCACCTCCCATAAATCCAAGTTTCCTCTTTTCGAACCAAATTGTGTTTGGCGTGAGGTTTCCGTCCCATATTTACATGCAATTTGCCTTTGATGCGGTCCACCAGCGTCAACTAGAGCGCGGCTGATACAGGGGTGCAAACTGTTGCATGCCCCTAACGAGATCTCATGCATACCAACCATACTTGACGATCATCGTCGATGTTTTAGTAACAAGAGATGGAGATGCAGACGAAAACAGCTACCACTCCGATTTGATATTCTTGGCCGATATCATAAAGTCGCTCTCGCCAAAAATTATTTTTCCATTTGAATTTTCACTGTTTAAAAAATAATAGAAACGAGTACTGCTAGTGTCTTGAGTTTCACTGAACTAAATTTTAGTATGAGAAGACAACTTTATTGATTACAAAATGAAACATATTACGAGTATATCAATATAATCCTTACTTTAACATTAATTATTATAAAAAATAAAAAAGTATTAATGGCACAAAAATAGATTTTTCCACTTGAAACTAATTTTATACATTCAAATCCTTATATTTATAGACAACGGAATTCAAATACAAATTAGCTTCATCTACATTTTAAGAGTTAAAAATATGGCGAATGAATATATGGACCACATTAAATATTCTTAAACACAGGAAAACAAGGAAAAGAAAAAGAAATAGTGTATTTTTCAGGAGAAAGCCGTGAGTTTATTGTAATAATTTCTTCACTTTGATCCGAAATTATTAACCTCCTCCAGGCAGTGTTAAGTAAAAATTTAAATAGTGCCATAAATATTTTTCCACACATAAGTTCTATTACTAACGCTTGGAACAGTTTACCGTGAGATTTAGATTTTAATTTATTGTCTTTGTGCATTAAACAGTGAAAATAAAGTAATCCGTTAGTTATAACTGACTTTTCACATTATGTATTCGTCACGGCAGCCTCTGACAATGTGAGGCGAGTATCGGGCCTCTTTCTATCTTCCGGCCTATTCTCTATAAGTAGGTGATCATAATAAAACAACCTTTACACATTACCTATTGAATGAATTGTTAGAAAGAAAATAGAATGGAACGCATCTCGAAAAAGATCAAGGGACAAATATTTAGTTCAGGAAAAGAGGAAAATCAGACGGAAGCCCTAATATGGAGCAAGACATTTTTAGTGTTTGGAAGGAATGAAAAGAGAACCAACTGATTGACATACCGATGACAAAGAAGAGTAACGCATGTGACTTCGCTGAAATTTCCATGCCAATGGGCGGTATTTGAGGAATTTTTATGAGTTTTTCATTTCAGAACTTATCATCTATTTAAAGTACAACTGAGATCCTGAAGTTGGTCGGATATTTAAAAGATAAATGAGATCCACATACCAAGGGCATCGGTGCGTGAACTAAATGATTTTAGTGTTCAGGGGTTAAGTGCATCTCTCTGTGTCGTGTGTGAATTAACCGGTAATTTTGTTCCCTTAAAATCTGGTCTGGTTAATTTAGTTAAGAGCGACAAACATGTACACTGACTACGCGAGAAGTTGAAAAAAGAATAAAACAAGTTTTGCATATTCAATCGAATTTCAAAGCTTCGAAGAATACCGCCCGGAATACGATACTAGACTCATCTATACAGATAAAATATATCTCATAATTCAAGATTGACTAATGTATCGACAAGCTCCCTCTTGTCTTTCCTTGCTACACCCATTTAAATACATTAAAATTCCAGTAAGAATCTATTATTTTACTCCGGTTCATTATCACTTTATTCCCTATTATAGTCTCACTCTTTCTCAAAAATGAACACAAATAATTTTGTTATCTTCAAGATAACTGAAATTGATCACGAAAAGTTCGGCTCTAGCATTTTACTACCTTAGCTCATAGCAGACTTGAATACACATTTCAATCGGGAAATGGAATAGTTTTAAGATTAGAAGACTAGGCATACCAAAACGCTATCATTTTTTATTTAAAAAAATTGTTTAGTATACTCGCCTTAAATGTGTATTTAACTTTTTCCAATTTCCTTATAATCCAAATTTCATTTCTATTTATCATAGGGAATGATCAGGCAGGTAATAAGTGCTACTTCCTGGTAAGGAGGAAAGTTAAATCTTCTAAAGGTTTATAACCTCACGCCAAGGAAATCTGGCAAACTTTACTGAATACACCAGGGTTTTACAGCCGTTTAATCAACCCAAATGAATTCCAAAGGCAAAGCCCAGTTTATCGCCCGCTTAAATTTACCCGAAAACAAACTTTTTGATTAAAAAAGTGCCAACACGACCATTTCCACCTCTCAATAGATTCCTCAAAATCCGTTCCCTCAAAAAAAAAAAACAGTCGCTCTTCGCTCCCGACGTTGATTGCTGAAGTGAGGAAGGATTATTACCTCCGAGCCGTAAAATCGCTTTAAATACTTAAATTTATTTTTCCTCTCTCTCTGCCCAACTACTTTCATCTACGACCACCAACAGTCTTATCCCTCGAACAATGATGGATTTCACTCGTTGGCCAATCAACGAGCTCTTCCCCTTCTCCCCTTAAGTCTCTCATGCTCAACCATCTTCATTTCTCTTCCCGCCTCGCAAGATCCCTTAATCCTCAGAGCATTTATAAAAGTTACGAGTCAACGATAAGGCATTGTTTGAAGGCAGAGTGAAGGTGGAAGGGAGGTTACGGGAAGTACGGGAGGCTGGAGAACGAAGGGTGAGAAGAATATCGAAGGAGTGGATGCATGGGGGATGGATCGAACATAGCGAAACTTTACTCGAAAACTTTTAAGCCCAAATCTCCATGGAAACTCAAAGGAGGTTGATCCAGTTAAACTCAACCGCGCCGGAGGAGGGAGTCGGACAGAGAGGAGATGGATGAAGGGCGGAAGTTAAAGAGAGGAAGGCATTCGAGGGGTAGGGGATTTGGGAGCAGGAAAATGGCAGTGGATGGTGATTCGGAGGTGGATGAGGGCCGGAAGAGAATAAGGAATCCATTAAAGATGGGATCTCTCCCTAGCTAATAGCTAGCACGCATACACTGTTGCATCCAGAAGCGCTCATTTTGAATGAGCTGGGAGATTTATTCGCAGAGTAAGCAAACTGTCAATCCACGCCGTTGTTTGAAACTTCCTTTCCATCCAGGCAATCTGGAAAAAACCTAGGACATAAAACATATATTCTTGCAGAAGTGTGGGTCACCTAAAGTCCAAAACAATCAAGCCCGTTTAAGGCATAGTTATCAGACCTACTAACACAATCTTTCAAAAATACAGATTAACATGGAGAGAGTTGATGTACCTATAGAAAATATTTCTATGTCACTAGCTCCATGGCACATATTTGTTACTCGGCTTTAATAAAATTTTAATTCTGCTGTTCATGTTTTGATTGTAGGTAGTTTTCCGATTAAAGATAGTTTTGGGCGATATTTGAAAATCATTGGACAGCATTGTGCGTTCTTAAAATACTCATGGACAATAAAATATATGCAGTATTGGTACCTTGTCTCCTAACTATATGTTTAATGCCAATGATTTGATTTACGATTCTCGTATATCCATCACTTTAAAATTATTTAGAATAACCCAATAAATTAATTATGATAAGTTCTGTGAAAGTGTGTGCGAGGAATCCAGGTCATTAGCGTGTAGAGGTGTTAATATATTGCGACATATTCGGGAATTGATGGGTTCCTTATCGTTCACTAGTCTGTGAAAATAAGATCGAGGACTCTATGGATATTCGTGATAACCTGTCCGATGTGACACGAAAGAGGATAGGTTTGGAGGATATACATAAGCTAGAAGTCATGCCTCACGGCTGATTTTGATTCAAGTCCGAGCTAATAATATTGCCTAAGAAGTTCCTAAGGCGACTGTAGTAAAACGTCTACTCGGGTAGAGGAGAAGAAGCCGGCCACCCTGACTCTCTTTCCCCCTTCTTACTTTCACCTCTGTATTGCCGTTGGTGCGTGTCTTCCCTCCAAGTGAGCATGCCTCCCCTATTACCCAAGATAGATAGATAGTTGTCTTTATTTTTGGGCGAGATTGACTCTATAGTCTCTTCCACCACCTAACCCCTAAGACTAGACTAAGAGAGACCAGATCAGCGGTGGCGCATTGCCATTTGCCGAGTGCCAACGTTTATAAAATTCGAGTTTATCCTTGATTCCTACCTATTAAGGGAGGTAAAGATATCGATTCTTTCATATCTACAGGGGCACAGGACGTTTTTATAATAAAATAAATAAATTTTTTATTGATTTTGAAAACTATTTATTTTGGGTTTTACATGTTTTATTAGAGTTTATAACAAAGGTAATCACATGATTCAAATATTATAGAACATCTCTCTCAGTCATTTATTAAAACTTCTTTTTGTGATATAAAATTACCTTTTGTTTGAGGAATGCATTAATAATTACAATTAAAATTGCTGATTCTCCCTGTGTTCGGAGAAAAATAAATCAATTATTCCCAAAGAAAACTCACACGTGAAAAGTAAAGAAAACGAACTTCAAACAAAAAAGAGAGGACTCCCGTAGTTTTATCGAAGTGATGAACATATTCTGACTGATACTGACGACCTACCAATCTTGCTCTGTCACATACGAGTATAGTATGTGACATATGAGAGCAATGCTGGGCGTCATTTGATGTTAATGTAAGCAAGGTATTCTGGTGGGTAATAACCCCCTGCCACACACCCTAGCGGTGGCTTGCGGGTTGCTATATTAAAACAAGGTATACGGCGTATAAATGTTTGACGACTCGTTGTCCAAGGCGTTATTTAAATGGCAGAGGCCGCTAATGTATGCGTCGCTCTTCTTTGTCTTACGTCTTATCCCGATTAATTTTTGTTGGCATTTCGACCCTGTAATTTTAACTCACTGTGGAATCGTTCGCAGCGCCCTAACAGCTCTGCACACTAAAAATAATTGCTCCGCGTGCCATGGGTTCGCCACCCCCGGACAAGACCAACTGCGCAGTACAAGCCCTTCTTCAACATATGTTTTTATCTCAATCTTGGTTTTCCCTTGGTCTGATTCGTTGCGTTCTCATCTAAAATAATTTTATTGCTATGGCGTTCTGTTGTCTCCTCTTTTTGGAGTTCTTTCCAAATAAACCTTCACTCCTCAATTCTACCTTGCATTTTCCTCATTTATGCTCTCTCCCTCACTTCGTTATTTCTACATCGATCTCTCCCAGTCTTGCCAATTATGCGCCCCATATATCTCCGAACCCAATGCCCTGCTCACAGCCATCTTTCTGATCGTCCTTGTATCCAAACAAACCGTCAAAATATGAATGAAGTGCGTATGCTAAATTAGTTACTTGTACTTAATCGAAGCACGTTTATCCCTCACCAGGGATTTCGCGTATTGTATAGGATTTCATCAGGCTATATTCTTCTAGGGATCTCTTCAACAGCTGTTCCCTTTTTGATATTAGCTCTGCGAAGTGTACACGCCTCCAAATTGTTCAAAGATATTTCACTACTTAAATACGTATACACTAGTACGTAACTCCATTCTTCTACCAAAAGTCAGAAGTTACTAAAACATTTCAAGCCTCCTTACCTGTGTTCAAATCCATCATCGGACACTGATGTTAAGCGACGTTATCATGCCGTATGGGATTTCTGTACCTGTCTCAAATATGCAGTTGGATCTTAGACGTCGAATCACTAAATTCCCATTTACAAGAATCCTGGAATCAGCAATACAGCTTTTCTGATTAAGTTCTACCCACAGAACGATTTCAAACCACCTTACACCACACAAATACAAAACAAAGATATGTCATACAACAATGGCTGGTCTGTTTTTATAAATATATGAGTAGAAAGGTAATTCAATGATAAGGCAGGAAATTTTATATGTATGCATTCTTCTGAGCGTAGAGTATGAGGCGTTTTTGGATGATAACCCATAAGATCTTGAGAGAGTCCTGGAAATATTTCCTGAGGTACGTATAATAAATAAATCGAGAGTTACTGCTTCCGAAACAAAGATATTTAATGATAAGATTGAAAGTAATCATTACATAGTTAAGTTAAACGACGGGACTATTCAATAAGTGAACCGTTTTGTGTACCTTGGCAGAATGTTTTTTTGTCCAGAAAAAAGGAAGGAAAAACGAGGAGATTGCTGATGCTGAGATGTGCCAATGCTGGTCGAAAGAAGATATTTAAGGTGAAACCCAAGCAAAGAAACTGAAGGAAAAGATTGTTTGAAGTACCAGAAACAAAACAGCTAGTATGATACATTTTAGTAATGTGATAGGCGAAAGTACTATGAAAAGATGAGTCAATATGAAATAAATTAGTAAAACACCGTAGGTTTACCTTCGTAACCTAAAGACAGGATTTTCTTCACAGCGCCTTCCTCGAATGGAAACGAATCTAAGGATTTGTAAGTAGACATGTACACTATGAATCATCTGTTTCGCTCTGAACGGAAACTTATAAAGCAAAAATATTCAAGGCATCGTCTACAGTCATGGAGGTATGTGCATTCCTCAGTGTTTACTTGCTTATTCAGTGTAATCTGGTACTTGAGAAGAGTCTATTTTAATATTAGGATTTAATTTGCACCCCTTCACTGGACTTTACTTTTCCTCAACTGCAATTTGAAAACTACAACTGAAAGCAGTCAAAGTGGAATTACAGAGATTCGATCGGCGTTCCAGAATTTCTCACCTCGACGACAAAAATCAACGCAGCCGGATCCGCTAAGCCAAGGCAGAATGAGCGAAGACAGGTGAGCGTTGGTGTGGAAGGAATGCGAGGGATGGGATGGTGCGAGAGTGGTTTGGTTGTTACGCATCCACGATCACTTCCCCCCCCTCCGTATCCGGCATACCCACTACATCTTCTCTGCACCCCGACCCCTTACCAATCACACTATCCTGCATCAGAAACTCGGCAACATTTTTTCCCCAACGAAATCGAAGGCACCATGGAGCCCTATATCTGCCCCCAACCCTGCCTAAACCGCCATGCTCGACCCGGGGAAGGCTAAAAAAAAGCAAATCAACGCCGCTCTTCCGACTGCCCGGCATCCCGCATTCACCTCGCGTCTCGCTCCACGTTCCCCTCCTTCATCCTTCCCCTCCCCCACAAAATCTTGCGAGGAATAAAAATCCCCTCCTGACCTTCGACGTAACGAGATTATCCCTGGCTCCGCTCGTTCTCCATCCCGATTGCCCGCTCTACTTTCCCTGCCTCTCAATTTTTCAAACGTCCATCGACATTTGGATTTATCCTCCCGCCTCCATATCGTCTTTCAAGGAACGACTACAATGATGCGTATGTTATGGAAATATTCTTCCCCACCCCTTTTTTTCCTTCACTATCCCATGAAGTATTCCGCTAAGCACTGGGTTCACACCTTAAAATGCATATAAAAATCAGTGGAAATGACACGAACCCAGGTATTTAGGTGAATATAACACTTTGGTCATTCGAAGCACTTCAATCATCGCTGCAAGACATAAATATTAGAATTGTTTGTATACATAACCTTCAAACTATCAGTTT